>NC_060877.1:16188907-16788907 GCF_021901495.1 Neodiprion virginianus
TTTCGTGTGTCGAATCCAAAAAAAAAAATACTTGATTTTTTTGACCCACCCTAATACATATATACATATATACATATATATGTATATATATGTATATTATACATGATTATAATTGAATATAAATGGAGGTGATTGAGTTAAATAACTTAATAAATTGAGGAAATAATTGATGCAAATAAATTATTTTTCTTAACTGATGATATTTATATTTCAATGATTATGTGAGCAAATAATTGATAAATACGTAGGATTTTTTGAATAATTATATTTATTTTGATTGAATTTAATTATTGTGGAAAAATTTTTTTTTTTTTCAAATTTTTCTTTTTTTAAAAATAAATGAAAAATCGTAATATACGTATATGTATACATATATTTGAATATAATACATTAAATATACTTGAATATAAATGGAGACAATCAAGTCAAATAATTGAATAAAAAAAGAAAATAGTTGATTGAAATCAATTGTTTTTCCTTATAAATAATATTTTCATTTCAAATAATATGCGAGTAAATAATTGAAAAACATACAGGATCTTTTCAATAATTAAATTTATTTTCAGTGAATTTAAGTATATTAGAAAAAATTTTTTCTTCAAAAATTCTTTTTTTTTTTAGAAGTAAATTCAAAATTATAATATATATATATATATATGTTCATTATTATATATGTATATATGTATATATATGTACATCATACATTAATATGATTGAATATAAATGGAGGTAATTGAGTTAAATAATTTAATAGAATAAGGAAATAATTGATTTGAATAAATTATTTTTCCTAACGGATGATATTTATATTTTAATTATTATGTGAGCAAATAATTAAAAGATACATAGGATTTTTTGAATAATTATATTTATTTTCAATGAATTCAATTACTGTGAAATATTTTTTTTTTTTTTCAAATTTCTCTTTTTTCAAAAGTGAATTAAAAATCATAATATATATATATATATATATATATATATATATATATATATATCTATATATTTGAATCTTATACAATAATATAATTAAATATAAATACATTCATATATATATATATTATACATTAATATAATTGAATATGAATGGAGATAATCAAGTCAAATAATTCAATAAAAAAAGGAAATAGTTGATTGAAATAAATTGTTTTTCCTAATGAACAATATTTTCATTTCAATTAATATGTGAGTAAATAATTGAAAAACATACGGGATCTTTTCAATAATTATATTTATTTTCAATGAATTTAATTATCGAAAAAAAAGTTTTCTTCAAAAATTTCACTTTATTTTAGAAGTAAATTCAAAATTATAATATATATATATATATGTATATTATCATATATGTATATATGTATATATGTGTACATCATTCATTGACATACTTGAATATAAACGGAGGTAATTAAGTTAAATAATTTGATGAAATAAGGAAATAATTAATTCAAATAAATTATTTTTCCTAACGGATAATACTTGAATCCTAATTATTATGTCAGCAAATAATTAACAAATACGTAGGATTTTTTTAATAATTATATTTATTTTTAATGAATTCAATGAGTGTAAGAAAATTTTTTTTTTCAATTTTCTCTTTTTTTAAAAGTAAACTGAGAATCATAATATATATATATGTATATATTTGAATATTATACATTAATATAATTAAATATAAATACATTCATTCATATATATCATACATTATTATAATTGAATATAGATAGAGGTAATTATGTCAAATAATATGATAAGAAAAGAAAATAATTGATTAAATAAATTTTCATTTCAATGAATAATATTTTCATTCTAATTAATATGTGAGCAACTAATTAAAAAATATACAGGATCTTTTCAATAACCATATTCATTTTTAATGAATTTAATTATCGTAAAAAAAATTTTTCTTTCAAAAATTTCTTTTTTTTTCAGAAGTAAATTCAAACTTATGATATATATATATACATGTTTATTATCATGTATGTATATGTGTATATATATGTATTTCATACATCGATATAGTTGAATATAAATGGAGGCAATTAAGTTAAATAATTTAATAAAATAAGGAAATAATTGATTTATATAAATTATTTTTCCCAACGAATAGCATTCATATCTTAATTAATATGTGAGCAAATAATTGAAAAATACGTAGGATTTTTTGAATAATTATTTTTATTTTCAATGAATTTAATAATTGTGAAAAAATTTTTTTGTTTCAAATTTCTCTTTTTTTAAAAATGAATGAAAAATCATAATATATATATATGTATATATTTGAATATTATACATTGATATAATTGAATATAAATGGAGGCAATTAGGTTAAATAATTTAATAGGATAAGGAAATAATTGATTTGAATAAATTATCTTTCTTTACGGATGATATTTATATTTTAATTGATATGTGAGCAAATAACCAGAAAATATTCAGGATCTCTTGATTAACTATATTTATTTTCGATGAATTTCATTATTGTGAAAAAAATTTTTTTTTCCGAAAATTTCTTTTTCTTTAAAAAGTCAATTTAAAATTTTATTATATATAAAATATATGTATATACACTTCTCGCAAAAATTAAGGGAACAACAAAATCTTCGAAATTTTTTGATGACTTTTAACAGGCGGTATTGCGGTGAAAAATGGTCGTACAAGAAATAGAAAAACCAAGCTTTTGAAACTTGAAGACTCCAGTTTTTGAATTTTCTGGTCAAAAATTTTTCGAAGCACTATTAGCCATGCAATCCTTGGATGAAGCACGAAGAAAAAATTTTCATAATTTTTACATTTTTTTTTTCGCTCTACGAGCATGGAAAAGTTTTTCCAAGCTGAACCAATGCATAGGTCGCATAGCCTGTTTATTCAGCCTCAAGATGTTTTTTTTTGAACCTCGATACGACCATTTGTCTTCGAGATATCGAATTTTGAATGCCAAGGGATCCTTTTTTCCACAACTGTCGATATCTCTAGAACTACTGGTCGCCTAGCGAGCCGAAGGGCAGTTTCTTTTTCTGCAGAAAATTTCCTACAAAAATCTGTCAAGGTTGATGTCAAAAAAATTTTTTTTTCACTTTTTCAAAATTTCAATCAATCGGTCCAGGATAACCGCTGAACCGATCGATCTACCGATTTAGGGGGACCTTTGTGGTACATTAGGCTGTGAAATTTTCTTCTAACCTAAGCTTTCCCCCCAATATTGACAAAGATACAGTCGATTATCCAAAAATTCCTTAAGAAACAAAAACCTTGTACCCTTAATTTTTTCAAAATTTCAATCAATCGGTCCAGGATAACCGCTGAACCGATCGATCTACCGATTCAGAGGGACCTTTGGGGTACATTAGGCTGTAAAATTTTGTTCTAACCTAAGCTTTCCCCCCAATATTGACGAAGATACAGTCGATTATCCAAAAATTCCTTAAGAAACAAAAACCTTGTACCCTTAATTTTTTCAAAATTTCAATCAATCGGTCCAGGATAACCGCTGAACCGATCGATCTACCGATTCAGAGGGACCTTTGGGGTACATTAGGCTGTAAAATTTTTTTCTAACCTAAGCTTTCCCCCCAATATTGACGAAGATACAGTCGATTATCCAAAAAAAGGCAAAATGGCATTTTTTTGCTCTTTTTTCAGGTTAACGCTACAGGAGGAAAAAAATTTTTTTTGACATCAACCTTGACAGATTTTTGTAGATAATTTTCTGCAGAAAAAGAAACTGCCCTTCGGCTCGCTGTGCGACCAGTAGTTCCAGAGATATCGGCAGTTGAGTGAAAAAGGATCCTTTGGCATTCAAAATTCGATATCTCAAAGACAAATGGTCGTATCGAGGTTTAAAAAAAAGCATTTTGAAGCTGAATAAACAGGCTATGCGACCTATGCATTGGTTGAGCTCGGAAAAATTTTTCCATGCCCGTAGAGCGGAAAAAAAAAATGTAAAAAATTTTGAAAATTTTTTCTTCGTGCCTTATCCAAGGATTGCATGGCTAATAGTGCTTTGAAAAATTTTGAATCAAACAATTCAAAGACTAGAGTCTTCAAGCTTCAGAAGCTTTGTTTTTTTATTTCTTGCACGACCATTTTTCACTGAAATACAGCCTGTTGAAAATCACCACAAAATTTCGAAAATTTTGTTGTTCCCTTAATTTTTGCGAGGAGTATATATATATACTTACAATCAGTCGGTGCCCAAGATATAATTGCTTCAATAATGGTATATGTATAAATATTAAGCTATCACTAAGCTCGATTAACATACGTCCAGAAAATTTCTAAAACTTATTTGTGCAAGTCCTTCCATGTAGTCATGTTACCATAATCAATTGAATTTGGACGATGCAAAGAATTTCAAGTGAAGACAAATTCGTACATCATTTAACATTGTAAATACGAATACTATTGCTTATTATATAAGTAGTATATAGTTTATAGGAAGACGCTTCTTCTAACGCGACGTACAATACCGAAAAATAGTCTTTACGTCGTGAAATCTATAACTAATTTTTGAAGTTTTATTTTGTTCGGTTATCTTATTACTGGATTGCATTTCAACCCTCAAAATTACTAATTCTGAATTTGGATAACGGCTTTCTTTAATTTCCAATTTTTTAGTGAAAACATCTAATATTAAACATAGGTACAACATACAAGTTATTCGGGTATATATATATATATATATATATATATATATATATATATATGTAAATGTATATTATACATTAATATAATTAAATATGAATACATTTATTTATATGTATATTATACATTAATATAATGGAATATAAATGGAGGTATTTAGGTTAAATAATTGAATGAGATAAGAAAATAATTGATTCAAATGAATTATTTTTCTCAAATTGAAGAATAATGAATTTTTAAAAATCAAAAGTATGAAATTGAATGAATAATCATTTATCTATCCGTATGTTTTCTTGAAACCTTATGATAAGTTCCAATCCATTGTATAAATGTTCCAAATTACAATTCATAAAGTGAATCAAATGGCATTTTCTTGATGAATGATATTTTTATCTTAATTAATGTGTGAGCTAATAAGTAAGAAATGTATAGGATTCTTTTGATGATTATATTTATTTTTAATAAATTTAATTAATGTAAAAAATTTTTTTTCCAAAAATTTCCCTTTTTGTAAAAGTAATTTAAAATTTATAATATATATATGCATATATATATATAAGTTTACACATGTATATGATACATTAATATATTGTACATTAATATATTATACAATAATATAATTGAATATCAATACATTTATTTATATACATATTATACATTTATATAGTTGAATATAAATGGAGGTAATTAAGTTGAATAAGTTGATAAAATGATGAATTGAATAATTTGAATGAATTATATTTCATGAATTGAAAAATAATCAATTTCTAAAAATTCAAATTACTAAATAAATAAATAATCATTTATCTATCCGTACGTTTTCTTTGAACCTCATAATAAGTTCTAAACCATTGTATAAATGTTCCAAATTACAATTCATAAAGTATATTGAATGACATTTTCTCAATGAATGATATTTTTATTTTGATTATTATGTGAGAAAATAATTAAAAGATATGTAGGATTTTTTTAATAATTATATTTTTTTTTATTCGATTCAATTAATGTAAAAAAAACTTTCTTTCAAAAATTTCTCTTTTTTTAAAAGATAATGGAAAATTATAAAATATATATATATATTTATGTATATACAGGGTGTCCCTAAATTGAGGGACACGGACCAGCCAGCGTGATACCTGACCGAAATGCAACCGAGAATTTCTTTACCGGAAGCTCGTCCGACGCACAGTTTTTGAATTATAAGCGATAGCGTTAGGCCAATCAGAGTGCACCATTTCATCTGGATTTGCCGCCACGGAAATTGCTGTTTTGTTCGCTGGATGAATTATTATTATTCGGTTACAAAGTAAATATCGGCACCACCCCTCTCTCGCTGTTGTACCCCTTCTCGAGCGCTGACCTCGGTATTGTTGCCGCGGCACACGCTGCCGGCCGCACACCCACGGACGCACACTTGTGTGTGTGAAAATAAGCGAATGCCCAGCTACACAATACTACCAAACACACATCTACGCGTGAAAATAAAAGTAAATCTCGAAATAAATCAGCGGATTTAAGATTCAACGTTATAAAACACTTCCAATCATCGATGTATGCATAAAACTAGAGATTTTAGATGATTGATATGCCGTTAGGGTTCATAATTAGTCATTCAATCAATCTGAATTATGCTTTCCGAACATTTTCTGTGTCTTTGCAACACAACTTTTCCACTAGTTTCAAATTCATCATTGACATCCGATTTTTCAATAATGCGAGGGAAAAATAACTCGCTGAATTGACGTGTCAATAGGTTTGTAAATCAATTACAATTCACCTGAGTTAACACAAAATAACTAAATAAATGAGAATTCACTGAATCAGTGAAAATGGTAACTGAAATCATGAGAATTATTTGAGATATAACTGAATTAGGAAGAGTTGTAATAAGTTAAGTTACTTAAGTATTAATTACTCAAAATTTATCAAACTTAAAAATATTTTGAATAAGACTATGAATTATCAAAATATCTCTTCTGATCTTAAGACTCCACGCAGAAATTTACCAAATCGATTAATTTTTACCAATTCAATCGAGCCGTGTCCGATTATTTTGTTGAAATCGAT
The DNA here is from genome assembly GCF_021901495.1 of Neodiprion virginianus. Classification (NCBI taxonomy): domain Eukaryota; kingdom Metazoa; phylum Arthropoda; class Insecta; order Hymenoptera; family Diprionidae; genus Neodiprion; species Neodiprion virginianus. The sequence goes on from NC_060877.1 coordinate 16,195,613, forward strand.
TAATCGATATATCGATTATTCTCAGATAAGTGGCCATCACTAGCATTGATCTCAACAATTTGAACGTTACTTGCCACTCCAGACACACATTGAATCGACGAGGAAATAACTGGGAATTTGCATGACACCATATTTTTTTGAGTTGAATTAATTGAATTTATTCATGTAATTCGACTTCATTTTTCTGATCCAAATAATGATTGATATTTTTCCTTAAATTCGGATAGATTTATTAAATTCAAATTGCTTCATTTGAATTCAGGTATTTGGAAATTTTCTTCTTCTTGATTTAAAATTACTTTTTTATTTGAATTTAATTATTTTTCTCTCTAAACATAAAATTTTGGCACGAATCTAAAGTTATTCAAAGTGACTTGACTTATCACAACTCTTCCTAATTCAGTTATATCTCAAATAATTCTCATGATTTCAGTTATCATTTTTAGTGATTCCGTGAATTCTCATTTATTCAGTTATTTTGTGGTAACTCAGGTGAATTGTAATTGATTTACAAACCTATTGACACGTCAATTCAGCGAGTTGTTGTTTCCTCGCATTATTGAAGAATCGTATGTCAATGATGAATTTCAAACTAGTGGAAAAGTTATGTTGCAAAGACACAGAAAATGTTCGGAAAGCATAATTCAGATTGATTGAATGACTAATTATGAACCCTAACGGCATATCAATCGTCTAAAATCTCTAGTTTTATGCATACATCGATGATTGGAAGTGTTTTATAACATCAAATCTTAAATCGGCTGATTTATTTCGAGATTTATTTTTATTTTCACTCGTGTATGTGTGTTTCGTAGTATTGTGTAGCTGGGCATTCGCTTATTTTCACACACACGAGTGTGCGTCCGTGGGTGTGCGGCCGGCAGCGTGTGCCGCGGGAACAATACCGAGGTCAGCGCTCGAGAAGGGGTACAACAGCGAGTGAGGGGAGGTGCCGATATTTACTTTGTAACCGAATAATAATAATTCACCCAGACGAACAAAACAGCAATTTCCGTGGCGGCAAATCCAGATGAAATGGTGCACTCTGATTGGCTTAACGCTGTCGCTTATAATTCAAAAACTATGCGTCGGACGACCTTCCGGTAAAGAAATTCTCGGTTGCATTTCGGTCAGGTATCACGCTGGCTGGTCCGTGTCCCTCAATTTAGGGACACCCTGTATATGTTTATATATATACAATAATATACATACATATCATACATTTATATATCATACATCAATATAATGAAATATAGATACATTGATTTATATATATGAGTATATTATAAACATTAATATAATTGAATATGAATGGAGGTAATCAAGATGAATGATTTGATAAAATAAGAAAATAATTAATTTATATAAATGAGTCTTCTTAAATTAAAGAATAATTAATTTTCAAAAATTGAACATACGAAATAAATAACCAATCATTTATCTATCTGTATGTTTTCTTTGAACCTCATAATAAGCTGTAATCCATTGTATAAATGTTCCAAATTACAATTCATAAAGTAAACTAAATGGCATTTTCTCAATGAATGATATTTTTATTTCGATCATTATGCGAGCAAATAATCAAAAGATATGTATGATTTTTTGATCAATTATGTTTTTTTTTATTTGATTTAATTGGTGTAAAAAAAAATTTTTTTTTCAAAAATTCCTCTTTTTTTAAAAGTAAATTAAAAATTATAATATATATATATATAAAGGTATATATATATATATATTATACATTTGCATAATCGAATATGAATGGAGGTAATCAAGTTGAATAATTTGATAAAATAAGAGAATAATTGATTCAAATAATTTATCTCTCTTAAATTAAAGGATTAATAATTTTTGAAAATTGAACGTACGAAATAAATGAATAATCATTAATCTATACGTATGTTTTCTTTGAACCTTATAATAAGTTCTAATCCATTGTATAGATGTTCTAAATTACAATTCATGAAGTAAATTAAATGGCATTTTCTTAATGAATGATATTTTTATTTAAAATAATATGTGAGCAAATAATTAAAAAATATACATATATATATATATATATATATATATATATATATATATATGTATATTATACATTAACATAATTGAATTCGAATACATTCATCTATATACATATTATACATTTGCATAATCGAATATGAATGGAGGTAATTAAGTTGAATAATTTGATAAAATAAGAGAATAATTGATTCAAATAATTTATCTCTCTTAAATTAAAGGATTAATAATTTTTGAAAATTGAACGTACGAAATAAATGAATAATCATTAATCTATACGTATGTTTTCTTTGAACCTTATAATAAGTTCTAATCCATTGTATAGATGTTCTAAATTACAATTCATGAAGTAAATTAAATGGCATTTTCTTAATGAATGATATTTTTATTTAAAATAATATGTGAGCAAATAATTAAAAAATATACATATATATATATATATATATATATATATATATATATATATATATATATGTATATTATACATTAACATAATTGAATTCGAATACATTCATCTATATACATATTATACATTTGCATAATCGAATATGAATGGAGGTAATTAAGTTGAATAATTTGATAAAATAAGAGAATAATTGATTCAAATAATTTATCTCTCTTAAATTAAAGGATTAATAATTTTTGAAAATTGAACGTACGAAATAAATGAATAATCATTAATCTATACGTATGTTTTCTTTGAACCTTATAATAAGTTCTAATCCATTGTATAGATGTTCTAAATTACAATTCATGAAGTAAATTAAATGGCATTTTCTTAATGAATGATATTTTTATTTCAAATAATATGTGAGCAAATAATTAAAAAATATACACGATTTTTCAACAATTACATTCAGTTTAATGAATTCAATTAATGTGAAAAAAAATTTTTTTTTTCTTAAATTTCTCTTTTTTTAAAAGTAAATAACAATTATAATATATATGTACGCATATGATATATATATATATATAATATATATATATATATATATATATATATAATATATATATATATATATATATATATATATATATATAAATATATGTATATGTATATACATATATATTATACATTAATATAATTGAATATAGATACATTCATTTACATGTATATGTATATCATAAACACTAATATAATTGAATAAAATGAGACAATAATTAATATAAATGAATTACTTTCCTTGAATTGAAGAATAATTAATTTCTAAAAATCAAAAATACGAAATAAATGAATAATCAATTATCTATCTGTATGTTTTCTTTGAACCTCATAATAAGTTCCAATCCATTGTATAAATGTTCCAAATTACAATTCATAAAGTAAATTAAATGGCATTCTCCTATGAAAAATATTTTTATTTTAATTAATATGTGAGCAAATAATTGAAAAATATACAGGATTTTTTTTATGATTATATTTATTTTTAATAAATTTAATTAATGTGAGAAAATTTTTTTGTTTTCAAATTTCTCTTTTTTTAAAAGTCAATCAACTATTATAATATATATATATATATATATATACTAGGGGCTTCGCCCCTGCGCGCTTCGCGCGCCAACCCCATCTCGGCGCTACGCGCCTCGGGCACTCGGCGCTGCGCGCCCCGTTGTTCGGCGCTTCGCGCCTCACTATTTCCTTACGCATTGTCTAGTAGACAGGCGAATTCCTTCACGTTGATTTGATGACAAGTCTGCACTTGCTGTCCACTTCAATTCCTTCTGTGCTTACTTTTCTTTTTTTCATCAATCAAAGCTTCCATTCGTTGGTTGAAAATTGGTGTTCCTTCTCTATTGATATCCATCTATCTCCTTGACTTGCTGAATTATTTTTGCTACCGCTCTGCCCGTTATTCTCTAAAATCACCTTCTATATATTATTTTTTTCTCTATATTTGTGTTGCTGTTCACTCCGCAAAACACCTCTTTCTCTTGTGGTTAACATAGATCCTGGTCGTCCTCTTGCCTGGTTATAGGAACATTTGTTTATTATTATTCTCTGGCTTATTTGGTTATTCGCACTTACAATTTTATTTTCCTTTTTCTTTTGTGATACGTCCGACCATCCACCGTCTCCATCGCCTTGTCTGCTGGTTGAAACTCCTCCTTTCTGTTCGTTGGTTGAGAAGCCAGTATGATATTTTTTGTTCGCTTCCCTATATTTTCACTGCTGTTCTCGTCGTCTAATTTTTCGCTCTTCTATGTCCATCACATTGGTTGGTCGTCCTCTTGATTTATTTTCCAAATCAATAATCACAATCAATTCTTCTAATTCTTCCACACCCTTCGTTGAATTATTTTTACTACCGCTTTGCCGGTTATTCTCCAAAATCACCTTCTTTATATTATTTTTTTCTCTATATTTGCGTTGCTGTTCATTCCGCAAAACACCTCCTTCTCTTGTGGCCAACATCGATCCTGGTCGTCCTCTTACCTGGTCATACGAATATTTGATGGATATTATACTATGGCTTATTTGGTTCTTCGCTCTTACGATTTTATTTTCCTCTTTCTTTTGTAATATTTCCGACCATCCACCATCTTCATCGCCTTGTCTGCTGCTTGAAACTCCTCCTTTCTCCACTGTCATCGTAAATCCTGGCTGTCCTTTTGACTGTTTGGTGACATATTTAGATTTACTATTATTTGATTTTTACTTTTCGTACTTATTACTCAGTATCTGAATTTTATTTTGGTTCTGCAAGACATCAAAGTGTCCACTGTCTCCGTCGCCGGTGAAGAGTAGCGAGAATTGTGTTTCATTTTGTGATCCGATCCGGTGTGGATGAATTTGTTCTTCGCGATACACGATTAAACATATCTCAAAAATGTCCGCAGCTGCAGCTAATTCTGCTTCTCCCCCGTATATTCCATTTTTATTCGTATGTGATTTGTAATCACCAGGTGACCTAATCACGGCACCGTTTGACTCATTATCTGTAATAAGACCCGCAAATGTAGACCAATTATCCACTATATTTGAAACGATACTCAGTCTCACCTCTGCGTGTCGATCTTGAGTGCAGTATACACAATACGCCAACGCGCGAAAAAGACAATTCCCGTCGGGAATCATCCTGATAATTTTCGTTTGCATGTTCATTTTTTGCGCGTCAGAAACAGATACCTATAAAGATATTTGTCAAAGACTGTCATAAACAGCCGATGACAGCTGTCAAAGGGTTTGCTAGATGCTTTTTGTTTTGTTTTCGGGATCTCACCCCACCGCCAACTTCATGCGTATACTATTGTTATTATAATCTTTTTTTACTATTGTTATTATAATCTTTTTCTACGTTCATTTGTTTGAAACTTTTTTATTAGATAGAGAGATATAAAGATATATGATGTATATATATATGTTTATATACATACATATACATTATACAATAATATAATTAAATATAGATACATTTATTCATATATATATGTATATTATAAACACTAATATAATTGAATATAAATAGAGGTAATTGAGTTAAATAATTTAATAAAATAAGAAAATGATTAATTTAAATAAATTATTTTGCTTGAATTGGAGAATAAATAATTTTTAAACATTAAAAATACGAAATAAATAAATAATCATTTATCTATCTGTATGTTTTCTTTGAACCTTATAATAAGTTCTAATCCGTTGTATAGATGTTCCGAATTACAATTCATGAAGTAAATTAAATGGCATTTTCCTAATGAATAATGTTTTTTATTTTAATTATTATGTGAGTCAATGATTAAAAAATATACACGATTTTTAAACAATTATATTTATTCTGAATGAATTCAATTAATGTGAAAAAAATTTTTTTTCAATTTCTTTTTTTTTTAAAGTAAATTAACAATTATGATATATATGTATGTATATAATATATACATAATATATATATATATATATGTATATACATACATATATATTATACATTAATATGATTAAATATAGATACATTTATTTATATATATATATATGTATATTATAAACACTAGTATAATTGAATATAAATAGAGCTAATTGAGTTGGAGAATTTGATAGAATGAGAAAATAATTGAAAGATGTATAGGATTTTTTTAATAAATAAATTTTTTTATTAATTGATTCGATTATTGTGAAAAAAATTTTCTTTTCAAAAATTTCTCTTTTCTCAGAAGTAAATGAAAAATTATAAAATATATATATATATCTATATATATATATATTATACAATAATATAGTGTACATTAATATATTATACATTATTATAATTAAATATAAATACATTTACTCACATACATATTATACATTTATATAATTGAATATTAATCGAGGTAATCAAGATGAATGATTTGATGAAATGAAAAAATAAGCAATTTCAATAAATCATTTTTCTTAAATTGAAAAATAATCAATTTTTCAAAATTAAAAATACGAAATAAATGAATAATTATTCATCTATCTGTATGTTTTCTTTGAACCTCATAATAAGCTCTAATCCATTGTATAAATGTTCCAAATTAGAATTCATAAAGTAAATCAAATGGCATTTTCTTAATGAATGATATTTTTATTCTAATTAATATGTGAGCAATCAATTGAAAATACGTCGGATTTTTAGAATAATTATATTCTTTTCCAATGAATTTAATAAGTATAAAAAAATTTTTTTTTTAAATTTCTCTTTCTTTAAAAGTAAATGAAAAATCATGATATATATATTTGTATATATCTGAATATTATACATTAATATAATTGAATATAAATACATTTATTTATAAATATATTATACATTATTATAATTGAATATAAATGGAGGTAATGAGGTTAAATAATTTAATAAAATAAGGAAATAATTGATTAAATAAATTATTTTTCTCAATGAATAATATTTTTATTTCCATTATTCTGTGAGCAAATAGTTGAAAAATACATAGGATTTCTTGGATAATTATATTCATTTGTAATGAATTTAATTATAGTGAGAAAATTTTTTTTTTTTCCAAATTTCTCTTTTTTTAAAAGTAAATCACAAATCATAATATATATATATATATATATATATATATATATAAATATATATATATATATATATATATATATATATATATGTATATATTTCAATTTTATACAATAATATAATTGAATATAAATGGAGGTAATTGAGTGAAATAATTTAATAGAATAAGGAAATGATTGATTTGAATAAATTATTCATCTTAACGAATGATATTTATATTTTAATTAATATGTGACCAAATAATTAAAAAATACATACGATTTTCTGGATAATTATATTTATTTTTAATGAATTTAATTACCGTGAAAAAATTTTTTTTTCCTTCAAATTTCTCTTTTTTTAAAAGTAAATTAAAAATCATGATATATATATGTTGTAACGTGGCATTTTTGATGCCCGTTACAAGGGGCTCCTTGAACCCTGGGCGGAACCAAAAATTTAGGAATTTCCGAAATTGCGTCGCGAAGTTTTTGGAAAAGAGCGCCAGGACTAGAGTCACGCATCCGAAACTACGAGAGGGGACACTTCAGCGACCAGCGTAAGATATTTCAGTTTTTTTTGTTTTTTTATTTTTCGAGCTACAACGGCATCAGGCAAGGAGTCGACACCGAATTCGAGGAAATTGCGAAGTGGCGGACTAGCAACAATTGCGAAGGAAGGGTGTCGAGGCTGCGGAGGGGGAGCCGACGCAGATCCGCGCATCGCGGGAATCCAAGGTGGACGCGATTCCCGCTGGCGGCCGGCGCGCCACAGCCTCTTCCCCTTCATCCCGCCAACAATTGACCGGCGGACTTGTGACAGACCGACTAGCGACGAGGGAGCACCACGCTCACCGCCAAGACGTTATGGAGCTGCGCGGAGGACGAGATTGCGAGCTAGCTTTAAGTTCTGCGCAGCGATGCGATCGAAGGTGCGCGTCGAGTTGCGCGATCGACGAAATCGATGACGGATCGATTATTGCGTATTCTTGGGGGTATAACGTCACGTGTGGGATGGCGTATCGAGATCCGTGTTGCGGCAGGTGGTAGGTTTTTGAAACCACTCTAGTTCTGGGGGTCGTGATCAGTAGTCACGTTTTGGGGGAGTTTTGCGAAGCAATGGAGTCGCCCAAAAATCGCGAAGGGAATGGAAAGGGGGTTGCAAGGATGTAGAAGGTAAGCGCTGCTTCTATCCCCGCGATTGAATTTTGAGCATAATTGTGAAAAAGCTTGCCGAGTAACGGATAGCCGTTTCTGGATTTGCGTTGTAGAAAAGTACTCGAAATTCTTTGGCCGATTCTCTTGCTTGATGACCGTAGCCTGAGTACGCGAGTTAGAGTAAAGTAAATTTTGAGTTTCTGAAAACGTTGAGTAGAGTCACGGGTTTTAGTTGAATCTTTCTCGTTAGTGAAACCAAGTATAGCCGAATTTCGCCGTACCGGGTCGAGCCGCGTTATCGTTTTTTTGTTAGTGTCACCTCTCGAGTAGGTCGGGAAGTGCCGAATTGGAGTGCTCGGATTAGCCGGTAACGTTTTGGGGAATTTTGAAAAGAATTAAGTTCGGATGCGTTGCGATTGCGTATAGTTTAGGTTACGTTTAGTTGCGCCTGCATTGAGTTCCGTACCCGTTATTTAAGATATTGTAGTTTGAGTTGTGTTACTTTGAGCTTGTGTTCAGTTGAAGTTAAATGTAGTGGTGCTTGCGCTTAGTTAAGTTTACGTTTAGTTAAGATAGTGTTTAGTCGAGGTTAGGTGATGTATAGTCGAAATTGCCGTTGCGTTGCGCAGCAGTTGAGACGAGAAGTTTGAGCATGGTGTATTAGTTGCGAGACCAGACGGCGCACCGTCGAATGATTAGTTTTAGGTTCGTTTCGAGCAATAATCGCCATTGAGAACAAATGGCGAATTTGCAAATTGAGAACTGCGTATGAGAATTTTGTGATCGTCGAGGGACGTTTTAGTTAGGGAGCCGCGAGCTCATTAGAGTATGAAATAGAGTAGGTTATGTGTAATTTTCTGTTTAGTTCTAGACTCGCGATGAGCGATTTTTGGATTATATTTTTTTTTGTTTTGTATCACCGCTATTGGGAAATATAAGATTTTATTTTACTTTTGTTAAATAGCGTGTGTATTTCGAGTGTCTCTCTCTCTCTCCAAAAATTACCCCTCCCCTCCACGCGGTACTGAGCTATCGGGCATATGCCCGAGGAATAGCGTATTAATGATTTCGAGGCGTGTTAATCACGCCAGGCGCCCAACAAAAACTTTGCGATATTGTTTTAGATCCAAGGTGCATCGTGGACGCCAAATTATTGTGCACGCGGTAAGTCCTCGGTCATTTTCTCCGAGTGACCGAGGAGCGGGAAAAATCCACGTCATAATGTATATATTTGAATTTCACACATTATTATAATCAAATGAAAATACATTCATTTATATATATATAATACATTAATATAATTGAATATAAATGGAGATAATCAAGTCGAATAATTTAATAAAAAAAAGAAAATAGTTGATTGAAATAAATTGTTTTTCCCAATAAATAATATTTTTATATCGAATAATATGTGTGTAAATATTTGAAAGACATACAGGATCTTTTCAATAATTATATTTATTCTTAATGAATTGAATTATCGTAAAAGAAATTTTTTTCCCAAAAATTTCTTTTTTTTCTAGAAGTAAATTCAAAATTATAATATATATACATGTTTATTATTATATATGTATATGTGTCTATATATGTATACTAGCAGCCCATCCCGGCTTCGCACGGGCATATAATAATATTATGTAATAATATAAATGTATTATTTTTCTAGAAACTCACTGTAAGCATTGTGTATTTTCTTTTATTATATTATTATATGCCCGTGCGAAGCCGGGATGAGCTGCTTGTTAAATTATAAAGTTTTGATCAATGAAGCACAAATAAGTAAAAAACAGGATTAATTTCACTGTATTATCTTCATTATAATATGAATGCAATTTACACTTCAGTCTAAGTAACACGTGGCCGGCTATGCTAACACCAAAAATTTAAAAAGTGGAAATAATTGAATTGTACGGTATTTCGTTCACTACAAAATAAATTTGATTAATCTTATAGCGTCAACAACACGTGGTAATTATGCTGTTAAAATGTAGCTTATACGACACGTCCGATGATTTACCATAGCAGCGCCATCTATTGATTACTTACCCAACCCAGTCGAAAGGTATCGACATCTGTTAGAATCATTTGGAGTTAACAGATAATTGTGACTGTTTAATAATGACAGACAAATAATTAGCAATAAATTAAAATTGCGACTATAATTTGAGATTTAAACTATCCTATCTCTCAAGTTAGATCGAACTGCACAGGGTGTGCGTATTTTATTATAATCGGTTAAGTGGTTTAGGAGTCCATTGAGGACAAACATTGTGACACGAGATTTATATATATTAAGATTATACATTAATATAATTGAATATAAACGTAGGTAATTGAGTTAAATAATTCAATAGAATAAGCAAATAATTGATTTAAATAAATTATTTTTCATATCGGATAATATTTATATTTTGAATAATGTGTGAGCAAATAATTAAAAAATACATAGGATTTCTTGGAAAATTATATTTATTTTCAATGACTTTATGTATACTAAAAAAATTTTTTTTTTTTCAAATTTCTCTTTTTTTAAGAGTAAATTAAAAATCATAATATATACATGTATACATTTGAATATTATACATTATTATAATTAAATATCAATACATTCATTTATATATATATTATACATCAATATAATTGAATATAAATGGAGGTAATCAGGTTAAATAATTTAGTAGAATGAGGAAATAATTGATTTAAATGAACTGTTTTTCCTCACGGACGATATTTATATTTTAATTGATATGTGAGCAAATAATTAAAAAGTACATAGGATTTTTTGAATAATTTTATTTATTTTTAATGAATTTAATTACTGTGAAAATTTTTTTTTTTTCAAATTTCTCTTCTTTTGAAAGTAAATTATAAATCATAATATATATATATATATATATATATATATATATATATATATATATATATATATGTATATATTTGAATTTTATACAATAATATAATTAAATATAAATACATTTATATATATATATTATACATTAATATAATTGAATATGAATGGAGATAATCAAGTCAAATAATTCAATAAAAAAAGGAAATAGTTGATTGAAATAAATTGTTTTTCCTAATGAACAATATTTTTATTTCAATTAATATGTGATTGAATAATTAAAAAACATACGGGATCTTTTCAATAATTATATTTATTTTCAATGAATTTAATTATCGAAAAAAAAACTTTTCTTCAAAAATTTGACTTTATTTTAGAAGTGAACTCAAAATTATAATGTATATATATATGTATATTATTATATATGTATACATGTATATATGTGTATATTATTCATTGACATACTTGAATATAAACGGAGGTAATTAAGTTAAATAATTTGATAAAATAAGGAAATAATTAATTCAAATAAATTATTTTTCCTAACGGATAATATTTGAATCTTAATTATTATGTCAGCAAATAATTAACAAATACGTAGGATTTTTTGAATAATTATATTCATTTTTAATGAATTCAATGAGTGTAAGAAAATTTTTTTTTTTTCAAATTTCTCTTTTTTTAAAAGTGAACTGAAAATCATAATATATATATATGTATATATTTGAATATATTTCATTAATATAATTAAATATAAATACATTCATTCATATATATATCATACATTATTATAATTGAATATATGGAGGTAATTATGTCAAATAATTTGATGAAAAAAGGAAATAATTGATTAAATAAATAATTTTTTCAAGGAATAATATTTTCATTCTAATTAATATGTGAGCAAATGATTGAAAAATATACAGGATCTTTTCAATAACCATATTTATTTTGAATGAATTTAATTATCGTAAAAAAAAATTTTCTTTCAAAAATTTCTTTTTTTTTCAGAAGTTAATTCAAACTTATAATATATATGTGCATGTTTATTATTATGTATGTATATGTGTATATATATGTATATCATACATCGATATGATTGAATATACATGGAGGTAATTAAGTTGAATAATTTATTAAAATAAGGAAATAATTGATTCAAATAAATTATTTTTCCCAACGGATAATACTCATATCTTAATGATTATGTGAGCAAATAATTGAAAAATACGTAGGATTTTTCTAATGATTATATTTATGTTTGATGAATTTAATGATTATAGAAAAATTTTTTTTTTCAAATTTCTCTTTCCTTAAAAGTAAATGATACATCATAATATATATATAAGTATCCATTTGAATATTATACATTGTTATGAATAAATATAAATACATTGATTTATATATATATTATACAATGATATAATTGAACATAGATGAAGGTAATTATGTCAAATAATTTAATAAAAAAAAGAAATAATTGATTGAATAAATTATTTTTTCCAAGGAATAATATTTTTATTTCAATCAATATGTGAGCAAATAATTAAGAAATACATAAGATTTCTTGAATAAGTTTATTTATTTTTAATAAATGTAATTATAGTAAAAATATTTTTTTTTTCCGAATTCCTCTTTTTTTGAACGTAAATTAAAAATCATGATATATTTATGTATATATTTGAATTCTATATATTAATATAATTAAATATAAATACATTTATTCATATATATATTAGACATCAATATAATTGAATATAAATCGAGATCATCAAGTCAAATAATTTAATGGAAAAAGGAAATAGTTGATTGAAATAAACTGTTCTTCCTACTCAATAATATTTTTATTCCAAATAATATATGAGTGAATAATTGAAAAACATACAGGATCTTTTCAATAATTATATTTATTTTCAATAAATTTGATCATCGTAAAAAAAATTTTTTTTTTGAAAATTTCTTTTTTTTTCAGAAGTAAATTCAAAATCATAATATATATATATATATATATATATATATGTATATGTATATTATTATGTATGTATATATGTATATATATGTATATTATACTTTGATATAATTGAATATAAATGGAGGTAATTAAGTTGAATAATTCAATAAAATAAGGAAATAATTAATTCGAATAAGTTATTTTTCCTAACGGATAATATTTATATCCTAATTAACATGTGAGCAAATAATTGAAAAATATGTAGGATTTTTTGAATAATTATATTTATGTTTAATGAATCTAATGATTGTGAAAAAAATTTTTATTTTCAAATTTCTCTTTTTTTAAAAGTAAATAAAAAATCATAATTTATATATATGTATATATTTGAATATTATACATTAGGATAATTAAATATAAATACATTAATTTATATATATATTATACATCAATATAATTGAATATAGATGGAGGTAATTATGTCAAATAATTTAATGAAAATAGGAAATAATTGATCAAATAAATTTTTTCTCTTAATAAATAATATTTTTATTTCAATTAATATGTGAGCAAATAATTGAGAAATACATAGGATTTCTTGGATGATTATATTTATTCTTAATGAATTCAATTATCGTAAAAAAAAATTTTTTTTAAAAATTTCTTTTTTTTTTAAAAGTAAATTCAAAATTATAATATATATATATATATATGTTCATTATCATATATGTATATATGTATGGATATGTATATCATACATTAATATAATTGAATATAAATGGAGGTAATTAAGTTGAATAATTAAATAAAATAAGGAAATAATTGATTCAAATAAATTATTTTTCCTAACGGATAATATTATTATCTTAAATAATATGTGAGCAATCATTCGAAGAATACGTAGGATTTTTTGAATAATTATATTTATTTTTGATGAATTTAATTATTTAAAAAAATTTTATTTTTTCAAACTTCTCTTTTTCTAAAAGTAAATTAAAAATCGTAATATATATATATATTTGTATATCATACATTCAAATAATCAAATATAAATACATTCATTTGTATATATATAATACTTTATTATAATTAAATACAAATGGAGGTAATTATATCTAATAATTTGATAAAAAAAGGAAATAGTTGATTGAAATAAATTGTTTTTGCCAATAAATAATATTTTCATTTCAAATAATATGTGAGTAAATAATTGAAAGACATACAGGATCTTTTCAATAATCATATTTATTTTTAATGAATTTAATCATCGTAAAAAAATTTTTTTTCAAAAATTTGTTTTTTTTTAAAAGTTAATTCAAAATTATAATATATATATATATATATATATATATATTATATATATATATCTATGTATGTTATTATATATGTATACATGTATATATATGTATATAATACATCAATATAATTGAATATAAATGGAGGTGATTAAGTTAAATAATTTAATAAAATAAGGAAATAATTGATTTGAATAAATTATTTCTCTTAACTGATAATATTCATATTTTAATGATTATGTGAGCAAATAATTAAAAAATACGTAGGATTTCTTGAATAATCATATTTATTTTTAATGAATTCAATCATTGTAAAAAAAAATTTTTTTTTCAAATTTCTCTTTTTCTAAAAGTAAATCAAAAATCATAATATATATATATATATATATATATTTGTATATTATACATTAATATAATTAAATATCAATACATTCATTTGTATATATATTATACGTTTATATAATTGAGTATAAATGGAGGTAAGTATGTCAAATAATTTGATAAAAAAAGGAAATAATTGATTGAATAAATTATTTTTCTCAATGAATAATATTTTTATTCCAATTAATATGTGAGCAAATGATTAAAAAAATATACAAGATCTTTTTAATAACCATATTTATTTCTAATGAATTGATTTATTGTGAAAAAAATTTTTTTCTCAAAAATTTTTTTTTTTTCAAGTAAATTCAAAATTATAATATATATATGTTGCGTACCAAGCAGCATTCAGGCTTAATAGACTATAGTTAGCATAACATAGTTTGTAAGGTCTTTCAATGATTTCTGTTTATATCTAAAAGTTCACCCGATGGACGGTCAGATGCGACACATGCTTTTGTACCTGACCGCCATAAACGAAGGCCATAAAACCTTCGTCTGATAAGCTGGCACCCTCTATCCAACAACTTCTGCTTTTTTAGTCTGCGTGCCAGCTGGCAGCAATATAGTTTTATTATAGAGTGCATCTACGCACATTTTTTATGTTCTTGGCATGTTCGCCAGATTTGCCATCTGGCAATTCAAATTACCACTCTTCCGTGATTGGCGATCTCTGGACCTCCTTCTTGGGGTTTCCGGTCTGCTTGACCAATCATCGGTCTCATACTATTCGAATCATGAAGTAAGCGTCAACGCCATCTTCTCTAAGGATCTCGAAATTGTCAGTCACGGAAGTCAGTCTAGCAACAACCACAGAACGAGTAACATCACATCCAATATTTGACTTATTAACTCCTTTAACGTCACATCGACTATTTGACTTATTAACTTCTTCATCCTTCTAAATCTTCGGTGTAACAACCATACACGTGAATAAAGCGTTAAGTTTCTCAAAATAAAGCACCGCGCAATATTAAGTTGGCGCTCGGGTTCCCGTTTGGCGTGACATCCCCTTTTCTCCACCAAAGGGGTGACGAGACTTACATCCTCGTCAGGTATCGTACCAACGTCGCGAGGAGACGGGACAATATATGTATATACATATATATGTATATTATTATATTTGTATATATGTATATATATGTATATTATACATTAATATAATTGAATATACATGGACGTAAATAAGTTAAATAATTTAATAGAATAAGGAAATAATCGATTTAAATAAATTATTTTTCTTAACGGATGATGTTTATATTTCAATTAATATGTGAGCAAATAATTAAAAAATACATAGGATTTTTTGAATAATTATATTTATTTTTAATGAATTTAATTATTGTAAAAAAATTTTTTTTTTCCAAATTTTTCTTTTTCTAAAAGTAAATTGAAAATCATAATATATATATATTTGTATATTATACATTAATATAATTAAAAATAAACGGAGGTAATTATGTCAAATAATTTAATGAAAAAAGGAAATAATAGATTGAATAAATTATTTTTCTTAATGAATAATATTTTTATTTCAATTAACATGTGAGCAAATGATTAAAAAATATTTAGGATCTTTTCAATACCTATATCTAATTTTAATGAATTACATTATTGTGAAAAAAAATTTTTTTTCAAAAATTTCTTTTTTTTAAAGATAAATTCAAAATTATAATATATATATATATGTATATATGTATATATATATGTATATATGTATATATATATGTATATATATGTATATTATACATTAATATAATTGAATATAAATGGAGGTTATCAGGTGAAATAATTTAATAAAATAAGGAAATAATTGATTCAAATAAATTATTTTTCTTGACTGAAAATATTTATATTTTAGTGATGATGTGAGCAAATAATTGAAAAATACGTAGGATTTTTTGAATAATTGTATTTATTTTCAATGAATTCAATTATTGTAAAAAAAATTTTTTTTTTCAAATTTTCCTTCTTCGAAAAGTAAATTAAAAATCATAATATATATATATTTATTTGCATATTATACATTAATATAATTGAATATAAATACATTCATTTGTATATATATTATACGTTGATATAATTGAATATAAATGGAGGTAAGTATGTCAAATAATTTGATAAAAAAAGGAAATAATTGATTAAATAAATTATTTTTCCCAATGAGTAATATTTTTATTTTAATTAATATGTGAGCAAATGATTCAAAAATATACAGGATCTTTTCAATAATCATATTTATTTTCAATGAATTTAATGATTGTGAAAAAAATTTTTTTTTCAAAAATTTCTCTTTGTTTAAAAGTAAATTCAAAATTATAATATAAATATATGTATATATATATATATATATATATATATATATATATATATATGTGTGTACATTATTGTATATGTATATATGTATATTATACATCAATACAATTGAATATAAATGGAGGTAATTAAGTTAAATAATTCAATAAAATAAGCAAATAATTCATTCAAATGAATTATTTTTCTTAACGGATAATATTTATATTTTAATTATTATGTGAGCAAATAATAAAAAATACACAGGATCTTTCGAATAATTATATTCATTTATAATGAATTTAATTATTGTGAAAAAATTTTTTGTTTTTCAAATTTCTCTATTTTCGAAAGTGAATTAAAAATCATAATTTATATATACATGTATATATTCAAATTTCATACAATAATATAATGAAATATAAATACATTTATTCATATATATATATTACACATTAATATAATTGAATATAAACGGAGATAATCAATTCAAATAATTTAATAAAAAAAGGAAATAATTGATTGAATAAATTATTTTTCCTAATCAATAATATTTCTATTTCAATTAATATGTAAGCAAATAATTTAGAAATACATAGGATTTCTTGAATAAGTATATTTATTTTCAATGAGTTTAATTATAGTAAAAAAAATTTTTTTCTTTCAAATTTCTCTTCTTTGGAACGTAAATTAAAAATCATGATATATATATGTATATATTAAAATTTTATACATCAACATAATCAAATATAAATACATTTATTTATATATATATTACACAATAATATAATTGAATATAAATGGAGATAATCAAGTCAAATAATTCAATCGAAAAAGAAAATAGTTGATTGAAATAAATTGTTCTTCCTACTCAATAATATTCTTATTCCAAATAATATGTGAGTAAATAATTGAAAAACATACAGGATCTTTTCAATAATTATATTTATTTTTAATGAATTTAATCATCGTAAAAAATTTTTTTTTTCAAAAATTCCTTTTTTTTCAGAAGTAAATTCAAAATTATAATATTGTAACGTACTTTGACGTTACGGAAAATAAATATGGATCCGCGACTTTAATTATCAAGTCAAAAGAAATCAAGAGCGTGAATAAAAAATTTTGTGAAAATGCTTCAATGTAAGATATGTGTTTCTCGTTTAAAGTCTGAAACAAGACTGTTTTTGCAATAATGTTGGTTGACGCAGCAACCTTATTCTTTTGAAAGACATAAGAGGTTTATAAACGTCATCCATCTATGCTGACTACTAGGTCATCAAATAGGGGGCAAAACGGGTGATTTCACCCTTTGTAACTCTACTCCCCCCCGAGGAAAAAAGTCGTCCCGAACCGGAAAAGATAAAACAATTATAAAAGTGATCTAGTTGTCAGTGCTCAAAGGTGAGTTGGAGCTGTGGCTCTAAAAATTTAAGAACTCCCTTTTTTACTATCTGGCATTTGCCCACAGTCTCAAGGTAAACCACAGAAAACCTTGAGCAGATAGTTGAGCGTTAAATAATTTCAAAAATTTATGTGCCTTGTTTTTACAAAGGTAAGTGTTATCTAGTGTTGTGTATCTTCATGAATTTGAAGACACCAAAATCATCCGGATCGTCGTCGAAAAGAAAATTCATTCCTCTTCAGGGAAAATAGCCCGGTGAATCGAACACAGATGAGTACGACGAGGCGGGAAACCATAACTGGAAGAACTCGGGGTCCTAGGCAACGTAAAGGCTGATTCCCTCCGAGAACCGGCACAGGAAACAGGGAAAAGGAATGGGTGACTGAATCCAAGGCTTCTTCAGAGACAGCACACCCTAGAGTTTGGAGGACAAATGTGAGTGGTGGTATAACAATTCAAATTCACTAAGTGAATTTGGGAGAATACTTGAATAAAATAAATTAAATATGTATTCAAATGAAAAGAAACGATCTTATCTGAATCATTTCTGCGTCCTTCTTCAAAATAAGACCGCCAGTCATCTTCAGGAATCGGGGAAAGATTGGATGGGAAAAGGCTGTGTCAAGTAACCTGAAAAAGTACTCACAAAAACTGACACTTACGGTTAATAAAATGTGAAAATCAAGCAATCGCTCATCGACCTCGAAAATAATCGTGGCTCTTTTCACATTAATAAACCAAAGCCTATCCGACACAAAATCCGATTCAAAAGAAGAAGGTTCTAGAAAAACTTGGTCAGCTGTAGCTTCTGCATTTATAACCAAAACAGTGGCCGATAAAGAAGAAAAGGTTTGATTTACTAGCCAATCCTCATGAACCTCATGAATAGTTCTGAGTAGCTCTAAAGAAATGCTCGATTCCTCCTCACGAGAACGGGAACTAACTCGAGCAAAAGAAGTTTCTGGGGAAACTCGCAAATAAACAATCAAATCTACTCTGAGCTCAGACGAGCGAATGAGAAGATCGAAAATTTTCATCAATAAATGAGATTCGAAGTCGCGAAAATTACCTAACCTTCGACGAGCTTCATTTCCCTGACAGGCAATAAAATAGGTTGGGAATGCCTGTCACGCATAACCAAAATAATTCAAAGAAAGAGGTTAACTCCAATGATGATTTGATATAAAAACGTCTGAAACTGGTTCCTCAAACCAGCCTCAGAAGAAGAGTCAGTTTGAGGATTGAGGATTTTCTTCCCCAACCTCTATATCTCTTCTTCGCCAATTATAGGAATCTGAATGCGAGTTTTGTATCATTTCTCTACTATTCTTTTTAAGTAAAAAGCAATAATTAGCATCATGTCCTATTTTATGACGAAATAAACAAGTTACTACATTTTGATCTGTCGTAACTGCGCCTCTAGTTTCGTGTTTGTCACTCTGATTCTGAAGAGAACCACGATTTTCACGATTATAATACTTGTTATTATTTTTATTTCTGTAATTTTAAGGTTTTGACTCCTCCGAGTGTTCAAAACCTCGTCTTTCTGAGGTGCTTTTGGACACCTCAATCCGACGAAACTGGTTCAACCCAAAATATTGTTTCCTCATTGCCTCCACCTCGAGGGCTTTGGCCGTTGCCTCCCGCAGAGAAGTGAGACCCGATGTCCCAACGGCCATTTTAATTTCTGGATCATTGATTGCATTTAAGAAAGCTCGTGTCGCTAATAAATTACGAGACGACTCGTGATCTGGCAAAGCTATGCGAGAAAGCCGTTCAATATCTTGACTAAGAGACGCGAGGTCTTCGTCTCGTCCTTGTCTTCTAGTCTGTAATTGAGCCGTGTTCAGTTTCGTCAAGTGGTCATTTCCGTATCTTAATTTAAGTGCAGAGCTAAGTTCCTCATAGTCTGAAATTTCTTCCTCAGACAATGCCGTTAAAACATTCAAAGCCGGCGTTCGAAGACAAGAGGCAAGACTGTGGGCCCTCATGGCGGAGTCCCACTGGTTATGTTTTGCAATCGTATTAAACTGTCGTTCATAATCTGCCCATGGAATCTTTCCATCAAAAATTGGCGGTTTTAAAGGATAAAAAGGTTTCTCGTTAATTTGAGAAGCAACCCCAGGAAATCTCGAATTATTTAATTGATTTAAATGAGAATATCGAGGTTGAACGTGAGGCAAAGGCTCGGAAAAGCCAACCTCATTATTAACTGTTACTCTACCAATTGGGGATTCATCTATTCCCCTAATAAAAGGCACAGACCTTGAGACAGGAACATCCTGGGATCGTCCTGGATGTTGGACCTCCTGAACGGCAGGAACGGGAACAGGAGAGGGAACAGGGGAGGGAAGCGGAGTAACAACTCTGGAACCTCGAGGGGTGACAGCCGGTTCTCATGAGCCATTCACCTGATGAACAGCCTGAAGAGCTGCCACAGTCGTCCGGAGTAGTTCATGAAGACTAGTTTCGGAATGCTCTTGAGCTTCTCTATCTAGCCTCCGCTGCTCCAACTGAGAGGCAAGCTCCCTTTCTTGCTGCTCTCGTTGTTCTTGAAGCAACTGGACAAGTTGTTGTTGTTGTTGACTAGCCGCATCCAGAAGCTGCCGTTGATGTCGTTCGGCTGCTGCTTGTTGTTGGCTCATAATCTTTAGTAGGTCGATTTGTGAGACTGAGACCATCGCAGGGACAGGTAAAGAGTCCACTGAAGGTGCACAAATTGTCTCGGGAACCCGCGGATTTTCGGTGATGGAATGTTCTTCTCCGCCACTTTCCCGACGACGAGAGCGTGTCAAACGACTGTTGCTCATAGTTTATTTCACGCACTGAATTGACTTAATTGAAAAGAAACTCAAGATCCCGCTTCTGACACCAATGTAACGTACTTTGACGTTACGGAAAATAAATATGGATCCGCGTGTTTAATTATCAAGTCAAAAGAAATCAAGAGCGTGAATAAAAAATATTGTGAAAATGCTTCAATGTAAGATATGGGCTATTCCGCGTCAACCGGATCAGTCATCTCTCAGATATTTTTTTAATTTGGCATGTGGATTGTGTGTGAGAAGTTGGATTTTTGTGCCAAAGCGCGAATCTCATAATGCAAAATTCAATTTTTTATTAACAATAACAAATTAGACTCCCATTTTGTTCAAAAATTCATAACTTTGGCAAAAAATTAGATACAATATATATTTTTTTTTCAAATTACGAGGAAAGCTCCATAGAATTAAAAAAAAAATACGAAATGGTAAAAAAAAGTTGTCATCAATTGTTTATTTAACAATTAATGTTTCAAAGATTTTTAAAACAGTGACTGACACAGTCAAAAAATTTTTTTTTAATTCTGACATGTTCCTTGAACTGTACTACAACCTGTGAATTAATTCCAGAGGGCTGTTTTTCTTCGTTCTCGAGTAAAAAATCATTCAAGGTGTCGATGCGCATGAAATTGCGGCGCGCCGAGTCTCTACGTAATGGCGGGCGGCCGGTTGCCGTCCACCGCTACCCCGCGGTGGCGACGCAGCGCTATTTTAGAGCCATTTTCACGATGTAGGACATGATTGAAGAATCTGAAAAAAATACTGTACCTTCACAAGGCCTGCTCAAAGCGATAAGTGACGTTTCAAGAATGTGTTTTTCACCGTTTTTTTATTATAGAGATTCAAAATAACGGTTACACACCATGAGAGTGCACATAAATGATAATAATTACACAACTTGCTACTTATTTTAAAATGAAAACACATTCTTGAAACTTGACTTATCGCTTTGAGCAGGCCTTGTGAAGGTACAGTATTTTTTTCAAATTCTTCAATCATGTCCTACATCGTGAAAATGACTCTAAAATAGCGCTGCGACGCCACCGCGGGGTAGCGGTGGACGGCAACCGGCCGCCCGCCATTACGTAGACTCGGCGCGCCGCAATTTCATGCGCATCGACATCTTTAATGATTTTTTACTCGAAAACGAAGAAAAACACCCCTCTGGAATTGATTCACAGGTTGTAGTACAGTTCAAGGAACATGTCAGAATTTAAAAAAAAATTTTTGATCGTGTCAGTCACTGTTTTAAAAATCTTTGAAACATTAATTGTTAAATAAACAATTGATGACAACTTTTTTTTACCATTTCGTATTTTTTTTTTAATTCTATGGAGCTTTCCTCGTAATTTGAAGAAAAAACATATATTGTATCTAATTTTTTGCCAAAGTTATGAATTTTTGCAAAAAGTGGGAGTCTAATTTGTTATTTTTAATAAAAAATCGAATTTTGCATTATGAGATTCGCGCTTTGGCACAAAAATCTAACTCCTCATACACAATCCACATGCCAAATTGAAAAAATATCTGAGAGATGACTGATCCGGTTGACGCGGAATAGCCCATATGTGTTTCTCGTTTAGAGTCTGAAACAAGACTGTTTTTGCAATAATGTTGGTTGACGCAGCAACCTTATTCTTTTGGAAGAAATAAGAGGTTTATAAACGTCTTTCATCTATGCTGACTACTAGATCATTAAAGAGGGGGCAAAACGGGTGATTTTACCCTTTGTAACAATATATATATATGTATATTATTATGTATGTATATATGTATATATATGTATATTATACATTGATATAATTGAATATAAATGGAGGTAATTAAGTTGAATAATTTATTAAAATAAGGAAAAAATTGATTCAAATAAATTATTTTTCCTAACGGATAATATTTATATCTTAATTATTATGCGAGCAAATAATTGAAAAATACGTGGGATTTTTTGAATAATTATATTTATGTTTGATGAATTTAATGATTATAAATTTTTTTTTTTTTTTAAATTTCTCTTTTGTTAAAAGTAAATGAAAAATCATAATATATATATATGTATATATTTGAATATTATACATTAAGATAATTGAATATGAATACATTTATTTATATAGATATTATACATTAATATAATTGAATATAAATGGAGATAATCAGGTCAAATAATTTAATAAAAGAAGGAAATAGTTGATTGAAATGAATTGTTTTTCCTACTAAATAATATTTTTATTTCAAATAATATGTGAGTAAATAATTGAAAATCATACAGGATCTTTTCAATGATTATATTCATTTTTAATAAATTTAATTATCGTGAAGGAAACATTTTTTTCAAAAATTTCTTTTTTTTTTAGAATTAAATTCAAAATTATAATATATATATATGTATATATATATATATATATATGTTTATTATTATATATGTATATATGTATATATATGGGCTATTCCGCGTCAACCGGATCAGTCATCTCTCAGATATTTTTTTAATTTGGCATGTGGATTGTGTAGGGGGAGTTAGATTTTTGTGCCAAAGCGCGAATCTCATAATGCAAAATTCGATTTTTTATTAACAATAACAAATTAGACTCCCATTTTTTTCAAAAATTCATAACTTCGGCAAAAAATTAGGTACAATATTTTTTTTTTTCAAATTACGCGGAAAGCTCCATAAAATTTAAAAAAAAATACGAAATGTTAAAAAAAAGTTATTATCAATTGTTTATTCAACAATTAATTTTTCAAAGATTTTTAAAACAGTGACTGACACGATCAAAAAATTTTTTTAAAATTCTGACATGTTTCTTGAACTGTATTACAATCTGTGAATTAATTCCAGAGGGCTGTTTTTTTTCGTTTTCGAGTAAAAAATCATTAAAGGTGTCGATGCGCATGAAATTGCGGCGCGCCGAGTCTCTACGTAACGGCGGGCGGCCGGTTGTCGTCCACCGCTACCCCGCGGTGGCGTCGCAGCGCTATTTTAGAGTCATTTTCACGATGTAGGACATGATTGAAGAATCTGAAAAAAATACTGTACCTTCACAAGGCCTGCTCAAAGCGATAAGTGAAGTTTTTACCGTTTGGCTCCAATATTAAACTTTGACCCTCTTGGGCCACGGGTAAACGTTGTCCGATTGGGCTTAAACTTTGCACACATTTTTTTTTTGGCAAATGGGAGATATGCAAGGGGTGAGAGGTTTGAAATTCCGACTTACCCAAAATAAGGACCACACTAATGTGTATGTCATACATTGATATAATCGAATATAAATGGAGGTAATTAAGTTGAATGATTTAATAAAATAACGAAATAATTGATTTAAATAAATTATTTTTCCTAACGGCTAATATTTATATCTCAAATAATACGTGAGCAAATAATTAGAAAATACGTAGGATTTTTTGAATAATTATATTTATTTTTAATGAATTTAATGATTTTAAAAATATTTTTTTTTTTTTTAAATTTCTCTTTTTTCAAAAGTAAATGAAAAATCATAATATATATACATGTATAAATTTGAATATTATACATTAATATAATTGAATATAGATGGAGGCAATTATGTCAAATAATTTAATAAGAAAAGGAAATAATTGATTAAATAAATTATTTTTCTTAATAAATAATATTTTTATTTCAATTCATATGTGAGAAAATAATTAAAAAATATTGAGGATTTTTTCAATAACTATATTTATTTTTAATGAATTTCATTATTGTAAAAAAAATTTTTCTTTCAAAAATTTCTTTTTTTTTAAAAGTAAATTCAAAATTATAATATATATATATATATATGTGTATATTATTATATATGTATATATGTATATATATGTATATTATACATTGATATAATTGAATATAAATGGAGGTAATAATGTCAAATAATTTAATAAAAATAGGAATTAATTGATTAAATAAATTATTTTTCTTAATAAATAATATTTTTATCTCAATTAATATGTGAGCAAATAATTGAAAAATACATAGGATTTCTTGAATAATTATATTTATTCTTAATGAATTTAATTAGCGTAAAACAAAGTTTTTTTTCAAAAATTTCTTTTTTTTTCAAATTTCTCTTTTTCTAAAAGTAAATTAAAAATCATCATATATATATATATATATATATATATATATATACTTGTATATTGTACATTAAAATAATTAAATATAAATACATTTATTTGTATATATATTATACATTATTATAATTAAATATGAATGGAGGTGATAATGTCAAATAATTCGATAAAAAAAGGAAATAGTTGATTGAAATAAATTGTTTTTCCCAATAAATAATATTTCTATTTCAAATAATATGTGAGTAAATAATTGAAAGACATACAGGATCTTCTGAATAATTATATTTATTTTCAATGAATTCAATTATCGTACTTTTTTTTCAAAAATTTTTTTTATTTTAAAAGTAAATTCAAAATTATAATATATATATATATATATATCTGTATATTATCATATATGTTGTAACCAATATTTTTCATACAGTTGAGGGTAAAACGATATAACATTAATTGGTTACCCTACGGCGCAGTCACTAACCTGAATAATTAGATAGAGAGAGAGATACTAAGGAAGAAAGATACGATTGTTGGGCGCCACACGCACATGCGTCAAAAATAGATAATTAGAGAAAAAGACAAAGGTAAAGGTAAAGGTAATAGATAAAGGTAAGGTCAGGTTCTACGACGGTTTTGCACAGTTCGCTCAGAGAGACAAGATAATGGTAGAGGGGCGGAGTCGAATCCAAAAGATAAAATAAGAAACAGGTGAAGCAGGAATAATGTCAAATATATTAAACAAGAGGCGATAAGTTTAATGACAAGCAAGTAGCTGAAGAGATTGAGTTACAATTACGATAAATGCGATAATTAACAATATTTACAGCCAGAGAAAGGTTAAGCGAGAGAGTTAACAAATAACGGAACGTTTTCCGAATAAGCGGGAAATATGCGCAAGCTCGCGATACTAACGGTAATGATTAACACGGTTTTATGATAGATAGGCAGAACAGAGAAAGATATACTGTACTTAAAGTAAGCGGTAAGCAAATAAATCATAAAATATGAGAAGCGATTATAAACACATGCGAAATACAACAATTGTAATAGTTATCACATTACCAGAATGATCAGAAATAGGCAGACAAGGAATTATGAATTACAAGGTAAATTCAAGCGACAGGTCAAATAGAAAATTAGCATAAAATATAGAGAATAACAGATAATACGTAGTCTCTAGTTCGCGGTAAGTGCGAGAGAAAAAGAGATAATATTCGGTACGATAGAAGGTAATTCAAGATACGGCAAACAATATTCAAGATAATTAATATGCAACGTACGGCAAACCAAATAGACTACGGACAACTGCGATCAGCGATATTAGCGAAGAAAATAGTGAAAAAGATGTTATGCGATACGGCACAATACTCCAATGTCAAATGAACGACGAGCGGGACCGCGCAGCGATATAAGATCGCTCCCGCGGTACACTCACTAAGATACGATAATCAACGATAATAGGTAAAGAGACAGATAGAAACTAATCAGAGAAAATATAACAAGATAGCAATGCTCAGTAGCTAAGATAAAAATTGATCCTTTAACGGAACGCGCTGCTAGACAGCGATATTAGACATTCAAATATTCCAGAAGAGAAAGATAATAAAATAAACAATAGTCACTACAATGCGTAAGTAATAATCAACCAGTCGCGAAGTTACTTGCAATAAGGCAGAATAAGGGACAAGATAAGAGATAAGAGAGAATAAGGTACGAGCCCAGGTGGCTCAAGCAGACCAACTGCAAGATAAAGAGAAAAGATACGAGCCCAATTGGCTCAAGCAGACCAACTGCAAGGTAAAGAGAGAAAGAGATAAAGGTGAAGGTACGATATATTGCAAGTAATCTCGTGGCTTCACAAAATAGAAAAGGAGCCTCACTTACGTAAAAGAAGATATAACAGGTGCGAGAGAATGCGATAAGGTACAATAGCGGTACGACGAACTTTGGTAGCGATAACAAGAACACGTCTGTTAATATCAGTAACTGAACGTAGAGTGACGAGATGAGCGATGAACCTGATTTTCGTCGAGCTGCTGTCACGTGATTCTTCCTCAAATTTGCGGTATTTTAATTGGACCAGCAGGTCGCGTAGGCCTGGTCCATGGGTAGGCGGCGATAATCCCTCGCCTCTTGATTTTCTTTTCCCTCGACGACAGGTATCGAGGTATCGGGACGTCGGAAGGTGGTTAGAGATGTTTTCCTTCAGCTATGCGGTATCGTTGGTGAGAGGGGGGGTCGTGCTGCTCATGTGTTGCGATATTGAGGTGTGCGGCAATATTACGTCACCGGTCCTTTGGACTTGCGATCGACTGTAACTCACTCCTTGCTTTACTGGTACTCCCCGTTGTAGCTATTTCGTCGGCGCTGCATCCCGGCCCTGGCTCATCGAAGTCCTCATGCCGGAACGATCTGGTGGTGATGGCCCTCAACCCGGATCCCCACACTAGATCCACCAGATCCACGTGGTCAGCATATCATTAGCCTATTCCACGCCGCAGTCCTTCGATAAGACGGTTCGTGAAGAGAAAACCGTCTTCTATTGGATAGTCAATGACTTAGTAGATGTTAGGGTCGGTTCAGCTCCAGGCTGATAAGTATCGTCGACGGGAGGCTTTGTTGTGTTTTTGACGCACAGCCCTGTACGCCGCCTGACGATGCATCCGAGCGGTAGAAGCATTCGTTCGTGGTTCGGCTCCTGGCCGATAAGTCTCAAATAGTTGGAGGTGCTGTTTGTGCATCACGCACGACCCTGTTCGACAACTAGATAGGCATCCATCGGGAGTGGTTTCAGCGGTATTCTTTCGTCTGTAGTCGGTGGTGGTCGATGTTGGGCTGGTACGTGACCCCTGTCAGGCAGTGTCCTGGTATCCTGACGTGAAGGTCTCGCGGATGGTTCTCGAAGAGCATTACAGAATTAGAAAATAGCATACAATTAGCTTAGTAAAGAGAAATCAACTTAAAGATAATTAGTCGTTCATTTTTGGAGTATTGGCCTCAGACGTGCTTTCGTTATTTTCAGCGATATCTGCACCTAGGGGAATGCGATAATTAAACAAAGTGACGGGGTACGTAATACCACGTCACAATGTATATATGCATATATATGTATATTGTAGGGATTGTGTTAGGCGGGCTTACACACACACCAACGACGAATACCTAGTATGTATAAATATTGTATATTTATTCAATGTCTTAAAACTATTACAGCCCAATGATCACTATTTGTCTGAACTTTGACCACGTGCTACAGCTGTAGCCTTTGTTCAGCTAATGAAGTCGATGAAATCAGTTTTCACGGTCAACGTCTGTTTCCGCCGACTACGCTGCTGCTGGTTGTCGCCACCGCCTTGAGCACTGACGTGCTCCCTTGCGGTGACAGTCGGTACTGCCGATCCGGGTGCCACAATATAATACATTAAGATAATTGAATATGAATGGAGGTGATTAAGTTAAATAATTGTATAAAATAAGGAAATAATTGATTTAAATGAATTATTTTTCTTAACTGATAATATTTATATTCTAATGATTATGTGAGCAAATAATTAAAAAATACACAGGATTTCTGGAATAATTATATTTATTTTTAATGAATTTAATCGTTGAGAAAAAAATTTTTTTTTTCACATTTCTCTTTTTCTAAAAGTAAATTAAAAATCATAATATATATATATATATATATATATATATATATATATATATATATTTGTATATTCTACATTAATATAAATAAATATCAATACATTCATTTGTACATATATCATACGTTAATATGATTAAATATAGATGGAGGTAAGTATGTCAAATAAATTCATAAAAAAAAGGAATAATTGATTGAATAAATTATTTTTCTTGATGAATAATATTTTTATTTCAATTATTAAGTGAGCAAATGATTAAAAAATATACAGGATCTTTTCAATAACCATATTTATTTTTAATGAATTGATTTATTGTGAGAAATATTTTTTTTCCAAAATTTTTTTTTTTTTTTAAAGTAAATTGAAAATTATAATATATATATATATATATATATATATATATATATATATACATGTTTATTATTATATATGTATATATGTATACATATGTATATTATACATTAATATAATTGAATATACATGGAGGTGATTAAGTTAAATAATTCGATAAAATAAGCGAATAATAGATTTAAATAAATTATTTTTCTTATCGGATAATATTTATATTTTAATTAATATGTGAGAAAATAATTGAAAGATACATAGGATTTCTTGAATAATTATATTTATTTTTAATGGATTTAATTATGGTGAAAAAAATTTTTTTTTTTCAAATTTCTCTTTTTTTGAAAGTAAATTAAAAATCATAATATATATATATATATATATATATATATATATATATATATATATGTATATATTTGAATTTTATACATTAATATAATTAAATATGAATACATTTATTCATATATATGATACATTAATATAATTGAATATGAATGGAGATAATTGAGTTAAATAATTCAATAGAATATGGAAATGATTGATTCAAATAAATTATTTTTCTTAACAGATTATATTTATATTTTAATTAATACGTGAGCAAATAATTCAAAGATACATGGGATTTTTTGAATAATTATATTTATTTTTAATGAATTTAATTACTGTAAAAAAAAATTTTTTTTTTTCAAATTTCTCTTTTTTCGAAAGTAAATTGAAAATCATAATATGTATATATGTTTATATTTGAATTTTATACATTATTATAATTGAATATGAATACATTTATTCATATATATTATACATTATTATAATTGACTATAAATGGAGATAATCAGGTCAAATAATTTAATAAAAGAATGAAATAGTTGATTCAAATAAATTGTTTTTCCTAATGAATAATATTTTCATTTCAAATAATATGTGAGTAAATAATTGGAAAACATACAGGATCTTTTCAATAATCATATTCATTTTCAATGAATTTAGATATCGAAAATTTTTTTTTTCAAACATTTTTTTTTTTTGGGAGTAAATTCAAAATCATAATATATATACATATATGTTTATTATTATATATGTGTATGTGTATATATATGTATATCATACATCGATATAATTGAATATAAATGTAGGTAATTTAGTTGAATAATTTAATAAAATGAGGAAATAATTGATTTGAATAATATATTTTTCCTAACGGATAATATTCATATCTTAATTAATATGTGAGCAAATGATTGAAAAAAACGTAGGATTTTTTGAATAATTATATTTATTTTTGATGAATTCAATGAGTGTAAAAAAATTTTTTTTTTTTTTCAAATTTCTCTTTTTTTAGAAGTAAACGAAAAATCATAATATATATATATATATATATATATATATATATATATATATATATATATATATGTATATATTTAAATATTATACATTACTATAATTGAATATAAATACATTCATTTATATATATATATTATACATTAATATAATTGAATATAAATACATTTATTCATATATATATTATACATGAATATAATCGAATATAGATGGAGGTAATTATGTCAAATAACTTGATAAAAAAAGGAAATGATTGATTAAATAAATAATTTTTTTCAATGAATAATATTTTTAATTCAAATAATATGTGAGCAAATGATTAAAAAATATACAGGATCTTTTTAATGACCATATTGATTTTTAATGAATTTGATTATTGTAAAAAAAAATTTTTTTTCAAAAATTTCTCTTTTTTTAAAAGTAAATTTGAAATTATAATATACATATATATTCATGTATAATATTATATGGGTATATATGTATATATATGTATAATATACATTAATATAATCGAATATAAATGTAGGTAATTAAGTTAAATAATTCAATAAAATAAGCAAATAATTGATTCGAATAAATTATTTTTCCTAACCGACAATATTTATATTTTATTTAATATGTGGGCAAATAATTGAAAAATACATAGGTTTTCTTGATTAATTATATGTATATTTAATGAATTTAATTATAGGAAAAAGATTTTTTTTTTCAAATTTCTCTTTTCTTAAATGTCAATTAAAAATCATAACATATATATATATATATATATATTTGTATATTATACATCAATATAATTGAATATAAATACATTTACTTACACATATATTATACATTAATATAATTGAATATAAATGGAGGTAATAAAGTTAAATGATTTAATAGAATAAGAAAATAATTGATTTCAATAGATTATTTTTCTTGACGGATGATATTTATATTTCAATTAATATGTGAGCAAATAATTAAGAAATACATATGATTTTCTGAATAATTATATTTATTTTTAATAAATTTGATTATATTAAAAATTTTTTTTTTTTTTCAAATTTCTCTTTTTCTAAAAGTAAATTAAAAATCATAATATGTATATATATATTTGTATATTATACATGATGATAATTAAATAAAAATACATTTATTTGTATATCTATCACACATTAATATAATTAAATATGAATGGAGGTAATTATGCCAAATAATATGATAAAAAAAGGAAATGATTAATTAAATAAATTATTTTTTTCAATAAATAATATTTTTAATCCAATTGAAATGTGAGCAAATGATTGAAAAATATACAGGATCTTTTTAATGACCATATTTATTTTTAATAAATTTAATTATTGTAAAAAAAATTTTTTTTTTTAAAATTTCTCTTTTTTCAAAAGTAAATTTGAAATTATAATATACATATATATATTCATGTATAATATTATATGGGTATATATGTATATATATGTATAATATACATTAATATAATTGAATATAAATGTAGGTAATTAAGTTGAATAATTCAATAAAATAAGCAAATAATTGATTTGAATAAATTATTTTTCCTAACCGATAATATTTATATTTCAATTAATATGTGGGCAAATAATTGAAAAATACATAGGTTTCCTTGATTAATTATATGTATTTTTAATGAATTTGATTATAGTAAAAAAAATTTTTTTTTCAAATTTCTCTTTTCTTAAATGTCAATTAAAAATCATAACATATATATATATATATTTGTATATTATACATTAATATAATTGAATATAAATACATTCACTTACACATATATTATACATTAATATAATTGAATATAAATGGAGGTAATTAAGTTAAATGATTTAATAGAATAAGAAAATAATTGATTTAAATAGATCATTTTCCTTGACGGATGATATTTATATTTCAATTAATATGTGAGCAAATAATTAAGAAATACATAGGATTTTTTGAATAATTATATATATTTTTAATAAATTTAATTATATTAAAAATTTTTTTTTTAAATTTCTCTTTTTCTAAAAGTGAATTAAAAATCATAATATGTATATATATATTCGTATATTATACATGATTATAATTAAATAAAAATACATTTATTTGTATATATATTACACATTAATATAATTAAATATGAATGGAGGTAATTATGCCAACTAATTTGATAAAAAAAGGAAATAATTGATCAAATAAATTATTATTTTTAATGAATAATATTTTCATTTCAATTAATATGTGAGCAAATTATCAAAAAATATACAGGATCTTTCCAATAACCATATTTATTTTCAGTGAATTTGATTATTGTAAAAAATTTTTTTTTTTTAAAAATTTCTCTTTTTTTAAAGGTAAATTCAAAATTATAATATATATATATATATATATATATATATATATATATATATATATATATATATATATATATATATATATATGTATATTATTGTATATGTATATATGTATATATATGTATATTATCCATTATTATAATTGAATATGAATGGAGGTAATTCAGTTAAATAATTTAATAAAATAAGCAAATAATTGATTTAAATAAATTGTTTTTCTTAACGGATAATATTTATGTATCAATTAGTATGTGAGCAAATAATTGAAAAATATATAGGATTTCTTGAATAATTATATTTATTTTTAATGAATTTAATTATAGTAAAGAACTTTTCATTTTCAAATTTCTCTTTCTTTAAAAGTAAATCAAAAATCATAATATGTATATATGTATATTTTTGAATATTATACGTTAATATAATTGAATATAAATGGAGGTAATTAAGTTAAATAATTTAATAGAATGAGGAAATAATTGATCTAAATAAATTTTCTTTTCTAACGGATGATATTTATATTTCAATTAATATGTGAGCAAATGATTTAAAAATACATAGGATTTTTTGAATAATTATATTCATTTTTAATGATCTTAATTACTGTGAAAAAGTTTTTTTTTTCAAATTTCTCTTTTTTTCAAAGTAAATCAAAAATCATAATATTTATATGTATGTATATAATTCAATTTTATACATTAATATAATTAAATATAAATACATACATTCATATATTAATATACATTAATATAATTAAATATAAATGGAGATAATCGAGTCAAATAATTTAACAAAAAAAGGAAATGGTTGATTGAAATCAATTGTTTTTCCTAATAAATAATATTTTTATTCCAATTAAGATGTGAGTAAATAATTAAAGAACATACAGGATCTTCTTGATAATGATAGTCATTTTTAATGAATTTATTTATCGAAAAAAAAATTTTTATCTCAAGAATTTCTTTTTTTTTTAGAAGTTAATTCAAAATTATAATATATATATATATATATATATATGTTCATTATCATATATGTATATATGTATGGATATGTATATCATACATTAATATAATTGAATATAAATGATGGTAATAATGTCAAATAATTTAATGAAAAAAGGAAATAATTGATTAAATAAATTTTTTTTCTATATGAATAATATTTTTGATTCAATTGATATGTGAGCAAATAATTAGAAAATATTCAGGATCTTTTCAGTAATTATATTTATTTTCAGTGAATTTCATTATTGTAAAAAAAATTTTTTTTCCAAAAATTTCTTTTTTCTCAAAAGTCAATTCAAAATTATATTATATATATATATATACATATATGTATATACACTTCCCGCAAAAATTAAGGGAACAACAAAATTTTCGAAATTTTTTGGTGATTTTCAACAGACTGTATTTCAGTGAAAAATGGTCGTACAAGAAATAAAAAAACAAAGCTTTCGAAACTTGAAGACTCTAGTTTTTGAATTTTCTGGTGAAAAATTTTTCGAAGCACTATCAGCCATGCAATCCTTGGATAAAGCACGAAGAACAAATTTTCAAAATTTTTACATTTTTTTTTTCGCTCTACGAGCATGGAAAAATTTTTCCAAGCTAAACCAATGAATAGGTCGCATAGCCTGTTTATTCAGCCTCAAGATGCTTTTTTTCAAACCTTGATACGACCATTTGTCTTCGAGATATCGAATTTTGAATGCCAAAGGATTCTTTTTCACTCAACTGCCGATATCTCTAGAACTACTGGTCGCCTAGCGAGCCGAAGGGCAGTTTCTTTTTCTGCAGAAAATTTCCTACAAAAATCTGTCATGGTTGATGTCAAAAAAAATTTTTCTTCCACCTGTAGCGTTAACGTGAAAAAAGAGAAAAAAAATGCCATTTTGCCTTTTTTTGGATAATCGACTGTATCTTCGTCAATATTGGGGGGAAAGCTTAGGTTAGAAGAAAATTTTACAGCCTAATGTACCCCAAAGGTCCCTCTCAATCGGTAGATCGATCGGTTCAGCGGTTTTCCTCGACCGATTGATTGAAATTTTGAAAAAATTAAGAGAACAAGGTTCCTTAAGAAACAAAAACCTTGTTTCCTTCATTTTTTCAAAATTTCAATCAATCGGTCCAGGAAAACCGCTGAACCGATCGATATACCGATTTAGGGGAACCTCCGGGGTACATTAGGCTGTAAAATTTTCTTCTAACCTAAGCTTTCCCCCCAATATTGACGAAGATACCGTCGATTATCCAAAAATTCCTTAAGAAACAAAATCCTTGTTCCCTCAATTTTTTTAAAATTTCAATCAATTGGTCCAGGAAAACCGCTGAATCGATCGATTTACCGATTTAGGGGGACCTTTGGGGTACATTAGGCTGTAAAATTTTCTTTCAACCTAAGCTTTCCCCCTAATATTGACGAAGATACAGTCGATTATCCAAAAAAAGGCAAAATGGCATTTTTTTGCTCTTTTTTCACGTTAACGCTACAGGTGGAAAAAAATTTTTTTGACATCAACGATGACAGATTTTTGTAGGAAATTTTCTGCAGAAAAAGAAACTGCCCTTCGGCTCGCTAGGCGACCAGTAGTTCTGGAGATATCGGCAGTTGAGTGATCCTTTGGCATTCAAAATTCGATATCTCGGAGACAAATGGTCGTATCGAGGTTTAAAAAAAAGTGTCTGGAAGCTGAATAAACAGGCTATGCGACCTATTCATTGGTTTGGCTCGAAAAAATTTTTCCATGCCCGTAGAGCGAAAAAAAAAAATGTAAAAAATTTTGAAAATTTTTTCTTCGTGCTTTATCCAAGGATTGCATGGCTAATAGTGCTCCGAAAAATTGTTAATCAAAAAATTCAAAAACTAGAGTCTTTAAGCTTCGAAAGCTTTGATCCTCTATTTCTTGTACGACCATTTTTCACTGAAATACAGCCTGTTGAAAATTACCAAAAAATTTCGAAAATTTTGTTGTTTCCTTAATTTTTGCGAGAAGTGTAACAGGTGTTCTCGAGGGATAGGTGTATTTCTAATTTTGTTTACAAAAGACCAAGTGTCATTGATGTGATAGTTGGATGTACCTGTTATGTTAGAGAGTACACTAGTACAAAATCTTGAAATTTTGTAAGTGGGAGAGTTAATGTTACAAACAATTGGTCTGAGAGGTACATTGTTCTTATGAATTTTTGGTAGGAAATATATTTTAGGAGGCAAAGAGTTGTACGTTCTGAGTTTTTTTGCCGAGTTGGAATCTATAAATTTTTTCTGTAGCCACAGGCTTATCATATCATGGACTTGTTTTTGTATTTTAATGGTGGGATCACGAGAGATAAGAGTATAAGTGCAACAAATGTTGTACAACAACAACTATACTTATAAACGTACCTCGCTGCTTTCGATTCAGAATTGTTTTTTGAAACATTCTTTTTGGTAATTATTATAGAAATATTCCTGAAGATGGTCGGCAGGGCCCGGCCGAAACATCGGAAACGATTATTATGTTTACGTTTTCCAAATCATTGAACTTCTTTCCCTGACCGGAATTTTCGACTAATTTTATCTTCATTATATTAATGTATAATATATTGATGTATATTATATATATGTGTATATATATATATATATATATTAGGCTGATTCAAAAAAAACGGCTAATTTTTTTTTTTCAATATTCTCACATAAAAACTCCCGAGAAGGTGTGAAAAGACGTCTGTAAAAAGCAGAGCCCTTGATATTATTATTAAGAGGTCGTACATCGGGAATTTCTATTTCCCGTTTGAATAACACAGGAATAAATTTTTTTAAGTTTTGCAGTTTCGTATTTTTGCAACGGCTCATTGAATTAGCGGACCAAAGCACATTTTTGTAGGAAATTTGACGCTCTACAAAAAAAGTCCTTACAAAGTTTTCGATAGTCACACTCCTTCAAAAGTTATTCGTGGTCAAAGTTGAACTTACAAAAAAATTCAATGTTTTTTTTTTTTTTCGATGATGCTATGAATCTTTTCTCATTATTTTGTTATAAAGATATATTTAATAAATATATCTTACTCTAATTGGGCTTTTTCAATCATTAATTTTCCCATCGAGTCAATATAAAGTTACCTTACAAAAATGCGATGTTAAATAATAAACATGTTATCATGGAGAATCCATAACTGATGCACTTGACTATTTAAAAATGTAATTGTTCCGAAATCTATCCTCTTTATAACAAAATAATGAGAAAAGATTCATAGTATCATCGAACACAAAAAAACATTGAATTTTTTTGTAAATTCAACTTTGACCTCGAATAACTTTTGAAGGAGTGTGACTATCGAAAACTTTGTAAGGACTTTTTTTGTAGAGCGTAAAATTTCCTACAAGAACGTGCTTTGGTCCGCTAATTTAATAAGCCGTTGCAAAAATATGAAATTGCAAAATTTAAAAATATTTATTCCTGTGTTATTTAAACGGGAAATAGAAATTCCCGATGCGCGACCTCTTAATAATAATATTAAGGGCTCTGCTTTTGACAGGCGTCTTTTCACACTTTCTCGGAAGTTTTTAAGTGAGGATTTTGAAAAAAAAAATTAGCCGTTTTTTTTGAATCAGCCTAATATATATATATTATAATTTTCAACTTACTTTTAAAAGAAGAGAAATTTTCGAAAAAAAAATTTTTCACATTAATTAAATTGATTAAATATAAATATAATTATTAAAAAAATCCTATATATTTTTGAATTATTTGTTTACATATTAATTAAAAGAAAAATATTATTCATTAAGAAAATGCCATTTAATTTACTTTATGAATTGTAATTTGGAACATTTATATTTTGGATTAGAACTTATTATAAGGTTTAAAGAAAACATACAGATAGTTACATGATTATTTATTTAATTTCATATTTTTAATTCGTGAAAATTAATTATTCTTCAATTTAAGAAAAATAATTTGATCAAATTAATTATTTTCTTATTTTATTAAATTATTCAACTTAATTACCTCCAATTATATTCAATTATACTAATGTATAATATCTATATAAATAAATGTATTGATATTCAATTATATTAATGTATAATATGTATATATAAATATTATCATTTTGACGTTACTTTTAAAAAAAGAGAAATTGAAAAAAA
This sequence comes from Neodiprion virginianus, assembly GCF_021901495.1. Classification (NCBI taxonomy): domain Eukaryota; kingdom Metazoa; phylum Arthropoda; class Insecta; order Hymenoptera; family Diprionidae; genus Neodiprion; species Neodiprion virginianus. Next base: position 16,233,629 of record NC_060877.1, read on the forward strand.
AAAATTTTTCACAATTATTAAATTCATTGAATATAAATATAATTATTAAAAAAATCCTATATATTTTTTAATTATCTGCTCACATATTAATTAAAATGAAAATATTATTCATTAAGCAAATGCCATTCAATTTAGTTTGTGAATTGTAATTTGAAACATTTATACAATGGATTAAAACTTATCATCAGGTTCAAAGAAAACGTACAGACAGATAAATGATTATTTATTTAATTTTATATTTTCAATTTTTGAAAATTAATTATTCTTCAATTTAAGAAAAATAATTTATTCAAATTAATTATTTTCTTATTTCATTAAATTATTGAACTTTATTACCTTCATTCATATTCAGTCATATTAATGTATGATATATATATAAACAAATGTATTTATATTTAATTATAGTCATGTATAATATATTAATGTATATGTATATATATTAGGCTGATTCCAAAAAAACGGGCAATTTTTTTTTTCAAAATCCTCACATAAAAACTTCCGAGAAAGCGTGAAAAGACGCCTGTAAAAGGCAGAGCCCTTAATATTATTATTAAGAGGTCGCGCATCGGGAATTTCTATTTCCCGTTTAAATAACACAGGAATAAATTTTTTAAAATTTTGCAATTTCGTATTTGTGCAACGGCTTATTGAATTAGCGGACCAAAGCATGTTCTTGTAGGAAATTTGACTCTCTACAAAAAAAGTCCTTACATAGTTTTCGATAGTCACACTCCTTCAAAAGTTATTCGAGGTCAAAGTTGAATTTACAAAAAAATTCAATGTTTTTTTTTTCGATGATACTATGAATCTTTTCTCATTATTTTGTTATAAAGAGGGTAGATTTCGGCACAATTACGTTTTTAAATAGTCAAGTACATCAGTTATGGATTCTCCATGATAACATGTTTATTATTTAACATCGCGTTTTTGTAAGGTAACTTTATATTGACTCGATGGGAAAATTAATGATTGAAAAAGCCCAATTAGAGTAAGATATATTTATTAAATATATTTTTATAACATAATAATGAGAAAAGATTCATAGTATCATCGAAAAAAAAAACATTGAATTTTTTTGTAAGTTCAACTTTGACCTCGAATAACTTTTGAAGGAGTGTGACTATCGAAAACTTTGTAAGGACTGTTTTTGTAGAGCGTCAAATTTCCTACAAAAATATGCTTAGGTCCGCTAATTCAATGAGCCGTTGCACAAATACGAAATTGCAAAATTTTAAAAAATTTATTCCTGTGTTATTTAAACGGGAAATAGAAATTCCCGATGCGCGACCTCTTAATAATAATATTAAGGGCTCTGCTTTTGACAGGCGTCTTTTCACACCTTCTCGGAAGTTTTTATGTGAGGATTTAAAAAAAAAAATTAGCCGTTTTTTTTGAATCAGCCTAATATATATATATACACATAGATATATATGTCAAGGATAATGAAATGAATAACGAGGAGGATTATCACCGCTTTCTTCTATTCGGTCTCCAGAGAAACTACGGCAAAGATCAATAACAGAATAAACATTGAGCATTTTGGATCTTGTTATAAACGTTGAATTTTAAAAAGCTTTGTTCAATAAGTTAAGTTCCGTTTTTATCTTGTAAAAGAATAAAAAGGTGGTTCATCATGCGTCCCACACGCAAAACACAAAGTTCGCGAGTGTTATCTGGCCATTCTCCGACATCAGAAGTGGGATACCGAAGGGACGCGGAACCATCCATTTCAGAATTACCGTCCGAGACTCCTTAACGCAATTCTGATACTTCGGAAGATCGTTGGCAAATTTTGTTTGAGAATCAAAATAAAAAATATAATGGAGTTAATTCGAAAAATGCAAAGTCCAACTGCTGTTTCTTATCATGAAGTTACTTTTCCGCTATTCAATCCGGATGAGCAAAATATCGATGCACAAGCTTGGTGCTCGACAGCTAGCTTGTGTATGCAAGAACAGGAACTTCAAGGGAGCAAGTTAGTAAATGCGTTGAGTAAAGCTATGAAAGGATCAGCTGCATCTTGGTTTCCTCAAATCAGCTTTAACGGAATGACTTGGGAACAATTTAAAAACATTTTTCTCGCGCGATATGAAATTATTGAAACTCCCGCGGCGACGTTACTTTCGTTATATTCGGGACAGCCAAATGGAGATGAAAATATCGCTGCATATTCAAGTCGAGTTCTAAGTGTTCTTATTCCACGACTACAACTGATGAATTCCGAAGAAATTGCTGTTTCGATTGTTCTTTCTCACGTGGCTCAGTTGGATCCACGTTTTTTAAAACGTTTGGCTCTTACTACGGAAATAAGTTCTCGAACGAAGTTACAACAAGAACTTATGGCCGTTGATTACCGAAAAAGAGCTTTTCCTTTTTCTCAAGCCAGAGAGGGCTCATCGTTCGATTCCAAACGACTGAGAACTTATGTATCTTCATTAAAATGCTTTCACTGTGGAAAATTTGGACACAAAATATCGGAATGTCGAAGTCGTTCATTGAGCACTATCCCGGACAACTTTGGAAATCTTTCAAAGAAAATACCCTCCACCGCTGTGAAATCTTTTGTGACGTGCTTCAAATGTGGAGAAGTTGGACATGTTTCTACAAGCTGCAAGAAGTCTTCTGGATCTGGACAAAATACCCTTGCTCAAGGTCAAATGGAGCGTCGTGTTAATTCGTGTTCTATTCAACCGACTTTTGGCGAGTTACTACATTCCGGTGAGAAGTTTTCATTTTGTTTTGATTCTGGTGCTGAATGCTCTCTGATTAAAGAAAGCATTGCTAAAAAATTTTCAGGAAAACGTCAGAACTTTGTAGTCATTCTTTCCGGTATCGGTCCTTCCAGTATTCAAAGTGTCATTCAAATCTTGGCACAAGTGACTATAAATGATCATTGCCTGGAAATTTTATTTCATGTGATTCATGATGATTTTCTTAGTACTGAAATTCTTGTTGGAAGAGAAATATTATCTCTTGGTTACTGAATAGAAATGACAGTTGACAGTTTAGTTCTAAAAAGGATTCCGAGGGTTAATGTTTGTGAAGTAGATTATCATTCATTTAATTTTGACGAAATAAAAACAGACGTTTCTGAACTTGACAAACGTCTCTTGGTTGATGTTTTAAACAAATTTCGTTCAACTTTCGTCATAGGAACACCTAAATCTAGAGTAACGACCGGACAACTTGAAATTCGTTTGCTAGATCCTAACCGAACCGTGCAAGGACGACCTTATCGTCTTTCGACTGTTGAACGTCAAATAGTGCGAGATAAAATCAAGGAATTACAAGAGGAGAATGTCATCTGACCCAGTTGTTCTCCTTTTGCTAGTCCCATTATTTTAGTTAAAAAAAAAGACGGTTCTGATCGAATGTGTGTTGATTATCGGGAGCTTAACAATAATACGGTGGCTGATAAATATCCGTTACCGCTTATTGCTGATCAGATAGATAGACTAGGAGGTGCTCATTATTTTACATCTCTTGATATGGCTAGCGGTTTTCACCAAACTCCTATTCACCCAGATTCTATTGAACGGACTGCTTTTGTTACTCCTGACGGGCAGTACGAATATTTAGCAATGCCTTTTGGTTTGAAAAATGCACCTTCTGTTTTTCAGCGAGCAATTAACAAAGCTTTGGGAGATCTAGTGAATACGTCTATTATTTGTTATATGGATGATATTCTCATCCCATCAGAAACAATTATTGAGGGTATTCGAAAATTAGAAGTTGTTTTAGGGGCCTTGACTAAAGCTGGATTTTCAGTCAATCTAAAGAAATGTTCATTTTTGAAAACGAAAATAGAATTTCTTGGTTATCAAGTTTCGGCAGGAGAAATTCGACCAAATCCTCGCAAGGTTATCGCGTTGACTGCACTCCCGCCTTCTCAAACTGTTACTCAACTTAGACAAATTATTGGACTTGCCTCGTATTTTCGGCAATTTATAAAAGGGTTTTCTAAACTTGTTTGTCCTTTGTATGAACTTACTAATGGAAAGGGTAGGATTGATTGGAAATCTGAATTTGAGGAAATTCGAACAAAAATTGTTTCTCACCTGACGAGTTCTCCTCTTTTAATGATTTTTGATCCAAATTTTACTATAGAATTACATACAGATGCTAGCTCAGTTGGTTACGGTGCAATTTGCATCCAGAAAGTTGGTGGAAAGGCCCATGTTGTAGCTTATTTTAGCAAAAGAACTACAGAAATAGAGTCGCGATATCATTCGTATGAATTGGAAACACTTGCTGTTGTGAATGCTATTAGGCATTTTCGGCATTATTTACATGGTAGAAAATTTACAGTAGTTACAGATTATAAGGGGGAGCCACTGTAGCGCTGCTTGAGTAACCTCGTGTTTATTTATGTTGTGAATAAAATAAAAAGTTTTAAAAACAAGTAAAAATCCTACCAGTGCCGAACTGCTTTTTATTGAATTGTAACGCAGCAAAAAGTGTTTTAAACACAAAAGTACAAAAGTTCGCGTCAAATTAACTAGAATTTTAAATAAAGCCCGAGATGCCAACTCTTGAAGGTTAGGTTTCTGATCAGGGCATATAAACAGACTCTAATATAAACTATCTGCTTTTAAATTTTAACCTGCAAATTAGTGTGATCGAGATTCAGGCTCTTAAACTAATCCAGATAAATAAATGCCAGTCCCGGGTTGGTCCTCGTGCGGCCAGGCGGTAGTCCTTAACCCACAAATATGGTGAACAGCAGCCCGAAACCAGACGGTGTTGTTCACAATCCCACCAACTCACCTGCCAGCTCCAAGAAACCCGGGGCTCCAATCAAAGCATTCACTTTTACTCGAGAAAGAGCCGCCCCACTTGGTGACATTAAAGATTATCTTAACAGGAAAAGGACCATTGATGATAGAGACCCCGACGACTCACCATCCGATTCAGAAGAAACAACACAAACTGCCAAAAAGATGTTTAACCAAGCTTCCAACTCCGCTTCTCTTGTGTCAAATCCTGACGCGATGATGTCCGATTTGAGCAACACTGGTGAAGCTCACCCCATCTCAGCCCTTCTAGGGAGGCTAACAGACCAAATTGCGCAGATGCAGTCACAGGCTAACAACAATACTGAAGCTCTCAAAGAGCAGATCAAGAACAGTCAGCGCGAAAATCAAAATGCTATCCAAGCCATCAGAGACGACTTCCTGAAGAGCGAAAAAACATTGTTGGGCCGGATTGATAACATCTCAAAAAGGCAAGACAAACTCAAGAAGGAGCTTGAAGCACTCAAGTCCGGGAACAGCTCGCTGTCCACCACAAATCCTTCCTCAGAAGCTGAAGTCAATAAGGCCAGACTCCATAAGCTGGAGGACTTGGTTAGCCAACAAGAAAAAGCTGCAAAGCGGCTCTATATTATAGCCAAGAATCACAACTGGCGTGAACCTAACCTCATACACCAGATAAATGGATTCATGGAGGAAAAATTCAGCTTATCTAATGCAGTTATTGATGTTATACCAATGCGTCAAGACAGAAAAGTCTTAAAAATCAAACTCAGCTATGAAAAAGCCAAAGACACAGTAATGAATGCCAAGCGTACGGTTCTAAAGGGTTCGACCCTGTCACTAAACAATGAATACACTAATAGAGAACTTTACTGCCTAAAGAAGATTAAAGAAACCGCAGCCGACATGAGAAAAGATGGCAAAAACCCGAAGATAAAAGGTACCAGGTTGGAAATGAATAATGAATTGTTCGTTTGGGACTTTTGGGAAGACCAGCTCAAATCGTCGATAAACCGCTCCCTAAACAGCCAAAACAGTTCCATTCCCACTCCTTCACCATCCACAGATACAAAAAACTGCTAATCTTATCGTGGAATGCAAGAGGCATGCAGAATTTGTTCGGACACACATTCTCTCCGCGTCCTGATATAATCTGTCTATGCGAGATCTGGGCAACAACAGCTTTCACTTTTCCAGCAAGCCTCCAAGATTACACACTTCATATAGCTCCTGCCATTAAAGAAAAAAGCTTAGGACATGCCAGCGGCGGCATTGCTATTATTGCCAGAAAATCTCTAAACATCACCATACTGGATTCGTCAGACAGCTGGCTCATAGCAAAGGCCTCTTTCGGTCCTACCAGCATCATCATTGGGAGTATCTATTTTCGCCCTCAACGCGACATAGTATCTTCCTTGGAATTATTACAACTTGCGATTGATGAGATCACACAATCACATGAGCATCACGCCTGCTTCCTCACGGGCGACTTCAACGCACACGTTGGTCCTTTGGGCCAAATCTCCGAGGAGATCATTCTCGGAACCAACCTGACCGAGCAGAGAATCTCCAATGATCTGAGAACAGACACAAAGGGCCGCTTACTAACTAACTTTATGCTTGATAACTCTTTTATACTCCTGAATGGAAGGACGCCCAGCGACTCACCTGGCAAATTCACCTACTTTGGCAATGGACTCAGTACTATTGATTTTGTTTGGGCCAACATCCAAAGCCTGCCACTGATCAACGACATGGAGGTTTTACATGCCGAAAACCCCTCAGATCACTTTCCCCTACTTCTGACGATACTTAATCCCCACTGCATTGCCTCAGCCGAGCACGGCACAGCTACAAACAAAGTTGTCAAAACTACCTATCACTGGTTGCCGGCAAGTCGCTCGGACTTCAAACTTCAAATGCTACAATCAGCCAAAATTGCTGTGGATTTCAATAACACCCCGGTAGACGCTCTTAACGAAAATTTATATAATGCCATCATCGAAAGTGCCCAACATGCAGGTATGTCTAAGAAATCATCCTCCAAGAGTTACTACAGAGAGTCACAGGAGTGGTTTGATGAAGAATGCAAATACAAAAAACACGAGCTAAAAAACCTATTCGCGCGATTCAAACAAGCAAGCTTCAAGGACCCAGAAAAGTCAGCTTACATTAGTGCCAAAAAGAATTTCAAAGCGTTGGTCAAAAGCAAAAAGCGCCAGTAGCACAAGAGAGCACTGGAAACCTTGGCAAACATCAAAAACTCTGCCGACTTCTGGGCTACCATCAAGAAGCATAGAAAGAAGCATAATTCCAATGCTACTCCTATAGACATAGAAACCTGGAACTCTTTTTATGAACTGGTAACTCCGCCGAAGGAACCGGACAAAACACTATTCTACGGAGTGCTAGACCCATCACTGGACCTAGAATTTACTATCGAGGAATTAAATTCGGCATTAAAATACTCTAAATCAAACAAAGCAGCTGGTCCCGACAAAGTCAAAAGCGAGTTCTACAAATCGCTGCCATCTAACTGGAAATATTACACGCTCTGTCTATTTAATAAAATATTAGACACTGAAATTATACCTAGCAACTGGTTCTCTACTTCGATAACGATGCTCCATAAAAAAGGCGACCGTGGCGACCCCTCAAACTACAGAGGTATCGCACTCGTCAACCATATTACCAAGGTTTTCACATACATGCTAAACAAACGACTGGAAAAATGGGCACGTGACACTGGAGCCATCCCTGAGTCGCAAGCTGGCTTCCAAGCCAAAAAAGGCTGCACAGATAATTTGTTTAACTTACTCTCGGCAATAAACTTCCGATTGCGTCAACCTACGGCCAAACTCTACATTCTGTTTGTGGATTTCAGGAGAGCTTTTGACTCCGTCAATCATAAGCTCCTCTGGTTAAAGCTACACAAACTGGGTGTTAGTGCAAAACTGGTCAGACTGCTTCGCAAAATGTACAGCTCTGCAACCTTCAAAATTCAAAGCAACGGCAGAACAACAAAGAACTTTAACGTCGCAGAGGGTGTCCTGCAGGGCGAAATATTGAGCCCGCTATTGTTTATCCTATTTATAGCCGACCTCGAGGATTTCTTCAGAGACAACGGAAGCATCGGTATCAATATTGATGGTAAATGCGACATACTGTCTTTGCTATACGCGGATGATCTCGCGCTACTCGCTCATACCAAGTCCGATCTCCAGAAGAAGCTAAATCTGCTCACGCAATACTGTCAATCAAACAAACTAGCAGTCAACGTTGGCAAAACCAAAATAATTTACTGCCGCTGCGCTGGTCGTCTACCAAGAGACCTGAACTTCCGCTTTGGTGATCAAAAAATCGAAATTACCGACAACGATGAGTATCTGGGTCTAACTGTCTCGGCCAGTGGATTCAGCCGCCCCACTGCAATCAATGCCATCAACAAAGCTCGTTCAGCTCTCAGCTCAGTCACCGGAATCATCTTCTCAACCAAAACCGACTCTGTGCCGTGCATTATGAAAATCTTTGACAGCATCCTTCAAGCTACTCTCCTATATGCCTCACCCATATGGGCACTATCGAACCTTGATCTCATAGAGAAGATTCAATGTGAGTTCTTCAAACGAGTTTTCGGCCTGCCAAAGACTACTGCCGGTGCTCTCTTAAGAGTGGAACTAGGACGACCTAGACTAGCGTACTTCGTACTGAAGGCAACCTGGGACTGGATCTGCAAGATTCTGGCAATGGATGATAAGCGGCTACCAAAGATCTGCCTTAAACGTATGAGCAGTCTCTCCCAGGCTGCACAATCCAAGGCTAAATTCAATTGGCTTTGTCATCTTCTCGAGATCATCAAAAAATACTATCCAGATATAGTACCACGTCTCGAAAAACTGGACTTACCCACATGGTGCTCATACAGGGATACGTTCCTACGCAGATACCAGAATCAAACCTGGTGGGAAGAAATGCGGCTGGCCAGTAATGCCCATTACCTACAAACACCTTACACAAATGATAATCCAAGAGGCTGCTGCAAATATCTCTCCAAAAGGATGAAGCTCAACGCCACCAGACTGTTTATGCAACTAAGACTTGCCAGCAAATTTTACTTTGCATTTAAAACCTCTGGATGCTGCTATGAACTGCACTACCACTCAAAATGCCCAATCTGCAATACCAAGGAAAATGACACCATCGAACACTTCATGACTGACTGCCCAGTCCTGGCTCATCTCCGTCAGCAGTACCTGATTAATTCTGGTTTTGCACCTCCTGCAATCCACGATGTTCTGAAAAATCCTGATATGCAAACTATAAAAGCTCTCAGCCTGTTCATACCTCAGGCTTGTCGTCTGAGAGCATTTATTTTAAACGAATAAATTGTCGCGTACTCTTTAGTATCACTTCGCATTCTGTCGATAACAAAAGTATATTTGTATTGCCGTTATCTTGATTGTAATAGTCTTGTTTATTACTTTATTATTTTATTTTGTTTTATTCTATTTTACTCTATTTTTAAGAATTATAATTAAATGTGTCAATTAATTGTATAAGTGCCCCCTGGGCTATGGATTATGTAATTGTCCTAGAAGCTCAATAAATTAAACTAAACTAAAACTTACAGATTGTTATTCTCTCAAGGCATCTCGTGCAAAACTTGACTTATCCCCAAGAGTTTATAGGCGGTGGGCATTTTTACAGTCATTCGACTTTGATATTGTTTATCGAGAAGGAAAAAATCTATCACATGCAGATTTCTTTTCTCGAAATCCTTTACCTGAGAATGACAAACTGAATGTTGAAACTGTTGAGCAAAAACGTATAAATTTTTCAAAAATTTCTCACGGTTGGTTACAAGCGGAGCAGCAGAAGGATGCCGAAATTCGTGATCTTATTTCTTAATTAGAAAACGATGAGCTTGACTCAAATGTTTCTAATACATACGAACTTAAATCTGGAATTTTGTTCAGAAAAATACAGCGAAATAATGACACTCGTATTTTACCAATAATCCCTAAAGCTTTTCAGTGGTCTATAATAAATCATGTTCATGAATCGATTATTCATTTGGGATGGCATAAAACTTTAGAGAAGGCTTACCAACATTATTGGTTTTCTAATATGTCCAAATATGTCCGAAAATTTGTCGAAAATTGCATTACTTACCGAATTTCCAAATCTACTTCTGGTAAAATTCAAGCTGAATTACATCCAATCCCAAAGAGTATTCCTTGGCGTACTCTTCATATTGATGTTACTGGAAAGCTTGGTGGCAAAAGTGATATTAAAGAATATGTTTTTGTGTTTATTGATGCCTTTATTAAGTTTGTTTTTCTTTACCATACTCTTTCTATTGATGCTGTAAGTGCTATAAAAGCTTTAAAATCAATCGTCACATTATTTGGAGCACCGGTTCGTGTGATTGCTGATCAGGGGAGATGTTTTGCAAACAAAAATTTTCGTGATTTTTGTGCTTCCCATTGCATTAATCTTCATTTGATTGCTACTGGTACTAGTCGAGGCAATGGTCAAGTCGAACGTGTTATGAGTACACTTAAAAATATGCTCACTTCTGTTGAGGTTGATAATAATAGATCTTGGCAGGATTCTCTTGGAGATATTCAACTGGCACTGAATTGTTCCGTCAGTAGTGCGACTAAAGCTACTCCTCTGGAATTGATGATTGGTCGCGTAGCCAGGCCGTTGAATCTGTTACCGATTACTGATTGTGAAAAAGAAATTGACTCATCGGAAATCAGAGAGCGAGCAGCCAATATGATTGAGATTAACTCGCAAATTGAAAAATCGCGATTTGATGCCCGAAAGGCAAAATTTTTAAAATTTTCTGTTGGGGATTATGTTTTAATTGAAAATCACGAAAGAAATCAAACAAAATTGAATTCAAAATTTAAAGGGCCATTTCGTGTTATTGAAGTGTTAGACGGAGATCGGTACATTTTAAAATCTCTAAATTGTAATCGAACGTACAAATACGCTCATGACCGTCTTCGAGCAATGCCTGACTGTTCTGTACCTTCAGAATTGGATATTGATTTTGATAAATCTTCTGAAGAGTCATTGAGTATTCAAGGTATTAAATTACAAATTTAATGTGTTATTTTTGGATTAATAACCTGTGACATCCTCGTTGGCGCACCTGTTATAAGAAATTCATCAGAATATTGGAGTAGGAAATGATTGTCATTCCCTTTGGTTTGAGCTTGATCCTAGTGCACACATTCATTACGCTTATTAGTTGCAAGTCAAAAAAAAAAACCTTACTCATTTCGGTGAGCGGAGATGGCGCAATGTAACGGCTAATGGTGTGGTGCTGTCGCATGAGGCGACTGTGTGTGGAAATGTCGATGTATGGACGGCTTGACGTTGTCATACGGTCACGTATGTGAAGCCCAATTGATAATTGGCAATGTGTGTGGAAATTACATGTTTGGATAAAAATATAAGTCTCATGAGAGGAATGCAAGTCTTTTGAGAAGATTGTAGTTCTTGCTCTTGTGGAAAGAAGATGATTTCTATGAAATGGGGTGTTGTCAACAGTTTGTCACCGGACTTGTTATTTAGTACGAAATTTGTTAAAACTTATGGATTTGTTAAAGCACATCGTGATTTTTGGAATGGTAATATGATCAGGTTGGCCGAACGGTCTAAATATCTTTTAATTTTTGTATTACAGCACACGAGGACGTGTGATTGTCAGGATTAGCCGTGTCAAGGATGACGAAATGAATAACAAGGAGGATTATCACCGCTTTCTTCTATTCGGTCTCCAGAGAAACTACGGCAAAGATCAATAACAGAATAAACATTGAGCATTTTGGATCTTGTTATAAACGTTGAATTTTAAAAAGCTTTGTTCAATAAGTTAAGTTCCGTTTTTATCTTGTAAAAGAATAAAAAGGTGGTTCATCATGCGTCCCACACGCAAAACACAAAGTTCGCGAGTGTTATCTGGCCGTTCTCCGACATATATATATATATATAAATATATATATATTAGGGTGGTCGTTAAAAATTAAAATCTTTGCGGCGCCCGAAAAAATCCTTCCTTCTGATGAGAAACTACGGGAAAAATTTTGCTTTTGCGATTTAAACAAAAATAACACGTGCCGACCGCCAGTTGAAGTTAATTTTTCGATCAAATTATAGTTTTTTTTTAAATTCGTCACAGTATTCAAGTTTGGGTGAAATCATTAAATACGGCTAATAGAAAATTAAATTCTCTATAAAAATGTTCCTTTAAGTTTCTGATAACGTTCATATCCATCGCAATAATCTCAATATCAAATTTATAAATTCTAACTTATTATCAAAATCACTGCTGAAAATTTTGTAGAGAATTTAATTTTCTACAAGCCGTTTTTGATGATTTTTACCCAAACTTAACTACTGAGACAAATTAAAAAAAAAAAACATAATTTTATCGAAAAATTAACTTCAATTGGCCGTCGGCATGTGTTATTTTTGTTTAAATGGCAAAAGCAAAATTTTCCCCGTAGTTTCTCATCAGAAGGAAGGATTTTTTCGGGCGCCGCAAAGATTTTAATTTTTAACGACCACCCTAATATATATATATTATAATTTTCAATTTACTTTCAAAAAAAGAGAAATTTTTGAGAGAAAATTTTTCTTACATTTGTTACGGGGTAGATTGCGTAGGCTCCGATGAGCGGTAATCGGAGCTTACTCCACGCCCAGCCAAGGTGTTATTTGGCCATTGTAGGGTCCGTTCCCGTCGACTATGCACTCGCGTGCTACTACTCCCAATGCAGGAAGGGAATGGAATAGAAAGGGATCGGTATTGAGGAAAGGTAAACGATTCAAAGTATATGATTGTTTATTAGTGGTCAATGCAACAGAGTCGGTCAAGGGAAAAAGGGTATGGTCTTGGTTTAGAGGGATAGGTGTCTTGCTTGAGTACTGGAATGGATCTGCCTGGTTTTGCCGGATGTAGCAGGCAAGCTAGCCGCGAGTTACAGGAGAACCTGCTGACTCGCGAACGATAAGAGTAGACTACAGAGCGTAAGGTAACTAAGAGCGTGGGAAAGGAATATGAAGTCTGGAGGACGTAACACATTAATTGAATCAATTGAAAAAAAATATAAATATTAAAAAAATCCTATATATCTTTTAATTATTTGCTCACATAATAATCGAAATAAAAATATTATTCATTGAGAAAATGCCATTTAATACACTTTATGAATTATAATTTGGAACATTTATACAATGGATTAGAACTTAGTATGAGGTTCAAAGAAAACATACAGATAGATAAATGATTATTCACTTTTTTCGTATTTTTAATTTATAAAAATTATTTATTCTTTAATTTAAGGAAAATAATTCATTTAAATTAATTATTTTCTCATTTTATTAAATTATTTAACTCAATTACCTCTGTTTATATTCAATTATATTAGTGTTTATGATATAAATTGTAACGCTAAATTCTGTTACCCTCGGATGAGGACTTACCGTTGACACTTTGGCGCGATTCTCTACTTATCCGCAATATCAAACTATAACAAAATAATTACGTTGGGCGCCAGACGCGTTAGCGTCGACTTTTTAGCGTCGATTTTCAAATAATAATGCAAATCAATAAAATTAACACAAAACCGTACAAAAGAGATAAATAGAGAACCCGTTGTATGGCTGGCTAGGCACAGGTGCGATCGCGTACATCCCGGTAGAGTGGCGGAATTCAAGGCAGCTAACAGTGATTCCAGAATTAAAGAAAATGACAAAATAAAGAATAAACTCCAGTCAAAAGGGAAAATGTACAGGTCAATCGATCATATATTGTCGAGAAGGTTACATGAGTAAGACAGGCAAATAAGATGGTATCGATAGCGGTAGTTAATAAAATAAGTAATCGTTGTTCACAAAAAGTTCGGTAGAATAGCAATAAACGGTAGCTTTAGAACGAGAGTCGGTAGTTAACAGAGAAAAATGCACGTAGGTCGAGAGATGCGATATAATACAAGAGTTGACTTGAAACTACACGTCACTGGGCGACGTGATCTTACTCAAGTTGCAAAGACGCCACGAGAATTATTATTCTGTCAATTAGAACGAGAGAACTTTACTGCGATCGGTAGAAAACAACGTAACGATAGTTCGCTGGATGATACGACAAATTTACCATAAATTATAACCAGTATGAGAGATTGACATTCAGTAACAATTTACCAAGTCGGCAAACGATCGACTAGGTAGCCTTCGGTGGAATTATTCATAAACGGTAGATTTGACAATTTATAATGATTACGTACTTGAGGAATTAAATAATGGATTCCTCAACATAACTTCTGAGAGAATACCAAAATACAAAGTTATGAGAGTGAGAGAATTCCGGAGAGTTTACAAAATAGAGAAATACACTAAAATACACCGCATTACAAAAGAATAATTCACAGAACTTAATTTAACAAAATACGGAAAAATAAATAACAGGCAGAAATAGTATAAAATTGTCAATAGTAATAAAGAAAAATGCGGTAATATCTAGGGGTGATTCTACGCTCGCTTGTACTCCAAGGAACTCGATATACGATACAATAGGCACAAAAATAAATAAAAATATAATAAGCAATAACGGAAATAAAATATAAGGCACACTACTATTACAAGAAGAGTATGGAATAAAATATGAAGCCAATAGGGCTCAAAATACGATAGAAAATACGGAAGCAGGATAATAGAGATTCACAAATAATCAGAAAAATCATAAATACAAGAGAAATAATTATTTGGCAGTTACGAGGTCGCTCAGATACGAAAATAATAAATTACTGAAATCATGCAGTCACACGGCGGCTTACTGCAACTTTAAGTCGCGGACCATGATTCACACAAAACTGGCATCACACGATGCAACCAAGAAACAATAAATATAATATTAATGACCGAAATCATACAGCCACACGGCGGCTTACTGCAACTTTAAACCGTGGACCATGATTCACACAAAGTCGGTAGATACTATAAGAAAGAATAAAAATTATGAGCAACTTCGTAACGGTACAATTCAAAGGCAGAAGCCTTACCTTGGCGGTTGACTTCAGGCACACAAACTGACTCTAATTTAAATTATACTTTATATTAGCAAAATTGAGAAGGAAGGGAAAAAGAATGAAAAGAGTTTAGAAGGATGAAGGTTTTCGGTAGAATAAACGATAGAACGATAGTGGTAGAAGGGAAGGTGTCGGTAGCTTAAATCGGTAGAAGGATCGGGAGAATAATCGGAAAAACGAAGCTGTCCCTCAGCAGGTCAAGCGTAGAATAGCAGGTCGTAGTTCAGCTCGCCGATCTCGCGGTTGTCGAAAGGTGATTCTTCTTCTTTGATTGGTCGGTTGACCCCCACCGCAAATAGACCATCCCCCTGTGGCGAATATTGGTTACTGCGTGGTCATACGTTTTCCAAAAATTATCGCTAGATGTGGTGTAATGTGCTGCTCGCGATTTCGTCGTTGACACCAACTCGTACGGTTTCGTAGTCGCTTCGGTTTACAGTCCAGGCTGCCTATCATCGGGGACTTCTTTGACAGAGGCATACACAGGGTGCCTCTCGGTCAAAGTTACCGGGTGGAGAGTGACGCCTCATTGTTCACCTCCACCGGCTTTTGTACAGGCAGTAGCTAGCTGCCTGTACCTGAGGTCGTGCAGTCAGACGGTTGGCCAAACCGTGGACCACGACCCACACAATTAGTCCCTACCGATAGGAAGGCAGCGTCGATCCTCAGAATGATGGCTTTATCAACCTGGACGTAGTAGTTTGGGGTCGGTCCGGCACCAGGCCGGTAAGTCGGAGGATGGCAGGCTACGGTCTGCCCTTCACGCTATCCTTACGGCATCCGATAGAGCTGGCAGCTGGTTCCTCTTCGAGAAACGGTGCCCTCGGCCGCCGGGAGGATTTTTATCTCCCTGTTCACCGGCAGTCGAGGCGATACGGAAGGTTCGGGTGGATGCTACCCCAGGTGTATATAAAGGTGCACCAAGGTAGCCAGTGTAGTCTGATGAGACCGTCAGTAGGCGAAGTCGTCGAGAGCTGCAAACGGTAGCTAGTGGTCCCTTGTTGATCGGGATCGTTGTCGTCCAAGTACCTCGTTAGCTTGCGCCGAAGCGCGAAATAAAGAATTTACAAGAAAAGGAATTAGTTAAAAGTAGTTATTGCCTATTTTGTATCGAGTTCGGTTGGAGTACCCTGCTGAGGACGCGTGAACTAAAAACAATAGCGGTTGTGTGCCCTTGTGACGGGCGACTCTGAAACGCCACGTTACAACATATATATATATATAAACAAATGTATCTATATTTAATTATATTGATGTATAATGTATTAATGTATAATATATATGTATATATATAAACATATATATATATATATATATGAAATATATATATATTATATATATTATATTTATATATATTATAATTGTTAATTTACTTTGAAAGAAAGAGAAATTTAAAAAAAAAAAAAATTTTTTTCACATCAATTGAATTCATTAACAATGAATATAATTATGAAAAAATTCCTCTATATTATTGGATTATTTGCTCACATATTAATTGAAATAAAAATATTTTTTATTAAGAAAATGCCATTTAATTTACTTCATGCATTGTAATTTGGAACATATATACAATGAATTAGAACGTATTATAAGGTTTATTGAAAACATACAGATATATGAATGATTATTTATTTAATTTCATATCTTCAATTTTTATATTCACATATTGATTGAAATAAAAATATTATTCATCTCGAAAATGCCATTCAATTTACTTTATGAATTGTAATTTGGAACATTTATACAATGGATTTGAACTTATTATAAGGTTTCAAGAAAACATACGGATAGACAATTGATTATTCATTTAATTTCATATTTCTAATTTTTAAAGATCAATTATTCTTCAATTTAAGAAAAATAATTTGATTAATTCAATTATTTTCTTATTTTATGGAATTATTCAACTTAATTACCTCCATTTATATTCAATTATAATAATGTATAATATGTATATATATATATATATGTGTATATATATATATACATATATATATATATATATATATATATATATATATATATATATATATATATATATATATATATATATATATATTATAATTTTGACGTCACTTTTAAAGAAAGAGAAATTGGAGAGAAAAAAAATTTTTTAAATTAATTAAATTCATTGAATATAAATATAATTACTAAAAATATCCTGTATAGTTTTTAATTATCTGCTCACATATTATTTGAAATAAAAATATTATTCATTAAGAAAATGCCGTTGAATTTACTTTATGAATTGTGATTTGAAACATTTATACAATGGATTAGAACTAATTATAAGGTTCAAAGAAAACATACAGACAGATTAATGAGTATTTATTTAATTTCATATTTTTAATTTTTAAAAATTAATTATTCTTCAATTTCAGGAAAATAAGTTATTCAAATTAATTGTTTTCTTATTTCATTGAATTATTCAACTTAATTACCTCCATTCACATTCAATAATAATAATGTATAATATATATATGAATAAATGTATTTATATTTAATTATATGAACGTATAATATGTATATATATACATATTATAATTTTGACGTTACTTTTAAGAAGAGAGAAATTTGAAAGTAAAAAAATTTTTTACAGTAATTAAATTCATCAAAAATAAATATAATTATCAAAAAAATCCTTTATAGTTAATTAAAATGAAAATATTATTCATTAAGAAAATACCATTTAATTTACTTTATGAATTGTAATTTGAAACATTTATACAATGGATTTGAACTTATTATAAGGTTTAAAGAAAACATACAGACATATAAATGATTATTTATCTAATTTCACATTTTTAATTTTTAAAAATTAATTATTCGCCAATTTGAGGAAAATAATTTATTGAATTTGATTATTTTCTTATTTTATTGAATTATTTAACTTAATTACCTCCATTTATATTTAATTATATCATAGTATAATATATATATATATATATATATATATATATAAATAAATGTATTCATATCTCTTATATGAATGTATAATATATATATATATATATTATTTATATATTATTCCTTATATATATATATATATATATGTATATATATATATATATATATATTATAATTTTTAGTTTACTTTTAAAAATAGAGAAATTTAAAAAAAAATTTTTTTACACAGTAATTAAATTCATTGAAAAAAAATATAATTGTTAAAAAAATCCTATATATTTATTGATTATTTGCTCACATATGTATTAAAATAAAAATATTATTATTCATTAAGAAAATGCCATTTAATTTACTTTATGAATTGTAATTTGGAACATATATACAATGAATTAGAACTTATTATAAGGTTTATTGAAAACATACAGATATATGAATGATTACTTATTTAATTTCATATCTTCAATTTTTATATTTACATATTAATTGAAATAAAAATATTATTCATCTCGAAAATGCCATTCAATTTACTTCATGAATTGTAATTTGGAACATTTATACAATGGATTTGAACTTATTATAAGGTTTCAAGAAAACATACGGATAGATAAATGATTATTTATTTAATTTCATATTTTTAATTTTTAAAAATTAATTATTCTTCAATTTTATTGAATTATTCAACTTAATTACCTCCATTTACATTCAATCATAATAATGTATAATATATATATAAATAAATGTATTTATATTTATTTATATAAATGTATAATATGTATATATATACATATTATAATTTTGACGTTACTTTTAAAAAGAGAGAAATTTAAAAAAAAAAAATTTTTTTCACAGTCATTGAATTCATTGAAAAAAAATATAATTGTTGAAAAAATCCTATATATTTATTAATTATTTGCTCACATATGAATTAAAATAAAAATATTATTATTCATTAAGAAAATGCCATTTAATTTACTTTATAAATTGTAATTGGGAACATTTATACAATGGATTAGAACTTATTATAAGGTTTGAAGAAAACATACAGATAGATAAATGATTATTTATTTAATTTCATATTTTCAATTTGTGAAAATTAATCATTCTTCAATTTGAGAAAAATAATTTATTTAATTCAATTATTTCCTTATTCTATTAAATTATTCAACTCAATTACCTCTATTTATATTCAATTTTATTATTGTAAAATGTAAACATATAAATTAATGTATTTATATATAATTGTATCAATGTATAATATATCAATGTATAATATATATATATATATATATATATATATATATATTATACTGTTTAATTTACTTTTACAAGAGAAATTTAAAAAAAAAAATTTTTGTTACGGTAATTAAATTCATTAAAAATAAACATAATTATTGAAAAAATCCTATATATTTTCAATGATTTGCTCACAGGTTAATTAAAATAAAAATATTATTTATACAGAAAATGCCATTTAATTTTCTTTATGAATTGTAATTTGGTACATTCATACAATGGATTAGAACTGATCATAAGGTTTAAAGAGAACATACAAATAGATAAGTGATTATTTATTTAATTTCATGTCTTTAATTTTTGAAAATTAATTATTCTCCAATTTAAGAAAAGTAATTTGAATGAATTAATTATTTTTTTATTTTAATAAATTATTCAACTTGATTACCTCCATTTATATTCAATTATATTAATGTATAATATATATATAAATAAATGTATTTATATTCAATTATAATAATGTATAATATGTATATATATACATTTTATAATTTTGACGTTACTTTTAAAAAGGGAGAAATTCAAAAGAAAAAAAAATTTTTACAGTAATCAAGTTCATTAAAAATGAATATAATTGATAAAAAATCCTATATAGCTTTTAATTATCTGCTCACATATTAATTGAAATGAAAATGTTATTCATTACGAAAATGCCAATCAATTTACTTCATGAATTGTAATTTGAAACATTTATACAATGGATTTGAACTCATTATAAGGTTTAAAGAAAACATACAGACATATAAATGATTATTTAATTAATTTCATATTTTTGATTTTTGAAAATTAATTATTCTCCAATTTGAGAAAAATAATTTATTGAAATTAATTATTTTCTTAATTTATTGAATTATTTAACTTAATCACCTTCATTTATATTTAATTATATCAATGTATAATATATATATATATATATATATATATATATATTGTAACGTGGTATTTCGTACCCCGTCACTTTGTTTAATTATCGCATTCCCCTAGGTGCAGATATCGCTAAAAATAACAAAAGCACGTCTGAGGCCAATACTCCAAAAATGAACGACTAATTATCTTTAAGTTGAATTCTCTTTACTAAGCTAATTGTATGCTATTTTCTAATTCTGTAATGCTCTTCGAGAACCATCCGCGAGACCTTCGCGTCAAGACACCAGGACACTGCCTGACAGGGGTCACGTACCAGCTCAACATCAACACCACCGACTACAGACGAACGAATACCGCTGAAACCACTCCCGATGGATGCCTATCTAGTTGTCGAACAGGGTCGTGCGTGATGCACAAACAGCACCTCCAACTATTTGAGACTTATCGGCCAGGAGCCGAACCACGAACGAATGCTTCTACCGCTCGGATGCATCGTCAGGCGGCGTACAGGGCTGTGCGTCAAAAACACAACGAAGCCTCCCGTCGACGATACTTATCAGCCTGGAGCTGAACCGACCCTAACATCTACTAAGTCGTTGACTATCCAATAGAAGACGGTTTTCTCTTCACGAACCGTCTTATCGAAGGACTGCGGCGTGGAATAGGCTAATGATAT
Organism: Neodiprion virginianus; assembly: GCF_021901495.1. NCBI lineage: Eukaryota > Metazoa > Arthropoda > Insecta > Hymenoptera > Diprionidae > Neodiprion > Neodiprion virginianus. Next base: position 16,254,229 of record NC_060877.1, read on the forward strand.
GCTGACCACGTGGATCTGGTGGATCTAGTGTGGGGATCCGGGTTGAGGGCCATCACCACCAGATCGTTCCGGCATGAGGGCTTCGATGAGCGAGGGCCGGGATGCAGCGCCGACGAAATAGCTACAACGGGGAGTACCAGTAAAGCAAGGAGTGAGTTACAGTCGATCGCAAGTCCAGGGGACCGGTGACGTAACAATGCCGCACACTTCATTATCGCAACACATGAGCAGTACGACCCCCCCCTCTCACCAACGATACCGCACAGCTGAAGGAAAACATCTCTAACCACCTTCCGACGTCCCGATACCTCGATACCTGTCGTCGAGGGAGAAGAAAAACAAGCGGCGAGGGATTATCGCCGCCTACCCGTGGACCAGGCTACGCGACCTGCTGGTCCAATTAGAATACCGCAAATTTTAGGAAGAATCACGTGACAGCAGCTCGACGAAAATCAGGATCATCGCTCATCTCGTCACTCTACGTTCAGTTACCAATCATAGCAGACGTGCCTTTTTGTAACTCGACTTCCAGTTTCGTTAATAGCGCCTTTATTAATCCGACCTTCAGCTTTTGTTAATTGTACCAGTGTTCACGTTATCGCTTTGTTTACCGCTATCGTATCGCATTCTCTCGCACCTGTTAGATCTTCTTTTACGTGAGTGAGGTTCCTTTTCTATTTTGTGAAGCCACGAGATTACTTGCAATATATCGTACCTTTACCTTTATCTCTTTCTCTCTTTACCTTGCAGTTGGTCTGCTTGAGCCACCTGGGCTCGTACCTTATTATCTCTTATCTTGTCCCTTTCTCTGTCTTATTGCAAGTAACTTCGCGACTGGTTGACTATTACTTACGCATTGTAGTGACTATCGTTTTATCTTATTATCTTTCTCTTCTAGAAAATTTGAATGTCTAACATCGCTGTCTAGCAGCGCGTTCCGTTAAAGGATCAATTTTTATCTTAGCTACTGAGCATTGCTATTTTGTTATATTTTCTCTGATTAGTTTCTATCTGTCTCTTTACCTATTATCGTTGATTATTGTATCTTATTGAGAGTACCGCGGGAGCGATCTTATATCGCTGCGCGGTCCCGCTCGTCGTTCATTTGACATTGGAGTATTGTGCCGTATCGCATAACATCTTTTTCACTATTTTCTTCGCTAATATCGCTGATCGTAGTTGTCCATAGTCTATTTGGTTTGCCGTACGTTGCCTATTAATTATCTTGAATATTGTTTGTCTTATCTTGAATTGCCTTTTATCGTACCGAATATTATCTATCTTTCTCTCGCACTTACCGCAAACTATAAACTACGTATTATCTTTTATTCTCTATATTTTATAATAATTTTCTATTTGACCTGTCGCTTGAATTTGCCTTGTAATTCATAATTCCCTGTCTGCCTATTTCTGATTATTCTGGTAATGTGATAACTATTACAATTGCTGTATTTCGCATGTGTTTATAATCGCTTCTCATATTTTATGATTTATTTACTTACCGCTTAATTTAAGTACAGTATATCTTTTCTGTTCTGCCTATCTATCTTAAAACCGTGTTAATCATTACCTTTAGTATCGCGAGCTTACGCATATTTCCCGCTTATTCGGAAAACGTTCCGTTAATTGTTAACTCTCTCGCTTAACCTTTCTCTGGCTGTAACTATTGTTAATTATCGCATTTATCGTACTTGTATCGCCAACTCTTCAGCTACTTGCTTGTCAGTAAACTTATCGCTTCTTGTTTAATATATTTGATATTATTCCTGCTTCACCTGTTTCTTATTTTATCTATTGGATTCGACTCCGCCCCTCTACCATTATCTTGTCTCTCTGAGCGAACTGTGCAAAACCGTCGTAGAACCTGACCTTACCTTTATCTATTACCTTTACCTTTACCTTTGTCTTTTTCTCTAATTATCTATTTTTGACGCATGTGCGTCTGGCGCCCAACAATCGTATCTTTCTCCCTTAGTATCTCTCTCTATCTAATTATTTAGGTTAGCGACTGCGCCGTAGGGTAACCAATTATCGTTATATCGTTATTACCCTCAAATATATAAAAATATTGGTTACAATATATATATATATATAAATAAATGTATTCATATCAATTATATGAATGTATAATATATATATATATATATATATATATATGTATATTATAAATTTTAGTTCACTTTTAAAAATAGAGAAATTTGAAAAAAAAAAAATTTTTTTTATAGTACCTAAATTCATTAAAAAAAAATATAATTGTTGAAAAAATCCTATATATCTATTAATTATTTGCTCACATATGAATTGAAATAAAAATATTATTATTCATTAAGAAAATGCCATTCAATTTACTTTATGAATTGTAATTGGGAACATTTATACAATGGATTAGAACTTATTATAAGGTTTGAGTTAAACATACAGATAGATGAATGATTAATTGTTTAATTTGATGTTTTTAATTTGTGAAAATTAATTATTCTTCAATTTGAGAAAAATAATTTCTTCATTTCAATTATTTCCTTATTCTATCAAATTATCCGACTCAATTACCTCCATTTATATTCAATTATATTATTGTGTAATGTACACTGTAACGTGGCGTTTCAGAGTCGCCCGTCACAAGGGCACACAACCGCTATTATTTTTAGTTTACGCGTCCTCAGCAGGGTACTCCAACCGAACTCGATACAAAATAGGCAATAACTACTTTTAACTTATTCTTTTTTGTAAATTCTTTATTTCGCGCTTCGGTGCAAGCTAACAAGGTACTTGGACGACAACGATCCCGATCAACAAGGGACCACTAGCTACCGTTTGCAGCTCTCGACGACTTTGCCTACTGACGGTCTCACCAGACTACACTGGCTACCTTGGTGCACCTTCATATACACCTGGGGTAGCATCCACCCGAACCTTCCGTATCGCCTCGACTACCGGTGAACAGGGAGATAAAAATCCTCCCGGCGGCCGAGGGCACCGTTTCTCGAAGAGGAACCAGCTGCCAGCTCTATCGGATGCCCTAAGGATGGCGTGAAGGGCAGACCGTAGCCTGCCATCCTCCGACTTACCGGCCTGGCGCCGGACCGACCCCAAACTACTACGTCCAGGTTGATAAAGCCATCATTCTGAGGATCGACGCTGCCTTCCTATCGGTAGGGACTAATTGTGTGGGTCGTGGTCCACGGTTTGGCCAACCGTCTGACTGCACGACCTCAGGTACAGGCAGCTAGCTACTGCCTGTACAAAAGCCGGTGGAGGTGAACAATGAGGCGTCACTCTCCACCCGGTAACTTTGGCCAAGAGGCACCCTGTGTATGCCTCTGCCAAAGAAGTCCCCGATGATAGGCAGCCTGGACCGTAAACCGAAGCAGCTACAAAATCGTACGAGTTGGTGTCAACGACGAAATCGCGAGCAGCACATTACGCCACATCTGGCGGTAATTTTGGAAAACGTATGACCACGCAGTAACCAATATTCGCCACAGGGGGATGGTCTATTTGCGGTGGGGGTCAACCCACCAATCAAAGAAGAAGAATCACCTCACGACAACCGCGAGATCGGCGAGCTGAACTACGACCTGCTATTCTACGCTTGACCTGCTGAGAGACAGCTTTGCTTTCCGCATCATTCTACCGATTTAAGCTACCGATACCTTATCCTTCTACCGCTATCGTTCTATCGTTTATCCTACCGAAAACTTCATCCTTATAAACTCTTTTCATTCTTTTTCCCTTCCTTCTCAGTTTTGCTAATATAAAGTATAATTTAAATTAGAGTCAGTTTGTGTGCCTGAAGTCAACCGCCAAGGTAAGGCTTCTGCCTTTGAATAGTATCGTTACGAAGTTGCTCATAATCTCTATTCTTTCTTATGGTATTTATCGACTTTGTGTGAATCATGGTCCACGACTTAAAGTTGCAGTGAGCCGCCGTGTGACTGCATGATTTCAGTAATTTATTATTTTCGTATCTGAGCGACCTCGTAGCTGCCAAATAATTATTTCTCTGTATTTATGATTTTCTGATTATTTGTGAATCTCTATTAGCCTGCTTCTGCACTTTCCACCGTATTTTGAGCCCTATTGGCTTCATATTTTATTCCATATTCTTTTTGTAATAGTAGTGTGCTTTATATTTTATTTCTGTTATCGCTCATTATATTTTTATTTATTTTTGTGCCTATTGTATCGTATATCGAGTTCCTTGGAGTACAAGCGAGCGTAGAATCAACCCTAGATATTACCGTACTTTTTCTTTATTGCTATTGGCAATTTCATATTATTTTTGCGTGTTATTTATTTCTCTTTATTTTGTTAAATTAAGTTCTGTGAATCATTCTTTTGTATTGCGGTATATTTTAGTATATTTCTCTATTTTGTAAACTCTCCGAAATTCTCACTCTCTCATAATTTTGTATTTTGGTATTCTTTCAAAAGTTATGTTTAGGAATTCACCATTTAATTCCTCAAGTATGTAATGATTATAAATTATCGAATCTACCGTTTATGAATAATTCTACCGAAGGCTACCTAGTCGATCGTTTGCCGACTTGGTAAATTGTTACTGAATGTCAATCTCTCATACTGGTTATAATTAATGGTAAATTTGTCGTATCATCTACCGAACTATCGTTACGTTGTTTTCTACCGATCGCAGTAAAGTTCTCTCGTTCTAATTGACAGAAGAATAATTTTCGTAGCGTCATTTGCAACTTGGGTAAGATCACGTCGCCCAGTGACGTGTAGTTTGAAGTCAACTCTTGCATTATATCGCATCTCTCGACCTACGTGCATTTTTCTCTGTTAACTACCGTCTCTCGTTCTAAAGCTACCGTTTACTGCTATTCTACCGAACTTTTTGTGAACAACGATTATTTATTTTATTAACTACCGCTGTCGATACCATCTTATTTGCCTGTCTCACTCATGTAACCTTCTCGACAATATATGATCGATTGACCTGTTTATTTTCCCTTTTGACTGGAGTTTATTCTTTATTTTGTTATTCTCTTTGATTCTGGAATTACTGTTAGCTGCCTTGAATTCCGCCACTCTACCGGGATGTACGCGATCGTACCTGTGCCTAGCCAGCCATACAACGGGTTCTCTATTTATTTCTTTCGTACGGTTTTGTGTTAATTTTATTGATTTGCATTATTGTTTGAAAATCGACGCTAACGCGTCTGGCGCCCAACGTAATTATTTTGTTATAGTTCGATATTGCGGATAAGTAGAGAATCGCGCCAAAGTGTCAACGGTAAGTCCTCATCCGAGGGTAACAGAATTTAGCGTTACAATACATATAAATTAATGTATTCATATTTAATTGTATTAATGTATAATATATCAATGTATAATATATATATATATATGTAATATATATATATAATGTTCCTTTTTTAACTTTGTCGAAGCTGCGATGAGTTTCTCTGTAAATGGAGTTTATTGTTTCGTACACTATAGTACATTACATTACTTTTCTTCACATTACGTACTTATATTCTACGTTGAATAAAAATAATATTACCCGTAAATGGAGAAACGACATTTACAGCTTTTTTTCCTCTCGTTCTGACGTTTCCACGTGCGATTCCGCTGATAATAGCTTATGTACTCATCTGTCATATGCCCTCGGCATTCTATTGTCTCTATTCGCTCATATTTACACGTATCTACTATTGACCGTGAAACTGCCGAAGGCGCTTATTGTTGTGCGGTGAAATTTCAAATTTGGGAGTGAGGAAGAAATATGATGAGGTGAATATAGGCCTCGTCATATTTGTTTACATATATATTATATATATATATATACATATTATATATTATATATATATATATATATATATTATACATATTATATTATACATATATATACATACATACATATACATATATATATATATATATATATATGTATTGTAACGTGGCATTTTTGATGCCCGTTACAAGGGGCTCCTTGAACCCTGGGCGGAACCAAAAATTTAGGAATTTCCGAAATTGAGTCGCGAAGTTTTTGGAAAAGAGCGCCAGGACTAGAGTCACGCATCCGAAACTACGAGAGGGGACACCTTAGCGACCAGCGTAAGATATTTCAGTTTTTTTTGTTTTTTTATTTTTCGAGCTACAACGGCATCAGGCAAGAAGTCGACACCGAATTCGAGGAAATTGCGAAGTGGCGGACTAGCAACAATTGCGAAGGAAGGATGTCGAGGCTGCGGAGGGGGAGCCGACGCAGATCCCCGCATCGCGGGAATCCAAGGTGGACGCGATTCCCGCTGGCGGTCGGCGCGCCGCAGCCTCTCCCCTTCACCCCGCCAACAATTGACCGGCGAACTTGCGACGGACCGACTAGCGACGAGGGAGCACCACGCTCACCGCCAAGACGTCATGGAGCTGCGCGGAGGACGAGATTGCAAGCTAGCTTTAAGTTCTGCGCAGCGATGCGATCGAAGGTGCGCGTCGAGTTGCGCGATCGACGAAATCGATGACGTATCGATTATTGCGTATTCTTGGGGGTATGACGTCACGTGTAGGATGGCGTATCGAGATCCGTGTTGCGGCAGGTGGTAGGTTTTTGAAACCACTCTAGTTCTGGCGGTCGTGATTAGTAGTCACGTTTTGGGGGAGTTTCGCGAAGCAATGGAGTCGCCCAAAAATCGCGAGGGGAATGGAAAGGGGGTTGCAAGGATGTAGAAGGTAAGCGCTGCTTCTATCCCCGCGAGTGAATTTCGAGCATAATTGCGAAAAGGCTTGCCGAGTAACGGATAGCCGTTTTGGATTTGCGTTGTAGAGAAGTACTCGAAATTCTTTTGCCGATTCTTTTGCTTGATGACCGTAGCCTGAGTACGCGGGTTAGAGTAAAGTAAATTTTGCGTTTCTGAAAAAGTTGAGTAGAGTCACGGGTTTTAGTCGAATCTTTCTCGTTAGTGAAACCAAGTATAGCTGAATTTCGCCGTACCGGGTCGAGCCGCGTTATCGTTTTTTTTTTTGTGTCACCTCTCGAGTAGGTTGGGAAGTACCGAATTGGAGTGCTCGGATTAGCGGGTAACGTTTTGGGGGATGTTGAAAACAATTAAGTTCGGATGCGTTGCGATTGCGTATAGTTTAGGTTACGTTTAGTTGCGCCTGCATTGAGTTCCGTACCCGTTAGTTAAGATAATGTAGATTGAGTTGCGTTACTCTGAGCTTGTGTTTAGTTGAAGTTAAATGTAGTGGTGTTTGCGCTTAGTTAAGTTTACATTTAGTTAAGATAGTATTCAGTCGAGGTTAGGTGATGTATAGTCGAAATTGCCGTTGCGTTGAGCAGCAGTTGAGACGAGAAGTTTGAGCATTTAGTTTTAGTTGCGTTTAAAATATAGTAGCGTTTACGGATTCGTTTAGATTTAGGACAGCTCGCGGTAGCGTCGAAGCTCCGAGTTGGGTGAGATCTCGAGTGAGATTGAGGACGCCGTCTGTTCGGTAGCCCGACGGCGCACCGTCGAATAATTAGTTTTAGTTTCGTTTCGAGCAATAATCGCCATGGAGAACAAATGGCGAATTTGCAAATTGAGAATTGCGTATCAGGATTTTGCGATCGTTGAGTGACGTTTTAGTTAGGGAGCCGCGAGCTCATTAGAGTAAGAAATAGAGTAGGTTACGTGTAATTTTCTGTTTAATTTTAGACTCGCGATGAGCGATTTTTGGATTATATTTTTTTTGTTTTGTATCACCGCTATTGTGAAATATAAGATTTTATTTTACTTTTGTTAAATAGCGTGTGTATTTCGAGTGTCTCTCTCTCTCTCCAAAAATTACCCCTCCCCTCGCCGCGGTACTGAGCTATCGAGCATATGCCCGAGGAATAGCGTATCAATGATTTCGAGGCGTGTTAATCACGCCAGGCGCCCAACAAAAACTTTGCGATATTGTTTTAGATCCAGGGTACATCGTGGACGCCAAATTATTGTGCACGCGGTAAGTTCTCGGTCATTTTCTCTGAGTGACCGAGGAGCGGGAAAAATCCACGTCACAGTATATATATCAATTTCAAAAAAAAGAAAAAAAATTTCTATCATTAATCTCCAAAATTAATATTTTAATGAACTATTTTTTGAAATTTAATATTAAATATAAGTTTTAATAGTTTATCAAAAATATTGATTTTGCAAATCAGAGAAAAAATTTTTTTTTAAAACTGATTAATATAAATTCATTTAAATTAATTCATTATAAAAATTTTCATACTATTTATGTTAATCAACACTATAATAATATATTTAACAAAAACTCCATTTACAATAGGATTAATCTTACTAATCCAAACATCTTTAATTTCTGTAACATCAGGAATGTTAAATATAAGATTTTGATACTCATATATAATTTTTTCAAGTTTTTTAGGAAGATTATTAATTATTTTTATTCATGTATCAAGATTAATCTCAAATGTGAAATTTCTTGTTAACAAATGAATAATAATAAATATTATCATAATTGTTTTAATATTTATATTAATAATTAATTATAATAAAATAAATTTTTCATTTGAAGATACAATAAAATTCCCTCATATTGAACTAAATAAAAGAATATTAATTAAAATATCATTAAATAAATTATTTAATCAACCAAATTTCATTATTTTATTTATTATAATAAACTATTTATTTATTACACTAATTATTGTTGTAAAAATTTCTAATATCAGTTTAGGACCTTTACGAAAAACTTTCCAATGTTACCTTTACGTTTAAAAAATAGTTTATTAAAAATTATAAATAGATCTTTACTAGATTTACCAACACCATCGAATATTAATTCAATATGAAATTTTTGTTTATTGTTAGGATTATGTTTAGTAACCCAACTAATTACAGGTATTTTTTCAGCTATACATTATACACCTAATATTCAAATAGCATTTGATGGAATTATTCATATTTACCCAGATATTAATAATGGTTGAATAATCAAAAATTTACATGCAAATGGTGCTTCTATATTTTTCATCTGTATACAGTGGCGTAGCTAGGGGGACAAGGGCCCTGGTGCATAGGGAAAGAATCGGGCCCTTTTCCTCCCCTCTTTCCGCGTAGTTTGAACTTATATTGGCCTTCAAAATTATTGATAAGAATAAGAATAGGAAACAGTGAGTTGAACTTATCCCCAGTAGGCTAAATCCATACGTCGTCTCTATTAGAATCTCCATGTGTTTAATAGAAGAAAAAGGGAATAAATAAACAACGATGCACATGACAATATAGAATATTTATTTTACAGATGAGACTAATTAAGGGAAAAAACGATTTTTAACAGAATTCGCCGCCCAATTTACAATCTCTTGCGCGATTTAATTTTTGCGAATTCGTCTATAATTTCACTCAAATCCAAGTTTGATGCCGCTTCATTTTCTATTGCAATTAACGATAAATGTCGGAGGCGACGTTGTCGAATGCTGTTTCTTGAATAATTTTTTATAATCTTCAGTTTACTGGAAGATCTTTCTGCTGCCGCGGAAGTAACGGGAATTGTCTGAAACAGAAGCATCGCTGTATACACTTCCGCAAGGTCACATTCGAGCACACCAAATTTCGTTATAATTTCTTTGCAAAGCTGGCGAATAGACGACGTCTTCATCAATTGAGGGAGGATCAGATGATAAACATTGAGAAATTGGAGCGAAAAATTGGTTCAATTATATCGCAATATTTCTTCTGAAACTGATCACATTTCTGGAGTAAAATCGTTTCATTCCAGCTAAGCAAATTTTTTGGCATCAGGAAGTCGAACGATTTACAAACTGCACTCATACCAATAAAACGCGCATCTAACTGATTGATTATTATGTCGAGTACATTGTTGAAAATAGTTACTCTAAAGACTTCTTCCTGGTTTTCAAATCGGTGATCAGAAGCCAATTCATCGAAATGCTTTGTAGTTTTTCTCCGTCGCTTTTCTGGAAAGGTAGGATCGATATCGTACTTTCTCGCGGTTTCGGTAGCCTTGGATTTGAAGGACTCGAAGTCATTTCGATACTTTTTCAATTTATCCGTTGTTTCGTCCAAAGCCTAACTCGCCTCATCCAAAACGATATCACGTTTTTGCAAAATTTTGTAAACATAATTGATGTTGTTCAATACGCTGTGCATGAATTCACAAAGAAATACAAACTCAAAATTCAGCATTTTTGATTTTATAATTTCTGCTTCACTACGTTCATCTTTATTGGAACTCTTCAGCGTTATTAAAGCGTTATATAAAACGAAGTGTGACTGCAGTTATTGAGTTTACCCTGCTGGACCATCTTGTCGGATTCAATTTTTTCAAAGTAAGTTCTGATTCACCGGTGAATTTCGATAAAAGGTCCCAGCGCTTAATGCTGTTTCCAAAGAAGTTAAACAGGTCTTGAATTGTTGCAAAAAACTTCTGAATTTCGACGGAACCTCGAACGGCATCATTAACTACCAAATTTAAATTATGACTGGCGCAATGTACGTACTCTGCGTTCGGCTGAATATCTTTAACTTGTTTTTGTACTCCATTATACGCACCACTCATTACACTGGCCCCATCGTAACCTTGCCCAACACACTTTTTAAAATCAAGACCCTTTTCGGAGAACAACGTGGTAACTTGATTTACCAAATCCGCGGCGCTGTGTTTAGTGACTGAGTGGAAACCTAGAAATACTTCTCTTACTTCAATATCGATTGGTTGTCCATTTTCCGATCTTGATATCACTGCATATCTTACGACGATGCTTAGTTGATCCACTTTTGATATGTCCTGCGTGGTATCCATGATGATGGTGTTACGTGGGGGTGAGTGTGTACTGAGCGGTGTTAGTTGATGATTAATTGAATAATCTAGCTCCCACGTAACGACAATGAATAATAATTGAAACTAAGAAAAGACTTACCTTCCGATAAGCCGGTAATTTGTAGGATCGTGTTGCCATAGACCTGTACAGGTCTGTGAGGTTTGTTTAAATAGTTGAGGCAATTTTATAATAAAGAAAATGGGAAGAAGGTCATTCAGAATAAATGTTTAATATGATTTAACTGGTAAAAGATGAAGTATATTCTGGTTCAATTTAGTTATTGAAATATCTGGTAACAATCAATGGTGATAATGATATATGAGCCAAAAATAACAATTTATAAAGTTTTCAAGTTTATAAAAAATCGTGTGTTATACTATCCTAGAGGATATTATTATTTGGTACCAGGAACATCTACTCTGAACGATGGTTATAACTAGCTGGTCGTGATTATTGTATTGTATCTCTCTTTTTAGATTATCTTAAATCGATTATATATATACTATTGTTAAGTCTGATTCGTTAATTCTTGGAAACAATAAGTACAATTTAATTGGGGGTAGTGAAGCTAGCCACCAATTCTAGACTTGGTTTTTGCGAATTTACTGAAGTAGTTTTGATTATCAAGGTTAAACAAGAATTCGTCTAATTTTGAAGGTTAACACTCGGATTGACTTAGCTTTTGGTGAATCGGTCGACGAGATTGAGAGCCGTCGGATCGTGTCGGTCTGCGTCGGTAGAATGCTGGACCAGGGGGCCTCACCTCAAATTTGGAAGAGTTGATGAATCGAATGATGTTGAACGCCGGTCACTTAGTCTTTGTGAATTTAGAATGATATCTTGTTATCGCAAGGTTGAAAGTGTCAATTTTCTGATTTTAATGTATGATGAAATTGATTGCAACGATTTATTTATTGAAAATAATGGTGTAATTATTATTATTATTACTTAGAATTACCTGATTCGTTTGAATCAGGGCCGAACTCAATTTAATTATGGAAAATGGAACTGCATAAAAATGTCTATCCGCGAAATGATGAGATTTAATAAAGAACAGAAAAGATTAAAACGTAGAAAATAGTGAGTCTCTTGCAGCTAACAGAATAACCGAATGCTCGAATTTAACGAATTAGCGCGAGATTTTAGGTCGGTCACAACTAAGATTTTCCAAACGCTACTCTTGCTCGAGAAGGGCTAATCCGGGTTTACGTCCACGCACTTCGCGACTTGACAGACGAAAGACGCGGCTTCTTGGGCCCGAGGGTCCAAGGAGCTGCAGTTGTAATTAGTTACAACGGTAATTAGCCAATGAGGTGCGAGGGCGACCTCCTGGTGCCCAAATCCACATGGTCAGCGTTACTTCTCGCTCTTCGACGGTGTTCCGACGATTCTCAATCTCGTCGGTGACACATTGAAGATATGAACAAAAGATATTTACATGCAATGTTCACACATTCATTCATACATTCCAATAAGTAATCTATTTTAATTTGGTGGTTCTAAAGGTAGTGGTTTATCCTAGTTATTGATTATAGTTTTAACTTAAAAAGAGAGATATTTCCAGGCTGAGCGCTACTGATGCTAATTCAGCAGTCTCCTATCTCAGTTCTTGGTACCAGTTAAATAGAATAAAGTTGAACCTTATACTAGGGATCATCGTTGGTCTCTACGTGACTTTTGCCAGGAGGGGTGGAACTCGCCGTTATTAGAATATGAGATTTTGATGAAATGATATGTGTGCATTGAAGTAATCAAAGAAATGAAATGAAATGGAATTTAAAAAAAAGGTACGCCAAGGCGGTACGTCGGGGCGTAACAATGGTAAAAAACGGTGACGCCCTGATTTGATCCAATAAATGATTCTCGAGTTTGGTGCCAAAACATTCGATCATCTCATTTTGAATCGTTGCACTGAGGTATCTTGTTGATCCTAAAAACATGGGAAATATGAGAAAACATTAGATTATGATAACATAAATTATAAACTCAGTAAACGAGATATAAATTCTTACCTCTGGGCATATCCAAAACTTGACGCAAGATGTGGTCGTATCTAGCAGCGAGTTGGACAATTGAGAGAAAATTTCCGTGGTTTCCTCCTTCACTCAGATCCTCTCGATGTCCTCTCAAAGCCAAAGAACTCTTCGCAGGAGTAATTATAATATCGAATAATCTCCGAAGAACTTGTCTCCAAAATGATGCTTCTTTGCGAATTTCATCTTCAAGTTCTCTGTCGATGGTAGAACTTTTTGCCACGCTTCATACACAGCGCACGCCTCCGTTTGTGCTTTCTAGGAACCATGTTGCTTAACTTCATCTGATAAATGCCTCGAGTCCCGAATGCCTGTGCACCATGCATTTATTTGCGAAGCAAACAACCAACACGGTTGGCAGTAGGCAGCATCCAGCATTTTCGAGTAGCATATCCAAAAACGATCAACTGGACCGTATTGTGACGTAGGAACGTAATACGTTTCCGAAAAGCTCCTGTTATCTTGGTGGGGGTCCTTCGGAAAAGGTCCCGGAGGTTTCAAAGGTCCTTTGTCAAAAATCAGCCGTTTTTCGTTATCGTTCAATTTCTTGTTCATGTACTTTCCCAAGTCATTTGAAATTTCAAGAACTTTTGAAGACGTAGAAATGGATGATTCTTCTAATGTAGGTTGCACGGAAGCGTCGAGGTAGTCATTTTCAGCAGTGGCATTGGTGGTAGTTATTGGATCCTGATATTCCTGATCTACTCGAGTCGCTTTATTAATTAACACAGCTGTACCCACGTTATCAATAAATGAACACTTGTCACTTTTGACCGATATTTCAGCTGTTGAAGGAACTGTAGCAGAAAGCGGTTTCGTGAAAAAGCTGTCTAGCTTGACAAATTTTTTTTTACTTTCTTCCCTTTCTTGACGTCGTTTCCGCTTTGCGGCACCGCTACGTTCTTTTTTTCTTTCCATAATTGTTAATTGTTAACTATCGAAATTTTAGAAATTCGGAGTACTTACTGAGATTTTCCTATATTGCTTTTGATGTTCAGTAAAGATTAAAGGAAGCTCAACAAAAAAGACCCACGAAACAGCTTGTTTGGTAATCATGCGGTAAAATCAATATTAACTCGTAAGGTCATAAGAAAATATTATAGTTTCAATAGTAGCTCATTTGTCAATTTGAATTTGAGTTTAGAATAACGTTGTTTATTTTTTGTTGTCGATCATGTTGAGAGCTCTCATAGATTATACGGTTACCGTTGGGCTGCAATCTGTATCATACATATTTTGTCATCGGAAATTTTTTTAGCGAAAATGAGTTCTAGCAGAATTTGGTGCCAGATGGATGGATGTGCGGAATAGAAATCATAACATTAGTGGTGATCCTTGATGAAATGAGGCTGGTAGTAGGGAGTTACGAATTACAACAGTCAGCGACACACCTAGCGTCAACTATTTGAACTATTGTAGTACGTCCCAGATCCCAGAAGGTTGAAAACATCGCCACAAATATCATAAATGAGAACTGATGCAAGGCAAGATCGAATGAAAACTTCATTAAAAAGTTGATGGGTGGAATTGGCGAATTGATCTCGCGACCGTCAAGCACGTGAGCTTATCGCTGATCCAATGAGCTACTGGTTTACTCATCCAAACTAACAAATAACCGAAATAACGATAACAAACAGAACATGCCTATCGAGGACGCTTGGCGCATGTGTTGGAAATGTTGAATAAGGAGTTCTATAATTGGTGATATGGTGATGTTGATTTGAAAAAAACACAGTCACTAGATTGAAATTTTTTTTTTCAAAGCTGAGGTTAGAGGGCCCCCTGAGCTCCAGGGCCCTGGTGCACTGCACCACCTGGCCTTATGATAGCTACACCACTGTCTGTATATATTTACATATCGGACGAGGAATATTTTTTGGATTATTCAACTTTAAACCAACTTGAATGACAGGAACAATAATGTTATTATTAACTATAGCAGCTGCATTTTTAGGATACGTCTTACCTTGAGAGCAAATATCTTTTTGAGGAGCCACTGTAATCACAAATCTCTTTTCAGCTATCCCGTATTTAGGAGAATTCTTAGTACAATGATTATGAGGAGGATTTTCTATTAATAACGCTACACTAACACGATTTTTTACTCTTCACTTCATTATTCCTTTTATTATTATTATAATAACAATTATTCATTTAATATTTCTCCATTATACAGGATCAAGAAATCCTTTAGGAACTAATAGTGATATTGACAAAATACCATTTCAACCATACTTTTTATTAAAAGACATTGTAGGATTTATTTTAATATACTTTATTTTAATTTATATTATTTTAATAAATCCCAATATATTAGGATACCCAGACAATTTTGCCCCTGCTAATCTTATAATTACCCCACCTCATATTAAACCTGAATGATATTTTTTATTTGCACATGCAATCCTACGATCTATCTCTAATAAATTAGGAGGAGTAATTCTTCTTTTAATATCTATTTTAGTCTTATTAATTATACCTTTTTATAAAATGATAAATTTTAAAGGATTAAATTTTTATCCATTCAGACAATTTCTATTTTGAATATTTATTAGAATTGTATCAATACTAACACGAATTGGAATAAGACCTGTAGAAAATCCATTTATTATTTTTGGACAAATTTTAACATTAGTATACTTCTTTTATTTTTTAATATATCCTATATTAACAAAAATATAAGACTATTTATTAAATTAAATTAACCCTACAAATCAATGAACTTGAATAAGTTTATGTCTTGAAAACATAATATAAAAGTTTTAAATCTTTTATTGATTTAAACTCAAATAATTAAATTTTTAATATAATTTTTGATAAAAAACTATAAAATATAAATTTTGAACCCATAAATAAAATTAAATAATTGATTGAAACAGGTAAAATTTTTTTTCAAGCCATTATCATTAATTTATCATAACGTAAACGAGGCAAAGTTTCTCGAATTAAAATAAATAAAAATCTAATAAAAATCATTATTAAATAAAAAATAAAACTATATAAATCGCCTCCTAAAAACATTAAAACAAATAATATACTTATAAATAAAATTCTTGAATATTTAGATGAAAAAATTAATGAAAATCCTACACCTCTGTACTCAATATTAAACCCAGAAACCAACTCTGATTCCCCCTCAGAAAAATCAAAAGGTGTTCGATTTGTTTCAGCTAAACAAATAACGAATCAAACAAAATTTAAAGGAAAAGTTAAAAAAATAAATCGAATAAATTCCTGATATAAACTAAATAAATTTATTGAATAACCTTCAATTAAAAATAAAATTGATAAAATTACTATAACTCAACTAACTTTATAAGAAATTGTCTGAGCTACAGTATGTAATATGCCTAAAAAAGAATACTTGGAATTTAAAGATCATGCAGAAATTATAACAGGATAAATTCCAATACCTAAACAACATAAAAAAAACACCAAACTTGAATCAAATGAATAAAAATTAGTAACATAAGGTATTGTTATTCAACAAATCAATATTAATATTAATATAATTAAACGAGATAAAAAATAAGGAAAAAAATTTGATATTAAAGGAACAGAAAACTCTTTAGAAAATAACTTAATAGCGTCAGAAAATGGCTGTAAAATACCTACAATTCTAACTTTATTAGGCCCTTTACGAATCTAAATTAAACTTAAAACTTTACGCTCTAAAAGAGTTAAAAAAGCCACTCTAACTAATACCATAATAAGTAAAATTAATCTTCTTAAAAAAAGTATAAATGAATTCTAAATTTATTACATTAATCTGCCAAAATAGTTAACAAATTTGATAAAATTCATTTTAAATAAAATTATAATAATTTAAAATTATGGTCCTCTCGTACTAAAAATTTTTAATAAAATCAAGGATAGAAACCAACCTGGTTTAAACCGGTTTGAACTCAGATCATGTAAAATTTTAAAGGTCGAACAGACCTAAATTTTTAAGCTTCTACACCCAAAATAAATTTTAATCCAACATCGAGGTCGCAATTTTTTATGTCAATAAGAACTTTAAAAAAAGTAACGCTGTTATCCCTAAGGTAATTTAATCTAATAATCTGAAATATAGTATCAAAAATTCATTAATTAATGTAACACAAAATAAAAAGTTTATTAAATTTAATTATCACCCCAACAAAATAATTATATTTATTTCATGAAAATAAATTAATTAATAAAATAAATATAATT
The DNA here is from genome assembly GCF_021901495.1 of Neodiprion virginianus. Taxonomy (NCBI): domain Eukaryota; kingdom Metazoa; phylum Arthropoda; class Insecta; order Hymenoptera; family Diprionidae; genus Neodiprion; species Neodiprion virginianus. Next base: position 16,271,254 of record NC_060877.1, read on the forward strand.
ATAAAACTCTATAGGGTCTTCTCGTCCTCCAATAAAATTTAAGCTTTTTAACTCAAAAATTAAATTCAATAACTAATAATTATAAGACAGCCTTAATCTCGTAAAATCATTCATTCCAGTCCTAAGTTAAAGAACAAATTATTAAGCTACCTTTGCACAGTTAGAATACTGCGGCTATTTAAAATTTTCACTGAGCAAATTAGACCTTTTATATTTTATCAAAAAGACATGTTGTTGTTAAACAGGCGAATTAAATTTTTGCCGAATTCCTTATGATTAACTCTCATATAAATTTATATTTATAAATCATATAATATTTACTAATTTAATCATTATTTAAATTAAATAATTATCAATTAAATTATTTTGATAAAAAAAATTAAATTAAAACTAAAATTCATAAATAATATGTGTATATATATATATATATATATATATATATATATATATATATATATAATTTTATAAAATTATTACAATTTTCAAATTAAAACTAATTCTAAGCCTAAAATATAATTATATAATTTAAAATCAATTATGAAATTTAGAATTAAAGCAAATCACTTAAAACTTTTATATCAAAATAATTATTAAACATTAAAAATAATTTAAAATCAAATAGATCTTTTCAATTCGAGAAAAATATTAATTTATATTATTTTTTCAATCAACCCTGATACACAAGGTACAATAAATAAAATAGACTTTTTTAAATATTTTATTTTTCAAAACATTTCAAATTTCTATCAATATACAATTGAACTGTGATTTAAATTATTTTTTCTTTTATCAATACTAAAATTATAAATTTAATAAAAATATTTTTGTTAATAAAAAAATTTGAAATGTAAAAAATATAATTTATTAATTCCAAATTAAGTTGAATTGAACAACTATTTAATTTATTGTGAATAAAAAAATCCTTCCAAATGATTTGAATTCTAAATACACTTTCCAGTATATTTACTTTGTTACGACTTATCCCATTTTATAATGAGAGTGACGGGCGATTTGTACATATTCAATTCTTAATTCAAATAAATACAATTTTAAATTTGACTATGAAGTCCAATTTTAAATAAATATTTCAATTTAATATCCAAAAATAAAATTTTCATTGTGATTCTTTTAAACTTTAATATAAGCTACATCTTGATCTGAAATAAAATTTCTATAAAATTTAATGAAAATTAATAATTTTAAAAAATATTCTGTAAACGAAAATAAATAAACTCAATTAATTAAAGTAAGATTTATCGCAGATTATCATTTAATAAACAAATTCCCCTAATTAGTTTTAAATACAGTCAATTTTTTTGATTTTAAAGAACATAACTATTAATTATTGAAATATGATATTGAAGATGAAGGTTTGTCGAAATTCCGGTCAGGAAGAAGAAGGTTTAATACTTTGAAAGACGTGAATATAAAAATCGACGTTTCGGCCGGGCCCTGCCGACCATCCTCAGGAATAAATTCTATAATAATTAACAAAAACAGGATGCTTCAACACAACAATTCTGAATTGAGAGCATGGAAATATGTTCAAAACAATATTTGTTGTTGTACAAATTAGGTGAAAAATTAAACAGTTGCAAGAAACTGTCAGAGTGACAGTTTTAGGTTAAGTGTCAAATTTTAAAGAGAGGTTAATCAGAGGAAAAATTGGTTGATGAGAAATGAAATATGTCAGAAAAATGCTTAATAATAATTTGGGAATTGGAATTGGGAAAAGATCAGTTAAATTTGAAAAGATTACTCACAAAAAATGACGACCAGTACATGCTTAGGTAAGTAGTACAGCATTTCGGACGGAAGTGAAGGTTAGCGGGAATCGATCCGTAAATCTATGTTGATCACGTGTGATCTTGATCTATGTTCGAAAGTCATGGAATTCAAAGGCAGTGACCAATCGGAGTAAGGGGCGCCAACGATTTGAAAACACGATTATGTAAACTAGAGAATGTTGGAGTATAAGTGGCTAAGATGTTCAATATCTGTACGTTTGTTAACAGAGTTCCTTTTGTTCTTGAAGATATGAATCATTTCTTTGACGATACGTTTATACCAGTTCGGTTCTGTAGCTAGGGTTATAGAGTTGTTGAAATCGAAATTGTGACCCAGGGTCAAGGAGTGATCTGCTAAAGCGCATCTGTCAGTGACATGGCATTTGATATTAGAACGATGGCCAGAAACTCTATTTTTTAGGTGTTGTGACGTTTGTCCAATATAACTCATGCTACAGTCTCGACATGGTATTTTATATACACAGTTAATTTTCTCTAAATTAGGAGTAACAGATTTAAGATGAGGAAACAGAGACAGTTTGGTAGTATTAGATATTTTAAAAGTAATTTCAATTCCCTCGTCATTCAGAATTTTTTTGATTTGGCTAGATAGATTTTCAATATACGGTATAGAGATAGAGTTTTTAAATTTATCCTTAACATCAGTTGGATTGTTGGAGTCTAAATTCCAATCAATCGAGTTGTACATTTTTTTTTCTACTCTATACTTTTTGATATCATTAATGAATTTTATAGGGTAGCCATCGGAAATAAGAGTTGTTTCTACAAGTTTTGAATTCTTTTTAAGGAATTGAGGGTTTGAGATTCTAAGGCAGCGATCGAATAAGGATATGGCGACAGATTTTTTATGTTTGATGGGATGATGTGAGTTAAAATGAATGTATCTCCCAGACCAGGTTGGTTTATGGTGCCAATCTAAAATTATGGTGTCATAGTGGTTAATCACAATAGTGTCTAGAAAACTGATTTTACCATCTTTTTCCAACTCGAAGGTGAATTGAATACGTGGGTGAAAGTTGTTAAACTTATTAAGAAGGAGTTGTAGGTTTTCGTTCTTGACACACGTTATAATATCGTCGACGTACCGATAGTAAAAAGGTAGGCTGAAGGGAAGATTTGAAATGATTTTTTTTTCAAAATGTTCGAGTACCAGATTCGCTACTACTGGGCTAAATGGTGAGCCCATTGCTACGCCAAAAATTTGTTGGTAGAATTTGTCTTTGTAGGCGAAATAGCATGAATCTAAACAAAGTTTGGTGGCGGCTAGGAATTCTTTTTTATTAATGTTGGTGTGAGATTTCAAATTGGGCCAGTTTTTACTGATGATCGATATTGCTAGATTGGTTGGAATGTTGGTAAACAGTGATTTGACATCTAGGGATACTAACAGGAGATCAGGAGGGATTGTTTTTCCCCTGATTTTGTTTACAAAAGACCAAGTGTCCTTGATGTGATAGTCTGATGTACCTGTTATGTTTGATAAGACACAAGAACAAAATCTCGAAATTTTGTAGGTGGGAGAATTGATGTTAGAAACAATAGGTCTGAGAGGAACATTTTCTATATGAATTTTAGGTAGAAAATATATTTTGGGAGGAAGAGAGTTGTAAGTTTTGAGGTGTTTAGCAGAGTTGGAATCTATAAATTTTTTTTGTTGCCATAGACTTATCATATCGTTGACTTGTTTTTGTACTTTTAAGGTGGGATCACGAGAGATAAGATTATAGGTAGTCGAGTCATTAAGGATATCTTGGCATTTTTGTTCAAACTCCATCTTTTCCATGACGACTGTAAGACTGTGAGACAGTAAGACAGTCGTCATGGAAAAGATGGAGTTTGAACAAAAATGTGGGATCACGAGAGATAAGATTATAGGTAGTCTAGTCATTAAGGATATCTTGGCATTTTTGTTCAAACTCCATCTTTTCCATGACGACTGTCTTACTGTCTTACAGTCTTACAGTCTTACAGTCTTACAGTCGTCATGGAAAAGATGGAGTTTGAACAAAAATGCCAAGATATCCTTAATGACTAGACTACCTATAATCTTATCTCTCGTGATCCCACATTTTTGTTCAAACTCCATCTTTTCCATGACGACTGTCTTACTGTCTCACAGTCTTACAGTCGTCATGGAAAAGATGGAGTTTGAACAAAAATGCCAAGATATCCTTAATGACTCGACTACCTATAATCTTATCTCTCGTGATCCCACCTTAAAAGTACAAAAACAAGTCAACGATATGATAAGTCTATGGCAACAAAAAAAATTTATAGATTCCAACTCTGCTAAACACCTCAAAACTTACAACTCTCTTCCTCCCAAAATATATTTTCTACCTAAAATTCATATAGAAAATGTTCCTCTCAGACCTATTGTTTCTAACATCAATTCTCCCACCTACAAAATTTCGAGATTTTGTTCTTGTGTCTTATCAAACATAACAGGTACATCAGACTATCACATCAAGGACACTTGGTCTTTTGTAAACAAAATCAGGGGAAAAACAATCCCTCCTGATCTCCTGTTAGTATCCCTAGATGTCAAATCACTGTTTACCAACATTCCAACCAATCTAGCAATATCGATCATCAGTAAAAACTGGCCCAATTTGAAATCTCACACCAACATTAATAAAAAAGAATTCCTAGCCGCCACCAAACTTTGTTTAGATTCATGCTATTTCGCCTACAAAGACAAATTCTACCAACAAATTTTTGGCGTAGCAATGGGCTCACCATTTAGCCCAGTAGTAGCGAATCTGGTACTCGAACATTTTGAAAAAAAAATCATTTCAAATCTTCCCTTCAGCCTACCTTTTTACTATCGGTACGTCGACGATATTATAACGTGTGTCAAGAACGAAAACCTACAACTCCTTCTTAATAAGTTTAACAACTTTCACCCACGTATTCAATTCACCTTCGAGTTGGAAAAAGATGGTAAAATCAGTTTTCTAGACACTATTGTGATTAACCACTATGACACCATAATTTTAGATTGGCACCATAAACCAACCTGGTCTGGGAGATACATTCATTTTAACTCACATCATCCCATCAAACATAAAAAATCTGTCGCCATATCCTTATTCGATCGCTGCCTTAGAATCTCAAACCCTCAATTCCTTAAAAAGAATTCAAAACTTGTAGAAACAACTCTTATTTCCGATGGCTACCCTATAAAATTCATTAATGATATCAAAAAGTATAGAGTAGAAAAAAAAATGTACAACTCGATTGATTGGAATTTAGACTCCAACAATCCAACTGATGTTAAGGATAAATTTAAAAACTCTATCTCTATACCGTATATTGAAAATCTATCTAGCCAAATCAAAAAAATTCTGAATGACGAGGGAATTGAAATTACTTTTAAAATATCTAATACTACCAAACTGTCTCTGTTTCCTCATCTTAAATCTGTTACTCCTAATTTAGAGAAAATTAACTGTGTATATAAAATACCATGTCGAGACTGTAGCATGAGTTATATTGGACAAACGTCACAACACCTAAAAAATAGAGTTTCTGGCCATCGTTCTAATATCAAATGCCATGTCACTGACAGATGCGCTTTAGCAGATCACTCCTTGACCCTGGGTCACAATTTCGATTTCAACAACTCTATAACCCTAGCTACAGAACCGAACTGGTATAAACGTATCGTCAAAGAAATGATTCATATCTTCAAGAACAAAAGGAACTCTGTTAACAAACGTACAGATATTGAACATCTTAGCCACTTATACTCCAACATTCTCTAGTTTATATAATCGTGTTTTCAAATCGTTGGCGCCCCTTACTCCGATTGGTCACTGCCTTTGAATTCCATGACTTTCGAACATAGATCAAGATCACACGTGATCAACATAGATTTACGGATCGATTCCCGCTAACCTTCACTTCCGTCCGAAATGCTGTACTACTTACCTAAGCATGTACTGGTCGTCATTTTTTGTGAGTAATCTTTTCAAATTTAACTGATCTTTTCCCAATTCCAATTCCCAAATTATTATTAAGCATTTTTCTGACATATTTCATTTCTCATCAACCAATTTTTCCTCTGATTAACCTCTCTTTAAAATTTGACACTTAACCTAAAACTGTCACTCTGACAGTTTCTTGCAACTGTTTAATTTTTCACCTAATTTGTACAACAACAAATATTGTTTTGAACATATTTCCATGCTCTCAATTCAGAATTGTTGTGTTGAAGCATCCTGTTTTTGTTAATTATTATAGAATTTATTCCTGAGGATGGTCGGCAGGGCCCGGCCGAAACGTCGATTTTTATATTCACGTCTTTCAAAGTATTAAACCTTCTTCTTCCTGACCGGAATTTCGACAAACCTTCATCTTCAATCTACCTCCTGGTAACGAACTTCTTTCCGAAATATAATATTAACATCTAAAATAATAGGGTATCTAATCCTAGTTCAAATTTTAGATTTCATGAAATAATATATATATATATTTAATTATTATGTTTAATTATTATATATAATTTAATTATTATATTAATATTTAATTATTATATGTATAATCAAGAAATTTTATTTCACCATAAAATTGTTTTTAATTAAATATAAATAGATAATACAATTTATCAATTAAAAATATTAATTTGTATAAAACGTTTAACCGCTACTGCTAGCACAATTTTTGTGTCTAAACTATTTATATTATTCTTAATTCTAAATTTCTTCGATTATTAAAATTAAATGCTGCAAAAAAATATTTTCAATTGATTAAAAAAATTCATGCAAAAAAAAATAATAAAACTTATATAAAAACCAAAATCAAACTTCAATAAAAAATAAATAAAAATTATAATATATATATATGTCGGGGTGAAGCCTCGGAAAGGCGGAGAGGATGTAGGATTTCCAATTTGTGGATTGTTCATTATAGAAAGCGGGATGATCTCAACACGTCCGGTCAATTCGCTTGCTTTTCCGTGACTGTCGATTTCATCCAAGCGTTGTTATAAAAAATTCATTTGTTTGTTCTATATTCAAAGCATGTTGAATAACGCTTGACGCTTGATACGGCGGACTCATTCAAAGTTCAAGTTTCCAATTCACTTGATGATGCATCCTCTTTATTCTTCTCCGACACGGCCATCCTGACAAATCACATGTCCCCATGTGAAGTGATCTGCAAGAAATTCAATTCTCCAGCAGTAAAAGTTCGTTTTAAATGAATTCAATCTTACTTTAATCATTTATATTGAACAGAAAACTTAAATTTCAGTTCCAATCCCACATTTATTGACAAAGCAATTAATTTCGATACATATGGATAATTTTAAAGACTAAATACATTTTTTTACATTTCGTTCACTTCTCTTGAGTGACCAACATTTCTATCACTTCCCTTGAGTGACAAATGTTCTTGACCACTTCCCTTGAGTGGTCAATGTCTAATCACTTCCCTTGAGTGATTTTTCTGACACAACTGTTACATGAAGCTGCCCACCGCACACTCACGGTTTCATTGAAGAAATTCCGATTTCGACCGAGCTACGGCTACAAACTTTCATGTAAACAATTTTTTTTCAAAAGTAATCATGTATTTAGTTTACACTTCAAATATTTACACACTTAAATATTTCATTATTCAAAATTTTCTTTACTCATTTCCAATTCTTCCGGAATGTTACCCTCTGGCATTTTTCGCATCCGGTCATGTGCGTATTTAAATGTACGATTGGAATTCAAAGCTTTCAAAAGATATCTGTTGCCCTCTAACACTTCAATAATTTTATACGGGCCTTTGTATTTTGCATCTAATTTTGTTTGATTTCTCTCTTCATTCTTTAAAAGAACAAATTCGTTTAAAGAAAATTTGATTACTTTTGCCTTTGTTCGGTCAAACCTTTCCTTCTCATATTCTGCATTTTTGTTAATATTCTCGATTGCAAGTGTTCTAATTTCAGATAAGTCCTCCACATACTCCTCCTCAGAAACAAACATGAGCTCAAGAGGTCTGGCGACTTTTCCTATCATTAATTCGAGAGGACTAGATTTTGTGACTCGGTTGATCGTGCAATTTAGTGCTAATTGTACATCAGGCAATGCATCCTGCCAAGACCGGTCGCCGGTTATTTCTACGGTAGTTAGCATGTTCTTTAGAGTGCTCATTACTCGCTCCACCTGACCATTTGCGCGCGAGCTTCCAGTTGCAATCAAGTGCAACTTAATATTGTGAGCCAAACAAAATTCTCGAAAATCACTATTCGCGAAACAACGACCCTGGTCCGCAATTACGCGAGTGGGAGAGCCAAATAGAGAAATACCAGATTTCAATGCTTTAATGCTATTGCTAGTATCAATATGCAATGTATGACGAAGAAGAACAAATTTGGTGAAAGAATCAATTAAAACGAAAACGTACTCTTTCTTATCATTTTTACCACTTAATTTGCCAGTAGCGTCGATGTGAATGGTATTCCAAGGAATTGCGACTTTAGGAATGGGATGCAATTCAGCCTGAATTTTTCCCGAATTTGTTTTGGAAATTTTACATGTCAAACAATTTTCAACGAATTTTCGAACATATCTTGACATTCCGTCAAACCAGAATGAATCATAAATTTTCTCAAGGGTCTTTTCCCATCCTAAATGTACCAATGCTTCATGGGTAGCGTTAATAACTGACCATCTGTACGCTCGTGGCAAAATAGGTAGAGATCGCGTTTTTCCGTGTCTTTGTATTTTACGAAAAAGAATTCCAGAGCGTAATTCGTAAGTTTTTGCTAATTCGTCATTCAACTTTTCTTCAGTTAAATTTTTAATTAATTTTGAAATTTCTTCATCACGTTGCTGTTCAGCAAAAAGCCATGTATTTGAGAGATTAGTTAAATTGACCTCTTTGTGCTCAGGTTTATTATAATTTTCTTTTATTGAATCTGGTAACGGATTTCTCGAAAAGAAGTCCGCATGACTCATTTTCTTTCCATTTCGGTATACTATATCGAAATCGAAAGCTTGAAAAAAAGCCCACCATCTATGCACTCTCGGAGTAAGATCTTTTTTTTTTCTCGAAGATTGCAGAGAGTTGCAATCTGTGACGACAAGAAATTTGCGTCCGTATAAAAAGTGTCGAAAATGTTTAACCGCGTTAACAACAGCAAGTGTTTCCAACTCGTACGAATGATATTTCGATTCAGCTGGTGAAGTACGTTTACTAAAATAAGCAATCACGCGCAATATATTTTCTTTTTTTTGCATTAGAATTGCCTCATAGCCCATCGAACTTGCATCAGTATGTAATTCAGTAAGACAATTCGGGTCAAATATTGTCAGTACTGGCTCATTGGTAAGTACTGAAATTATTTGTGTTCTAATATTCTCATGTAATTCTTTCCATTCAATGTTTCCTTTTGTTGCGAAAGTTAGCGCGTATAAAGGAGCCGCAATTTGAGAGAACCTTGGAATGAATTGACGGAAGTAAGATGCCAAACCAATGAATTGCCGTAATTGTGTTACCGTTTAGGAGAGGGTAAAGATATTAAAGCTAAAATTTTCTTCTTATTTGGTCGGATTTCTCCGTTGCAAACTTCATAACCGAGATACTCTACTTTTTGTTTTAAGAAAGAGCATTTTTTGATGTTGAAAGTAAAACCGATATCTATCAAAACTTTTAATACAAGCTTCAACCTCTCCAGGGCTTCGTCCTCATTGGATGCAACAATAAGAATATCATCCATGTAAATAATGACAAAACTATTCGCCAATTCTTCCAAAGCCTTGTAAACGGCCCTCTGGAAAACAGATGGTGCATTTCGAAGCCCGAATGGCATGGACAGATATTCATACTGTCCATTGTGAGTAATGAAAGCTGTATATTCGATTGAATTTTCATGGATAGGGATCTGATGGAATCCAGATGCCATATCTAAGCTAGAAAAGTATTTCGCCCCATGTAACCTATTTACTTGGTCAGAAATTAGTGGCAATGGGAATCTGTCAGGTACAGTATTATCGTTTAGTTCTCGATAATCTACACACATTCTGTCTGACCCGTCCTTTTTCTTCACGAGAAGGATAGGGCTAGCGAATGGAGATGAGCTTGGGCAAATTACGTTTGCAGCAAGTAACTCTTTGATTTTATTTTGAACTATTTTTTGTTCATCGTGGCTCAATCTATATGGACGTCTATATACCGTCTTATTTGGATCTTTCAGGCGAATTTGCATTGGGTCCGTTTTAGCCGGTTGCTTTGGTGTACCGGTTATAAAATGCTCTCTAAATTCTTGTAAAATTGAGAGCAACCGTTCTTTTGACTCAAAAGAAATGTCAGTCTCAATTTTGTCAAAATTTACTTCGATTGATTCTCCAATTTTGCAAGCATCGACACGGATTTCACGCATTAATTTCAATTCGTTAGAAGATACAAGCACAGTCAAACCCTGACTCAAAATTTCACGACCAATCGAAATATCACTCCTCAAATAATGACTTGGCAGAACATGAAAAAGAATTTCTAGGGCAATGTCGTCAATGTTTACTTTGGTAAGAATTTGCAAAGTACTATGGACACTTGTTTGTCCAATTCCAGTCATAGTGACGATATTATCAAGTCTTTTCCCAGAGAACCTTGACGACACTGATTCTTTTATTAAAGAACATTCGGCTCCAGAATCAAAATTAAATGAAAACTGCTCACCTGCATGCCTCAAAATGCCAGAAGGCGAATTCACTTCACAAATATCCACTCGTCGTTCGATATTGGATCCGTTGAAGCGTCCTGACGATGGCTTCTTATTCATTCCAGGACATTGCGAAGAATAATGCCCAGGTTCCTTGCACTTGAAACAGGTTATAGGCTTCCTCGTGTCACTGCTTGTAGATGCATCTCTCTGCCACACATTTGATGCTGCATTTTTCTCTTTTCTTTGATAGCACACAGACGATTTATGCCCGATCTTTCCACAGGTGAAACATTTCAGAAGGCTGGTAGACGATTTTTCTTTAAATCTTTTTGCTTCGCTGTGACGTTGTTCAGTGTGAAGTTCCGAGTTTTTCCTCTTTAAGTAATATACCGCCTTCAATTCTTTATTGTAATTTATTCCGTGTCTCAATTTCTTCCGTGAAAGCAAGGCGTTGAAGTCGTGGTTCAAATTGAGAAATGTGACTGAGGACGAAGGACACAGCAATCTGTTCCATAGAGAGATTCTTCCATCGGTTCATCAACGAGGTTATCACAGTGGCTGAATAAGCGGCGATACATTCTCCTTCCTTTGGCCTTCCTCGATTTTCGTCTGAGAAGGTTTCTTCATTGCCTCAATAATCTGCATGAAATTATTTTGCTGCTGTTGCAAAAGCATTTGCCATTTTGCGTCGTCACGTCTCTCTTCTCGGTGAGAAGCAGATTCTGATCGGCAAGAAGCAGATTCTGGTCGGTGAGAAGCAGATTCTGATCCCACTTCTGATGTCGGGGTGAAGCCTCGGAAAGGCGGAGAGGGTGTAGGATTTCCAATTTGTGGATTGTTCATTATAGAAAGCGCGATGATCTCAACACGTCCGGTCAATTCGCTTGCTTTTCCGTGACTGTCGATTTCATCCAAGCGTTGTTATGAACAATTCATTTGTTTGTTCTATATTCAAAGCATGTTGAATAACGCTTGACGCTTGATACGGCGGACTCATTCAAAGTTCAAGTTTCCAATTCACTTGATGATGCATCCTCTTTATTCTTCTCCGACATATACATATTATTTAGTGTCATAAGCACAAAGATTTTCGAAATCTTTAGAAATAGTTTAATTCTATTGTTAATAAAATGAGATTTAAAAACAAATTTTTATTTGAAACTTTGAAGGTTATTAGTTCAATTAACTTAAATTTTTGATTTCATAGTGAAATATATGTAACATTAAATGGCAAATTTGAAATTATAAAAATTATTAAAATTATTGCAAAATAATTATTAAAATATAATGAAATAAAATAAATTATTAATATAATAAAAACATTGAATAAAATAATCATAAAAAAATGAAAATTAAATATGAAATTATTAAAATTTAATTGAAATATCAATTTTAAATATAATATAGTAGGTAAAATTAAATTTATACACTTCTCGCAAAAATTAAGGGAACAACAAAATTTTCGCAATTTTTTGGTGATTTTCAACAGGCTGTATTTCAGTGAAAAATGGTCATGCAAGAAATAAAAAAACAAAGCTTTTGAAGCTTGAAGACTCTAGTTTTTGAATTTTTTGGTTAAAAATTTTTCGAAGCACTAGTAGCCATGCAATCCTTGGATAAACCACGAAGAAAAAATTTTCAAAATTTTTCACATTTTTTTTTTCGTTCTACGGGCATGGAAAAATTTTTCCGAGCTAAACCAATGCATAGGTCGCATAGCCTGTTTATTCAGCTTTAAGATGCTTTTTTTTAAACCTCGATACGACCATTTGTCTTCGAGATATCGAATTTTGAATGCCAAAGGATCCTTTTTCACTCAACTGCCGATATCTCTGGAACTACTGGTCGCACAGCGAGCCGAAGGGCAGTTTCTTTTTCTGCAGAAAATTTCCTACAAAAATCTGTCAAGGTTGATGTCAAAAAAAAATTTTTTCCACCTGTAGCGTTGACGTGAAAAAAGAGCAAAAAAATGCCATTTTGCCTTTTTTTGGATAATCGACTGTATCTTCGTCAATATTGGGGGAAGAGCTTAGGTTAGAAGAAAATTTTACAGCCTAATGTACCCCAAATGTCCCCCTAAATCGGTAGATCGATCGGTTTAGCGGTTTTCCTGGACCGATTGATTGAAATTTTGACAAAATTAAGAGAACAAGGTTCCTTAAGAAACAAAAACCTTGTTCCCTTGATTTTTTCAAAATTTCAGTCAATCGGTCCAGGAAAACCGCTGAACCGATCGATCTACCGATTTAGGGGGACCTTTGGGGTACATTAGGCTGTAAAATTTTCTTCTAACCTAAGCTTTCCCCCCCAATATTGACGAAGATACAGTCGATTATCCAAAAATTTCTTAAGAAACAAAAACCTTGTTCCCTTAATTTTTTCAAAATTTCAATCAATCGGTCCAGGAAAACCGCTGAACCGATCGATCTACCGATTCAGGGAGACCTTTGGGGTACATTAGGCTGTAAAATTTTCTTCTAACCTAAGCTCTTCCCCCAACATTGACGAAGATACAGTCGATTATCCAAAAAAAGGCAAAATGGCATTTTTTTGCTCTTTTTTCACGTTAACAGTACAGGTGGAAAAAAATTTTTTTTGACATCAACCTTGACAGATTTTTGTAGCAAATTTTCTGCAGAAAAAGAAACTGCCCTTCGGCTTGCTGTGCGACCAGTAGTTCCAGAGATATCGGCAGTTGAGTGAAAAAGGATCGTTTGGCATTCAAAATTCGATATCTCGAAGACAAATGGTCGTATCGAGGTTTAAAAAAAAGCATCTTGAAGCTGAATAAACAGGCTATGCGACCTATGCATTGGTTCAGCTCGGAAAAATTTTCCATGCCCGTAGAGTGAAAAAAAAAATGTAAAAAATTTTGAAAATTTTTTCTTCGTGCTTTATCCAAAGATTGCATGGCTAATAGTGCTTCGAAAAATTTTTAACCAAAAAATTCAAAAACTAGAGTCTTCAAGCTTCAAAAGCTTTGTTTTTTTATTTCTTGCACGACCATTTTTCACTGAAATACAGCCTGTTGAAAATCACCTAAAAATTGCGAAAATTTTGTTGTTCCCTTAATTTTTGCGAGAAGTATATAATAAAATAAAACAATTAATGTAAAAATAATAAATATCAAACATTCAATAAAAAATTTATCATTCACTATTGAAATGAAAACAAAAAACTTTGGGATAAACCCAAATATAGGTGGAATACCAGCTATTGATATAAATATTATTATAACTAAAAACCATGTAAAATACCTTATATTATTAAACTTATAAACTTGATTCAAATAATTTATAATAAAACAAATAAAAAAAATACAAATTATTGAATTATTTAAAGAATAAATTATTAAATAAATTACTAAAATATAAAAATCAATTAATATTGACATAAACATCCAAGATATATGATTAATAGGAAAGTAAATTGTAATCAATTGTAATGATGTTTGATTTAATCCTAACAATGAACCTATAAATCCAGATAAAATTATTGATATACAAATAATTAATTTATTATTAATATTAATTAAAATGAATAACGGAGCAATTTTTTGAATAGTTGAAATAAAAAAAAAATTGACTTATCTAATATTATTAATAATCTTTACCAATCAACAATGATATGGACTAGCCCCTAACTTTAAAATCAATTTAATTTGTAATAAAATCATAAAAAAATTTATATTCATGAAAATTAAATTTATTTTCATTATTAAAATTCTTATAAATAAAAGAGAAGAAGCCCCAACTTAAATAATATAATATAACATTAAAGAATTAAAAAATTTGGATAATTTATTACTACTATTTATTAATAAACGAATGAATGACAATAAATTCACTTCCATTCCTATTCAAGCATCAATTCATAATGAAGAATTGATAGTAATTTAAATACCGAAAATTAATATTAAATAAAAATATTAATTCAAACTAACCAATTGCATGAATTTTGAAAAAAAAATTGAATTTATCATTAAAAATTATAATGATTTATATCAACTATAAAAGTAATTATCATATTACATAATTCATTCTATCAGAATAACCCTTTTTTCAGGCATTTTATATAAAAAGAAAAAAATTAAAATCTTTATCTATGAGATATGAACACATTAGCTTCATTAGCTTATCTTTTTATATAATATAAATTATTAAATTATACATTAATATATTATAGATTAATATAATTGAATAAAAATACATTCAAAATACAAAATACAAATATTTATATTTATATATATATATTATATAAATATATATTTATATAAATATATATATATATATTTTACATAAATATAATTGAATATAAATGGAGGTAATTAAGTTATAAAATTTAATAAAATGAGAAAATAATTAATTTGAATAAATTATTCTTCTTGAATTGAGGAATAATCATTTTTGAAAATTAAAAATATGTAATTAAATAAATAATCATTTATCCATCTGTATGTTTTCTTTAAACCTCATAATAAGTTCTGATCCATTGTATTAATGTTCCAAATTACAATTCATTCAGTAAATTGAATTGCATTTTCTTAATGAATGATATTTTTATTCATATAATATATATAATAATATATATATATATATATATATGTTATACATCAATATAATTAAATATAAATACATTTATTTATATATATTATACATTATAATAATTGAATATAAATGGAGGTAATTAGGTTAAATAATTTAATGAAATAACAAAATAATTAATTTAAATAAATTATTTTTCCTCAATAGAAGAATAATCAATTTTTAAAAATTCAAAATATGAAATTAAATAAATAATCATTGATCTATCTGTATGTTTTCTTTAAACCTCATAATAAGTTCTAATCCATTGTGTAAATGTTCCAAATTACAATTCATAAAGTAAATTAAATGGCATTTTCTTAATGAATAATATTTTTATTTTAATTAATGTGTGAGCAAATAATTAAAAGATATATAGGATTTTTTTAATAATTATATTCATTTTTGATGAATTTAATCAATGTGAAAAAAAAATTTTTTTCAAAATTTCTCTTTTTTCAAAAGTAAATTGAAAATTATAATATATATATATATATGTATATATATTATACATTAATATAATTAAATATAAATCTAGGTAATTGAGTTAAATAATTTAATAAAATAAGAAAATAATTAATTTAAATGAATTATTTTTCCTCAATTGAAGAATAATTAATTTTTAAAAATTAAAAACATGAAATTAAATAAATAATTATTTATCTATCTGTATGTCTTCTTTAAGGGAGCTTTCCAGTGTGGAATTTTCAGAAAATCGATTTTTTTTTTTTTGCTTTATCGAATAGTATACACTCTTCCGAATATTCCCTGGAATTTTCATGCCGAAATTCAGATTATTTCAGTTACTGTACAGCATTTCTTGGAAGAAGGCAACGGAGCGCTACAGCTGCTGCGTCGGCCGTCTGCCTGTGCGACCGTTATTTCTATTGTCTCGTTCCTACCTGCACGTACATGAACTTGGCTCGCCAATTGTCGAAAATGTGAATTCGGACTATTGCATAATTTGCCGTTAATTAGCCGTAAATTAGTCGCTCGACTTATTTCTTTGTCGCACTCAATTTTCAAAAAAAAAGCGGATGGCGTGCTAAATTCTTGAAAATCAATCAATCACTGTGTGTGGCAACTAGCCCCAAAGCACGTATTCTGCGGCAAGCAGATAGTAGAAATCGCTACGCAGTGTGCTGTGTGCACCTTCAATGAAGGTTACGACCCAATTTTGAAAATTTTGGAGACGATGGGATGCACGATAGGGCCGAGCGCCGCAGATTTCGCCGCTAAGTACAAGAATGCGCGCATCACCCAAGCAAACCGCCGGGCGTCCCTGGATAGCAAAGAGGCGAGGACAGCTCGTCAGACTGAACAATCCATTGAGCACGATCTTTTCGAAGAAGCATAAGGGATATTGTATGGACCTGGCATCGCTGATTGACCGTAAGTAAACGATTTACTTATAATTCCCTCACTTGAAACTTTGAACGCGTTTTTCTCGAAACAGCATTTTTCAAAACGGTGTCCAACTTGGAGGGCAGAGTTTTAAAGCTATCGAGTTGAATTTTTTACACAATATTCTTAACGTCATTGTTTATCGTGCTATGGAAGCTTTTTTTTTTCGACATCTTCCTATTTTTTTGTAAAAAAAACTGCCAAGAAAAATGCTTAAATCGATACTTTTTGTTCAAACCAGCGTCATTTTTGCAAAAA
The DNA here is from genome assembly GCF_021901495.1 of Neodiprion virginianus. Taxonomy (NCBI): domain Eukaryota; kingdom Metazoa; phylum Arthropoda; class Insecta; order Hymenoptera; family Diprionidae; genus Neodiprion; species Neodiprion virginianus. The sequence goes on from NC_060877.1 coordinate 16,287,966, forward strand.
AAAAAAAAATGAAGAGAAAAGCCTCCATAGCACGAAAGCCAATTATATACCGATCAATAATCTTCTTGTGTTTTTTGTTTCAGATCAAAATTGTGACCCCCAACGTGGACACCACATCCAAGTGCATTTTCTGCAACAATTGTTTCATCATTTTTATATATATTAATTAATGAATGAATCGATCTTTAAAAATTGTTTTGTATTTTTCAATACCCAATTAATATACAAAAAAAAACCAGACCGATTAGATTATTTTTTCTTGAAAAAAAAAATCGCGAAAAACAGCGATTTTTCGGGCTGTCACACTGGAAAGCTCCCTTAAACCTTATAATAACTTCTAATCCATTGTATGAATGTTCCAAATTACAATTCATAAAGTAAATCAAACGGCTTTCTCTTAATGAATAACATTTTCATTCCAATAATATGTGGGCAAGTAATTAAAAAATATATAGGGTTTTTTGAATAATTATATTTATTTTTAATGAATTCAATTGATGTGAATGTTACGTCCTCCAGACTTCCTATTCCTTTCCCACGCTCTTAGTTACCTTACGCTCTGAAGTCTACCCTCATCGTTCGCGAGTCAGCAGGTTGTCCTGTAACTCGCGGCTAGCTTGCCTGCTACATCCGGCGAAACCAGGCAGATCCATCCCAGCACTCAAGCAAGACACCTATCCTCTAAACCAAGACCATACCCTTTTCCCTTGACCGACTCCGTTGCATTGACCACTAATAAACAATCATATACTTCAAATCGTTTACCTTCCCTTAATATCGATCCCTTTCTATTCCGTTCCCTTCCTGCATCGGGAGTAGTAGCACGCGAGTGCATAGTCGACGTGAACGGACCCTACAATAGCCAAATAACACCTTGGCTGGGCGTGGAGTAAGCTCCAATTACCGCTCATCGGAGCCTACGCAATCTACCCCGTAACATTTTGGTGGCAGTGGTTTTGCCCGTCGACCTACTCGTCAGTGCAGTGCTGCATGTTTTCTACGAAAGTGTTGAGTGCTCAAAATTTCTAACGCCGTACCAATCAGTGATAGCCGTGTTACGAACGAACTCTGGGCCACAAAGTACTGTGACAGGCACACAGAACCTATTCAACTCGCCACGGACACAGGCTCTGCAAAGAGTCCCTAATTTCAATAACTCCGTCACATCTTGGTACTATTGAAATTCATCGATTGATACGACATCGAATAACTGTGTAGCGGGTGAAAATTTAGTGCGATAGCCAAGTTAAGCCGCACACCGCATCTGAACACATCACTTTTCGAACCGACAAATATCGAATGGACCCTTCCCGCTCATTCGGACTCCTGCAACCCTGTTAAGAAGAGAATCTGGACCCGAAAGTGGCATCGCCCTAAGACCTGGATTACCACACTTATTTATCAACACGCCACGGAGTACCTCATCTATACCCTCCTCGTGCCGACGCATGACGTGTATCGCCTCTTCAAGTTTCACCTGCGTCCAGCTGCCTACAACCATGCTGTTCTCTGTTTTTGCGTTCTCCTTCGCCCTGTATGTCTATTCTAAGTCTTAGTGCTAAGTTGATATTTTTATTCCTATACTTGCAATACCCTGCTTAAATTGACGTGGCACCAATTAACGAAACCGGTTCAAACTTTTGGTCAGTAAAAGATGTCTTGCCGACAATCCCCCCTTTTGACGGCCACAACATGCCCTTTGACTCATTTGTAGAACAATTACGTCACGTAGAGACTCTTATAAAAGCTTCGGATAAAATGACCTTCGCCAAATTTGCGCAATCAAAGGTTACAGGCCCCGCTTCCCAATATTTAATAGGCATTAACTGTAATGACGTCGAGGACCTAATGACTGCCCTTAGCCGAGCATACCGCCCGGATATCCCCATACGCCAGCTATCTGCTCAATTAGATAGAATTACACAACAACCATATGAGCGCATTATAGATTACTCGTGCAGAATAAGAGCAATATCAAAAGAAATAAGCACAGCGATCATAGCCAAACACCCACCAGACTTAGCAACGCTTCGACTGAACGATCTAAAGAAGGATACCTCTAGATCGTTTATTAGAGGGCTTCGGCCAGAATTGGAGTGGAGAATCGCTACTATCAGACCATTACCAACCTTCGAAACTGCCGTCAGCATCGCCGAAGGTGAAGAAGCCGAGCTAATTAACCGTCAGATATAATTCTCTGCACATTATTTTACCCCCTCTACACCCATGTGTCTGCCGTTACCCCCCCATAGTGCTCCTCCGTCTCAGGTGCCCACCGTGGCCTCCTCTATCCCCCCCCCCCCCCCCTGATGTCATTGCCCACACGTGGTTACGTTTATCAACCAGCGCCTCGTACCGAACCCGGAACCTACGCCCAAGCGCTCATAACAGCTTCAGCTGACCCTCCACTAATTTCGATCGACACCCCCGAGCTAATAAAAATATCTACATTTATTATTGACACCGGTGCAGACGTCAACTTGGTCAAAGAAAGTTCCGTTAGGCCCCTCGTACGACGAACAACCGACAAACGTTTGACGCTGACTGGTATAACGGACAAAAAGACGCAAACTATCGCAAAAACGGAAATACGTTTTAATAATAAATCCCATACCTTTCACTTGGTCCCTGACTCGTTTCCGATTCCGCACGACGGCATCTCAGGCCAGCCCTTCTTACGAAAAGAGAAAACAACTATTTCTTTCAACTCGAACTCGGTGATGCTTGGATCCTCATTGCCAATCCACTTTGATAAATTCGATGAACCCTCGTCCGCGCCCGAAAAAACGCGCGTAATTACAATACAGGCCCGTACCGTGAAAGCCATCCCACTAATAGTTGCGAACCCAGACACTAAAGTAGGTTACCTTAAACGCATCGATTTAGGCAACAATGTTCTATGTGGTGAAGCGTTAGTTGAAAACCAGAACGGCATCGCTTACTCGTACGCGTTCAATTGTAACGAATCTGCCGTAGAGATAAGACCCCCAACAGTAACCCTAGACGAGTTCGACGAGCCACTGAGTACAGTCATGCCCAACGCTACGCATACTGCATCGAGTAACCACCACAGCGATGCCCGCGCCAAAACCCTCGTTTCGCACCCAGGCCCTCTCCTCAGCAACTCATTAATTCTTTCTGCCGCCAAGCGTACATCGCGACCGACTAATAATCCCCCCTCTTGCCCCATCCAGTCCACTGACCTCGCGCAACTGCAATCCGATCCTCCTATCCCTGACGACAGTACACCCTGTCCCGGTGCCGCAACAGTGCTCTTGACTGACAGTAGGTCAGAAAGATTGGACGTCCTAAAGAGCAGCGTACATCTTGATCATTTGAATGAGACCGAAAAACGATCTATATTTAACCTCGTAACAGAATTTAACCATCTCTTTTATCTCCCAGGTGATAAGTTAGGCCCCACCAATTTATCTCATCACACTATCCCCACGACGGACAATACGCCTATTCATACCAAACAATACCGTTTTCCCAAAATTCACAAAGACGAAATTGAATCCCAAGTTGATAAGCTACTCAAACAAAATCTTATTAAACATTCCTCATCTCCGTATAATTCCCCGGTGTGGATCGTTCCAAAAAAACCGGATAGTGACGGCAATAAACGATGGCGTATGGTAATCGACTACAGAAAACTTAACGAAAAAACAGCCGGCGACGCCTACCCTATACACGATATCACGGAAATCCTTGACCAGCTTGGCTCAGCTGAATACTTTTCCACATTCGACCTTGCTTCCGGGTTTCACCAAATTCCCATGCATCCGAATCATCAGCACGTTGCATAAGTTTCGTTTATAACATACACAATATCTATCATATATACCACCACATTTATAAGATGTCATTTAGAAATTTTTTTCATTCAAATGTAAACTAACCCACTTAAACGTGCACTAACATCTAGGCGCTATATTTTAAGACTCTTCTTTGTAATATTCTGTAAGTGATTCAATACGATAAGATGTCATTTATAAATTATTATTTTTTTATTCAAATGTATACTAACCCACTTAAACGCGCACTAACATCTACGCGCTATATTTTAAGCCCCCTCTTTGTAATATTCTGTAAGTGATTCAGTACGATAAGATGTCATTTATAAAATTTTTTTTTTTATTCAAATGTACACTAACCCACTTAAACGCGCACTAACATCTAGGCGCTAGATTTTAAGACCTTTCTTTGTAATATTCTGTAAGTGAGTCACTACGTTTCATGGCATTCCGCTTTTTTCCGAACATCCTATTTCGTACTCTCACCGAATGTTCTTCCCCAAGGGGGGGCGTGTTACGTCCTCCAGACTTCATATTCCCTTCCCACGCTCTTAGTTACTTTACGCTCTGTAGTCTACCCTTATCGTTCGCGAGTCAGCAGGTTCTCCTGTAACTCGCGGCTAGCTTGCCTGCTACATCCGGCAAAACCAGGCAGATCCATCCCAGCGCTCAAGCAAGACACCTATCCCTCTAAACCAAGACCAAACCTTTTTTCCCTTGACCGACTCCGTTGCATTGACCACTAATAAACAACCATATACTTTGAATCGTTCACCTTCCCTTAATACCGATCCCTTTCTATTCCATTCACTTCCTGCATTGGGAGTAGTAGCACGCGAGTGCATAGTCGACGTGAACGGACCCTACAATGGCCAAATAACACCTTGGCTGGGCGTGGAGTTAGCTCCGATTACCGCTCATCGGAGCCTACGCAATCTACCCCGTAACAATTTGCTTACATATTATTTAAAATAAAAATATCATTCATTGAAAAAATGCTATCCTATGTCCTATATGAATTGTAATTTAGAACATTCACACAATGGATTAGAACTTATTGAAACGTCTCAAGAAAACATACAGACAGATGAATAATCAGTTATTCTAGTTCACATTCTTATCTTTAAAAAACAAATTATTTGTTAATTTGAGAAATATGATTTATCAAAAATTCATCATTTTTTATATCATCAAAGTATTCAATTCAATTGCCACCATTCATATTGAATTATCTTAATGTAAAATTTGTATATACACATAATTGATTAAATAATAGAAAATGATGAATAAATTTATTATTTATATTTTATCTATATGTATTATAATTTTCAATTCAATTTCAAAGAAAGGAAAATTTCATAGAATAAAAAAATTCTCGAATTAATCAAATTTTTTGAAAATAAATACATATATGAATAAAATCCTACATATTTTTCGATTACTCGCTTACGTATTGATTAAGATAAAAATATTATTCATTAAAAAAATTCCATACAATGTCCTTTATGGATTGCAATTCGGAACATTTATACAATGGATCAGAACTCATTGAAACGTCTAAAGAAAATACACAGACAGATGAATAATCAGTTATTCTATCCGATATTTTGAATTTTCAAAATCTGATTATTTTTTAATTCAGGAAATATGATTTATTTTAATTATTTCTTTTTATATTATTAAATCATTCAATTTGTTTGCCTACATTTCTAATCGATAATATTATTGTATAATTTGTATATACATAATTGATTAAGTGAATTGAATGATAAATAAATTCATTATTCACATTTTATTTATATATATTATGATTTTCAATTCACTTGTAAAAGGAGGGAAATTGAATATAATAATTAGAAGAATTCTTTGTATTTTTCAATCATTCGCTCGCATATGAATTCGAATAAAAATAGTATTAATTGAAAAAATGCTATTCAATGTCCCTTATGGGTTGTAATTTGGAACATTAGTACAATGGATTAGAACTTATTGAAAAGTCTGAAGAAAACTTGCGGATAGATATGTGATTAGTTTTTTAATTTTATATTTTCAATTTTTAAAATTAATTATTCTTGAATTCAAGAAAAATGATCTATTGAAATGAATTATTTTTAATATTATTGAATTATTTGATTTAATTGCCCCCATTTATATTTAATTATATCAGTGGGTAATTTATATATATACAAAATTGTTGAATAAAAAAAATGAGAAAATTAATTTATCATTTATATTTTATCTATATATATTATAATTTTTAATTCACTTTTGAAAAAAAAAGAATTTCAAAAAAAAAAAAAATTTCTTACACTAATCAAATTAATTAGAAATAAATATGATTATTGGAAAATTTCTATATATTTGTTGATTACTCGCTCACATTTTAATTGAAATAGAAATGTTATCCATTAAAAAAATGCCATTTAATGTCCTTTATGGATTGCAATTTGGAACATTCATACAATGGATTAGAACTTGTTGAAAAGTGTGAAGAAAACATACAGACAGATAAATGATTAGTTATTTAATTTCATATTTTTAAATTTCGAAAACCTATTATTTTTTAATTTAAGAAATATGATTCATTTGGATTATTTTATTTTGTATCATTGAATTATTAAATTCATCCGCATACATTCATAATCAATTATATTCATGTATAATTTGTGAATATATATGATTGATTGAGTGAATGAAATGATGTATAAATTTATCATTTATACTATATTTGTATATATTATAATTTTCAATTAACTTTTAGAAAAAAAAGAATTGAAAAAAAAATTATCACATTAATGAAATTTTTTGAAAATGAATATAATCACTAGAAAAATTCTGTATATTTTTCAATTTTTCGCTCACATATTAATTATAATAAAGATACTATCCAATCGAAAAATGCCATTTAATGTAGTTTATGGATTGTGATTTCGAACATTTCCACATTGGATTACAACTTATTGAAAAGTTTGATGAAAACATACGGATAGATGAATGATTAGTTATTCAATTTCATATTTTTAATTGTTGAAAATGAATTATTCTTCAATTCCAGAAAAAAGATCATTTCGGATTAGTCATTTTCATTATCATCAAATTATTCAATTCAATTGCCCCTATTCATATTCAATTATGATAATGTATAATTTGTAAATATATATTATTAATTAAATGGAAAAAATGATGAATAAATTTATTATATCTATTTTATTTGAATATATTATAATTTTCAATTTACTTCTAAAAAAAGAAGAATTTTAATCGAAATATATCTTTACAATAGTTGAATTTTTTAGAGAAAAATATAATCATGAAAAGAATCCTATATATTTATTGATTATTTGTTACATATTAATTGAAATGAAAATATAATTCTGGAAAAAAATGCTATTTGATGTAATTCATGGATTGTACTTTGAAACATTCATACAATGAATCACAACTGATTAAAAAGTTCAAAGAGAACACACAGATAGATATATGATTAGTTATCTGATTTCGGATTTTTAATTTTTGAGAATTAATTATTCATGAATACAAGAAAAATGATTAATCCAGATTAATTATTTTATATACCATCACATTATTCAATTCAATTGCCTTCATTTATATTCAATTACAACAATGTATAATTTGTATATATATATATATATAATTAATTGGAAGAAAAAAAAATGATAAATAAATTTATTATGTATATTTCATTTATGTATATTATAATTTTTAATTTTCTTTCGAAAAATAAATTTTGGAAAAAAAACATTGAGCATTAATCAAATTTTCAAATACAAATATCATTGTTAAGAAAATTCTATATATTTTTCAATTGTTTGCTCCACATATTAAGCAAAATAAAAGTAACATTCATTAAAAAAATGCCATCCAATGTCGCATATAGATTGTAATTTGGAACAATTATGCAATGGATTAGAACCGATTGAAATGTTCAAAGAAAACTCAGTGATGGATATGTAATTGAATATTTAATTTCATATTTTTCATTTTTCAAAGCTAATTATTCTTCAATTTCGGGAGAATTAATTATTGAAGTAAATTATTTTTCATATCATTAAATTATTTAATTCAGTTTCCTCCATTCATATTCAATTATATTAATGTATCATACGTATGAATATATAATTAATTCAATAAAAAAATGACAAATCAATTTATCATTCATATTACATTCATATATATGATATATTTGAATTTACCTCCAAAAAAATGAAAATGTTGAAAACAAAATTTTCACAGTAATTAAATTTCTCACAAATGACTATAATTGTTAAGAAATTCCGTCACATTTTTTCATTATTCGCTCACACATTAATTATAATAATAATATCGTTCAATCAAAAAATGCCATTTAATGTACTTTATGGATTATAATTTGGAACATTTATACAATGGGTTGTAACTTATTGAAAAGTTTGAAGAAAACATACAGATAGATACAAGATTAGTTATTTAATTTTATATTTTTAATTTTCGAAAATTAATTATTCTTCAATTCAAGGAAAATAATTGATTCAAATCGATTATTTTTTATATCATCAAATTATTTAATTTACTTGCCTCCATTTATATTCAATTATAATAATGTATAATCCGTATATATATAATTAATTAAATGAAAAAAATGATAAATAAATTTATTATTTATATTTTATTCATTTATATTATAATTTTCAATCCTTTTTTGGAGGAGGAAGAATCTTTCTGGAAAAAAATTCTCACAACAATTAAAATTTTTAGAGAAAAATATGATTATTAGAAAAATCCTATGTGTTTTTCGATTATTCGTTCACATATCAATTGAAATAAAAATATAATTCATTGAAAAAATTCCATTCGATGTACTTTATGAATTGTAATTTGGAACATTCAAACAATGGACTTATTAAAAAGTTCAAAGGAGACATACAGATAGATGAATGATTAGTTATTTAATTTTACAATTTACATTTTTCAAAGTAATTAATTTTTAATTTAAGAAGAATGAATTATGTAGGTTAATTATTTTCCATAACATTGAATTATTTAATTCAGTTGCCTCCATTTATATCGAATTGTATTAATGTATCATTTGTATATATATATATAATTAATTTAATAAAAAAAATCATTAATCAATTGATTATTTGTATTTTTTCTATATATATAATAATTTTTAGTTTACTTCTAAAATGAGGAAAATGTTAAAATAAAAATTTTCAGTTTACTCGAATTTCTCACAAATAACTATAATTATTAAAAAAATCCTATATATTTTTTCATCATTCGCTCACACATCAATTATGATAAAAATATTATTCAATCAGAAAATGCCAAATAATGTACTTTAGTGATTGTAATTGGTAACATTCATACAACGTATTATAACTTATTGAAATGTTCAACGAAAACATACAGATAGGTGAATGATTAGTCATTTAATTTCATATTTTCAATTATTGGAAATTGATTATTCATCAATTCAAGAAAAATGATTAATTTGAATTTATTATTTTTTGTATCATCAAATTATTAAATTTAATTACCTCCATTTATATTCTATTCTAATAATCTATAATTCGTTTCTATATATAATTAATTGAATAAAACAAATAACCGATAAATTTATTATTCATAGTTTACTTATATATATATTGTAATTTTGAATTCGGTTTCGAAAAAAAAAAAATTTTTCTGAAAAAAATTCTTACAACAAATAAATTTTTCAGAGGTAATATAGTTATCAAAAAAATTCTATGTAGTTTTTGATTATTTGATCACATATCAATTGAAATGAAAATATGATTCATTAAAAAAATGCCATTTGATGTACTTCATGGATTGGAGTTTGGAACATTTATACAATGCATTGGAACTTATCGAAAAGTCTGAAGAAAACGTACAGATAGATAAATGATTAGTCACTTAATTTCATATTTTTAATTTCGAAAAACGAATAATTTTTTAATTTGAGAAATATGATTTATTTGAATTTATAATTTTTTATATCGTTAAATTATTCAATTTAATTTCCACCATTCATATTGAATCATCTTAATGTCAAGTTTGTATATATATATATAATTGATTATATAAAAGAAAATGATCAATAAATTTTTCATTTACATTCTATTCATATATATTTTAATTTTCAATTTGATTTAAAAAAAAGGAAAATTTCATAATATAAAAAAATTCTCAAATTAATAAATTTTTTTGAAAATAAATACAAATATGAAAAAAATCTTGAATATTTTTTGATTATTTGTGTACATATTATTTAAAATGAAAATATTATTCATTGAAAAAATGCTATCCAATGTCCTTTATGGATTGTAATTTGGAACATTCATACAATGGATTGGAACTTATTGAAACGTCTCAAGAAAACACACAGACAGATGAATAATCAGTTATTCTAGTTCATATTTTTAATTTTGAAAAACAAATCATTTGTTAATTTGAGAAATATGATTTATTAAAAATTCATTATTTTTTATATCATCAAAGTATTCAATTCAATTGCCACCATTCAGATTGAATTATCTTAATGCAACATTTGTATATATATATAATTGATTAAATAAAAGAAAATGATAAACAAATTTGTTTTTTATATTTTATTTATATATATTATAATTTTCAATTCAATTTCAAAAAAAGGAAAATTTCATAAAATAAAAAAATTCTCAAATTCATTAAATTTTTTGAAAATAAACACATTCATGAATAAAATTCTATATATTTTTTGATGACTCGTTTACGTATTAATTAAGATAAAAATATTATTCATTGAAAAAATGCAATCCAATGTCCTTTATGGATTGCAATTCGGAACATTTATACAATGGATCAGAACGTATTGAAACGTCTAAAGGAAACACACAGACAGATGAATAATCAGTTATTCTATCCGATAATTTTAATTTTCAAAATCTGATTATTTTTTAATTTAGGAAATATGATTCATTTTAATTATTTCTTTTTATATCATTGAATCATTAAATTTATTCGCATACATTTCTAATCGATAATATTATTGTATAATTTGTATATATGTAATTGATCAAATAAATTGAATGATAAATAAATTCATTATTCATATTTTATTCATGTATATTATGATTTTCAATTCACTTTTAAAAGGAGGGAAATTAAAGAAGAAAAAAACTTTCACATGAATTAAATTTTTTGAAAATGAATATAATAATTAGAAGAATTCTTTGTATTTTTTAATTATTCGCTCACATATGAATTTGAATAAGAATAGTATTTATTGAAAAAATGCCATTCAATGTCCCTTATGGATTGTAATTTGGAACATTTGTACAATGGATTAGAACTTGTTGAAAAGTGTGAAGAAAACATACAGACAGATAAATGATTAGTTATTCAATTCCATATTTTTCAATTTCGAAAACCTATCATTTTTTAATTTAAAAAATATGATTCATTTGGATTATTTTTTTTATATCATTAAATTATTTGATTCATCCGCCTACATTTATAATCAATTATATTCATGTATAATTTGTGAATATATATGATTGATTGAGTGAATGAAATAATAGATAAATTTATCATTTATACTATATTTGTATATATTATAATTTTTAATTAACTTTTAGAAAAAAAAGAATTAAAAAAAAATTTTCACATGAATGAAATTTTTTGAAAATGAATATAATCATTAGAAGAATTCTACATATTTTTCAATTTTCGCTCACATATTAATTATAATAAAGATAGTATCCAATCGAAAAATGCCATTTAATGTACTTTATGGATACCATTTGGAACATTTCCACAATGGATTATAAGTTAGTGAAAAGTTTGACGAAAACATACAGATAGATGAATGATGAGTTATTCAATTTCATATTTTTAATTGTTGAAAATGTATTATTCTTCAATTCAAGAAAAAAGATTAATTCGGATTAATTATTTTCAATATCATCAAATTATTCAATTTTATTGCCCCCATTTATATTCAATTATGATAATTTATAATTTGTAGATATATATTATTATTTAAATGGAAAAAATGATGAATAAATATATTATATGTATTTCATTTAAATATATTATAATTTTCAATTCACTTTTGAAGAAAGAAGAATTTTCATCGAAAAATATCTTCACAATAATTGAAATTTTTCGAGAAAAATATAATTATGAAAAGAATCCTAAATATTTTTTGATTATTTGTTCACATATTAATTAAAATGAAAATAGAATTCATTAAAAAAATGCCATTTGATGTACTTCATGGATTGTACTTTGAAACATTCATACGATGGATCACAACTTATTATAAAGTTTAAAGAAAACACACAAATAGATATATGATTAGTTATTTGATTTCAGATTTTTAATTTTTGAGAATCAATTATTCTTGAATACAAGAAAAATGGTAAGCCCCGATTAATTATTTTTTATACCATCATATTATTCAATTCAATTGCCTTCATTTTTATATTCAATCACAATAATGTATGATTTGTATATATACATATATAATTAATTGAAAGAAAAAAAAAATTAAAAATAAATTTATTATGTATATTATAATTTTTAATTTACTTTTGAAAAAAAAATTTCGGAAAAAAAACAATAACCATTAATTCAATTTTCAAAAATAAATATCATTGTCAAAAAAATTCTATATATTTTTCAATTGTTTGCTCACATATTAATCAGAATAAAAGTAATATTCATTAAAAAAATGCCATTCAATGTCGCTTATGGATTGCAATTTGAAACAATTATGCAATGGATTAGAACTTATTGGAATGTTTGAAGAAAACACAGAGATAGATATATAATTAAATATCTTATTTCATATTTTTGATTTTTCAAAGCTAATTATTCTTTAAATTTAGAAAAATTAATTATTGAGGTAAATTATTTTCCATATCATTAAATTATTTAATTCAGTTGCCTCCATTCATATTCAATTATATTAATGTATCATTCGTATAAATATATAATTTATTTAATAATATAATGACAAATAAATTTATTATGTATATCACATTCATATATATTATATATTTGAATTTACCTCCAAAAAAAGGAAAATGTTGAAAAAAAAATTTTCACAGTAATTAAATTTCTCAAAAATGATTATAATTTTTGAAAAAATCCGTCGCATTTTTTCATTATTCGCTCACACATTAATTATGATAATAATATAATTCAATCAAAAAATGCCATTTCATGTACTTTATGGATCATAATTTGGAACATTTATACAATGGATTGTAACTTATTAAAAAGTTTGAAGAAAACATACAGATAGATATATGATTAGTTATTTGATTTCATATTTTTAATTTTTGAACATGAATTATATCAATGTAACATCTGTTTATATACATAATTGATTAAAATAAAAAAATGATGAATAAATTTATGATTCATATTCTATTTAAACATTTCAAAATTTTCGGTTTACTTCTGAAAAAAAAATGTTGAATAAAATTTTTACAATAATCAAATTTCTCAAAAATAACTGTAATTATTAAAAAAATCCTTTACATTTTTTCATTTTTCGCTCACATTAATGATAATGGAAATATTATTCCCTCAAAAAATGCCATTCGATGTACTTTATGGATTGTAATTCGGAACATTTATACTATGGATTGGAACTTATCAGGAAGTTTTAAGGAAACACACAGATCGATAAAAAATTAATCATTTGATTTCATATTTTTAATACTCGAAAATTAATCACCCATGAATTTAGAAAAACGGGATCGACTTCCGGGCGACACGCATTACCTCGTGCGCATCTTTGACCGTGCTTGTCACATGTCCTCACGGCCTGAAATCGACTGCCGGACGCCCTGCATTGCCTCCTCCTCCACTCTGACGCTGCTCGTGTCAAGTTCCCACTGCCACGGATCGACTCTGGGACGACGCGCATTGCCTTTTGCTCGACTTTGACCGTGATAGACTCATATCCTCGCGGCCTGTGATCGACTGCCAGACGCCCCGCATTGGGTCCCGCTCGACTCTCATTGTGCTCGTGTCAAGTCGAAGCCATCGCTAATCGATTGTGGAACGACGCGCATTGCCTTTTGCTTGAACTCGACCGTGCTTGTGTCAATTACCCTCAGCCACGGATCGATTTGGGGACGACGCGCATTGCCTCTTGCTCAATCTCAACCGTGCTCGTGTCAAGTACCCTATGCAACGGATCGACTTAGAGACGCCGCGCATTGCCTTTTACTCGACTTTGACCGTGTTTGACGCGTGGCCCCACGGTTGCTGATCGATTGCCGGACGCCCCTCATTGCATCCTGCTCGACTCTCATCGTGCTTGCGTCGAGTCGACGCCGTCACTGATCACCTCCGGTACGACGCGCATTGCCTTTTGCTCGACCTCGACCGTTCTCGTGTCATGTACCCTCTTTCACCGATCGCCTCCGGGACGACGCGCATTGCCTTTCGCTCGACCTCGACCGTGCTCGTGTCAATTCCCCTCTGCCACTGGTCATATCTGGGACGACGCGCATTGTTTCTTACTCGATCTCAACCGTGCTCGTGTCAAATACCCTTTGCAACGAATCGACTTAGAGACGACGCGCATTGCCTTTTGCACGACTTTGACCGTGATAAACTCATGTCCTCATGGCCTGTGATCGACTGCCGGACGCCCCGCATTGTGTCCTGCCCGACTCTCTTCGTGCTCGTGTCAAGTCGACGCTGTCACCGATCGATTCTGGAATGACGCGCATTGCCTTTTGCTCGACCTCGTCCGTTCTTGTGTCATGTACCCTCTTCCACCGATCGACTCGGGGACGACGCGCATTGCATTTTGCTCCACCTCGACCGTGCTCGTGTCAATTCCCCTCTGTCATGGATCGTATCAGGGACGACGCGCATTGCCTTTTGCTCGACTTTGAACGGACTTGACACGTGTCCCCACGGCCTCTGATCGACTGCGGGACGCCCATCATTGCCGTCTGCTCAACTCTGACGCTACTCGTGTCGAGTCCCCACTGCCACAGATCGACTCTGGGACGACGCGTATTGCCTTTTGCACGACTTTGACCGTAATAGACCCATGTCCTCGCGGCCTGTGATCGACTGTCGGACGCAATGCGGGGCGTCCCGGCGCATTTTTATATAATTATTCAAATAATCATTTTCGCATTTTATTAAATTGTTTAACTTAATTGCCTCCATTCATATTCAATTATATTAATGTATAATATATATGTATATAAATAAATGTATTTATATTTAATTATATTAATGTATAATATATATATTGTAAGGTGGCATTTTTGATGCCCGTTACAAGGGGCTCTTTGCACCATGGGCGGAACCAAAATTTAGGAATTTCGGAAATTGAGTCGCGAAGTTTTTGCAAAAGAGCGCCAGGACTAGAGTCGCGCATCCGAAACTGCGAGAGGGGACACCTTAGCGAATAGCGTAAGATATTTCAGGTTTGTTTTGTTTTTTTTTCTTTTTCGAGCTACAACGGCATCAGGCAAGAAGTCGACACCGAATTCGAGGAAATTGCGAAGTGACGAACTAGTGACAATTGCGAAGGAATGATGTCGAGGCTGCGGAGAGGGAGCCGACGCAAATCCCCGCATCGCGGGAATCCAAGGTGGATGCGATTCCCGCTGGCGGCCGGCGCGCCGCAGCCTCTCCCCTTCACCCCGCCAACAATTGACCGGCGAACTTGCGACGGACCGACTAGCGATGAGGGAGCACCACGCTCACCGCCAAGACGTCATGGAGCTGCGCGGAGGACGAGATTGCGATCTAGCTTTAAGTTCTGCGCAGCGATGCTATCGAAGGTGCGCGTCGAGTTGCGCGATCGACGAAATCGATGACGGATCGATTATTGCGTATTCTTGTGGGTATGACGTCACGTGTGGGATGGCGTATCGAGATCCGTGTTGCGGCAGGTAGTAGGTTTTTGAAACCACTCCAGTTCTGGCGGTCGTGACAAGTAGTCGCGTTTTGGGGAGTTTCGCGAAGTAATGTAGTCGCCCAAGAATCGCGAGGGGAATGAAAAAGGAGTTGCAAGGATGTAAAAGGTAAGCGCTGCTTCTATCCCCGCGATTGAATTTCGAGCATAATTACGAAAAGGCTTGCCGAGTACCGGATAGCCGTTTTGGATTTGCGTTGTAGAGAAGTACTCGAAATTCTTTTGCCGATTCTTTTGCTTGATGACCGTAGCCTGAGTACGCGTGTTAGAGTAGAGTAAATTTCGAGTTCCTGAGAAAGTTGAGTAGAGTCACGGGTTTTAGTTGAGTCTTTCTCGTTAGTGAAATCAATATAGCCGAATTTCGCTGTACCGGGTCGAGCCGCGTTATCGGGTTTTTCAAGTGTCACCTCTCGAGTAGGTCGGGAAGTGCCGAATTGCAGTGCTCGGATTAGCGGGTAACGTTTTGGAGGATTTTGAAAAGATTTGATTTCGGATGCGTTGCGATTGCGTATAGTTTAGGTTACGTTTAGTTGCGCCTGCATTGAGTTCCGTACCCGTTAGTTAAGATAATGTAGATTGAGTTGCGTTACCTTGAGCTCGAGTTTAGTTGAAGTTAAATGTAGTGGTGCTTGCGCTGAGTTAAGTTGCCGTTTAGTTAAGATAGTTTTTGGTCGAGTTGAGGTGATGTATAGTCGAAATTGCCGTTGCGTTGAGCAGCAGTTGAGACGAGAAGTTTGAGCATTGAGTTTTGCTTGCGTTTAAAATACAGTAACGTTTGCGGATTCGTTTAGATTTAGGGCAGCTCGCGGTAGCGTCGAAGCTCCAAGTCGGGTGAGATCTCGGGTGAGATTGAGGACGCCGTCTGTTCGGTAGCCCGACGGCGCACCGTCGAATAATTAGTTTTCGTTTTGTTTCGAGCAATAATCGCCATGGAAAACAAATAGCGAATTTGCAAATAAAGAATTGCGTATGAGGATTTTGTGATCTTTGAGTGTCGTTTTAGTTAGGGAGTCGCGAGCTCATTAGAGTAAGAAATAGAGTAGGTTACGTGTAATTTTCTGTTTAATTTTAGACTCGCGATGAGCGACTTTTGGATTATATTTTTTTTTGTTTGTATCACCGCTATTGGGAAATATGAGATTTTATTTTACTTCTGTTAAGTAGCGTGTGTATTTCGAGTGTCTCTCTCTCTCTCTCCAAAAATTACCCCTCCCCTCTCCGCGGTACTGAGCTATCGAGCATATGCCCGAGGAATAGCGCATTAATGATTTCGAGGCGTGTTAATCACGCCAGGCGCCCAACAAGAACTTTGCGATATTGTTTTAGATCCAGGGTACATCGTGGACGCCAAATTATTGTGCACGCGGTAAGTTCTCGGTCATTTTCACTGAGTGAAAAATCCACGTCACAATATATATATATATATATATATGAATAAATGTATTTATATTTGATTATATTAATGTATAATATATACATATATATTATAA
Organism: Neodiprion virginianus; assembly: GCF_021901495.1. Lineage (NCBI taxonomy): Eukaryota > Metazoa > Arthropoda > Insecta > Hymenoptera > Diprionidae > Neodiprion > Neodiprion virginianus. Next base: position 16,305,200 of record NC_060877.1, read on the forward strand.
TTTTTCATCTACTTTTAAAAAAAGAGAAATTATTGACGAAAAAATTTTTTTTACATTTATTAAATTCATTAAAAACAAATACAATTATTAAAAAAATCCTATATATTTTTCAATTATTTGCTCACATAATAATTAAAATAAAAATATTATTCATTAAGAAAATGCCATTTAATTTACTTCATGAATTGTAATTTGGAACATTTATACAATGGATTAGAACTTCTTATAAGGTTTAAAGAAGACATACAGATAGATAAATAATTATTCATTTGATTTTATATTTTCAATTTTCAAATATTAATTATTCTTCAATTTAAGAAAAATAATTTATTCAAATTAATTATTTTCTCATTTTATTAAATTGTTAAACTTAATTAGCTCCATTCATATTCAATTATATTGATGTATAATATATTAATGTATAATACATATATATATATATATATATATATATATACATATATATACCGGGACAATCTCTTGAAACTATACATATAATGCGCATGCGCGAGTTTTATCGGCTGCTCGGACAGGCTGGCGACTCAGAGTTTCAGCTGTCAAACTCTGGTTCTGGCGGTGATGTAGTTCATACGAATTTTTGAGGTTAGAATCTCAAACAGTCGAGGTAGTGACTCGGAAAGTTGATGCTAATGCTCTTTGAAAATTGGCTTTATTCGACTGAAATGAGAAATCTGTTCAAATGTTGGGTGCTTGGAAGAAACGCAGCAGGTAGGTGGGAACATTTTATTTGATCACTTTTATTATTTCGTACATTAGAAATAACAATGAAGTTTTTTTCTATCAACAGGTGATACGGCCAAAATAATTACATCTCTAATATTTACTGTTATCTGCCTATTCAATTTATCACACGTACAAAGATCATCGCCACTTTCCAGTAACTAAGCAACTTTCTCACTCTCTTGTGATTTCAGGTGGTAATATTGAATTTTATCACTTTTGAAAATGAGACATTAAGCCGAGCGATCACGAAATTTAAAAATCTCACTATCTGTAACAGAATGGTGACTCTTTTTTTTTCTCGAAAATAGTTCAACAAAATTTACAAATAGTCGATAGTCAATGTATTTTTTCCGATCAGTAAATTATTGCTACTACTATTAAAAATTTTCTAATGATTATCAGAGTTCATTTCGCAAATTTTCAATGATGTTCGATCAAATTAATGACGGGAACCCAATACTCAAATTGAAAATTCAAGTAATATTAGATTTATTGAAATGATTTCTGTATTTCATGTTAGTGCGGTTTGCAACAAAGAAAATCTAATCGGAAGCGTAGAAACCAGGAACGTAGATCACATACTATGACACAAGTTGAAAATCAACTTTCTCAAAATGCGCCTTGACGTCACAATTAGCTTCAAGGACAATCATGTTTTAGAGTAATGTCAGAAAATTATTACGAGGATATTCACTTATCGGATTCAAGATTGTGTCCCTTATTCCATCAGAATGAATTAATATCTAATTTTTAACGAAGTTCATGAAGATTTTTTTTCAAATAATGTAATCCGATACAATATCTTGTTCATAGTCCTCCGAACATCACCTTCTAACAAGGATATTTGGAAAGAGTCCCTTTGTTGCAGAAACCATTATAAAATTCTTGGTTTTCAATTCGTGCTACTGAATAACTTCTACGTTTCAGGTTCCGTTTCCAATCTTAAAATGAGATTTTTTTTGCTCCAGACAATGCTAACATGAAATGCAGAAATAATTGCGGTAAATTGAGATTCACAAGCTTCCAGTCTTAGCGTAGGACCCTATAAAGAGTGTAAAATTAAATTTGGTTTAAAGTTATCGTGCAACTAGCTAGCCTGATGACACCGTCAACTAAGATTAAATTTAAAGACATTTTTGACCGAAGTTATTTAACAATTCTGGATTTAGATTGATTCAGTTTGCTTGGAAAAATTCAACCCTAGAATCTAATTGAGGACTTGAAAAATTATTTATCTGAATTTAATGCCAAAGAGAGTAAAAGTAAGCTTCAAAATAAGATACCAAATTAAATGGTATAAAGTTTGAAAAACAATGCTTGCCAATAATAATGCTTGAATTGCAATGGTGCACAGAATGATTCCTCGGTAGAATGAATTGGCAGCAACGGTTAAGTAACAAACTTATCGCTATTGGCTCGATCAAAGCAAAATGATGGGATATTCAGCTATTATCATCTGTAGTATATCCCGCTCTTCAATTTTGCCTCAACTGATGTTAAGAAGGTGGCGATGGCCTGATGAAATTCACTCTGGCACCTGATGTCTGGCGGAACAACCAGGTTCGATGGTCATAATGATTGCACCGCTCGAGAAACCAGGATCCTTGCCACTTAAACGTTTTGACCATCAGGTAAGGCATAATTTTCCTCGTGTTAATCAAAGTTCAAACTTTGAGCATGCTGAAAAAAAAACTAATTTTATCATTGAATCCATGTTAAAATATTTTAATAGTCAAAGATCACTTAATTAGAAATGTACCTACATGCTTCCATGCCTGACAAATTTAGTCCCGCTTTGACAATGAATTATTTCGTACTTGGAAATATTAGAAGCTATTATTATCAGACAGGATCTTTTGGTGTTTTTTGATACAACTAATTTCCAATAAAATGCACAAAACATAAATCGTTAATGAGACGCATTTTTAATTTTATGTAAATGAAGAATCTGTTCACAATAAACTTTGTTTTTACTTACCTACCTCTGTTTGTCCAGACTCCCACTTGTTAATGACATTTCACATTGAATTTCAAATTTCTTCTTTCAATAAATAACACCCAATTTCTGTATCATTTGATATTTGCTTTTCCGTTAAATTCTTTATTGCGTAGGTTGGATATCTTCCGATATCGACCGCGGTATTGCTGAACGATACTGTTCTTCTTAAACAATTCACGTTACGTAAAAATAAACAACAGCATAACCTCAATGCATGGCTTCACGCGCGAGAGATTTAAAGCTTTAGTTTCATTTTGTGTACGTTGGCGCTCTGCTCAGCAAACGAAAACATCGCCACAGAGCGATTTCACCGACCAATGAGATTGAATTATTTAGCGCATGCGCATTGTATGTATAGTTTCAAGAGATTGTCCCGGTATATGTCGCATCGCCGTCGAGGACGAAGTCCGGACGACGCACTCGACCTTTTTATGACGTTTATGGAGGGTCATAAGTCGAACATCGAGTGACCAGATGTCGTCAGGATGTTTAAGAAATACTTAGCCTATTGGGGGTGCGTGGTGCAGGTACCACGAGTGTGTTGTATCGCGTAGAGGCCTGGGTCATAAAGAATAAAGAAGGACGAAGAGGTCTCAGGCTTTTGGGGAATGCATTCCGGGCACTCTCGCTCGAGTCATCGAGTCAGAAAGAACATACTTTGAAAAGGCTGTGCGCGATACACTCCGCTAGCACCACCATCGAGAAATCTCTTTATAACGATTATTCTGCATCTTTTAATCTTTGTATCAAATCATTTAATAAATTCTGTACGCTGTGTCACTGCGGCCGTCAGTGAGATATTTATTGTGTCTTGAGAGCACACTCTTGCTGTCTCTATTTTATTTTTAACACACGTTATTTGTGTGTTTCTGACATATATATATTATAATTTTTAATTTACTTAAGAAAAAAAGAGAAATTTAGAAAAAAAAAATTTTTTTTACATTAATTGAATTCATTGAAAATGAATATAATTATTAGAAAAATCCTATATATCTTATAATCACATATTAATGGAAACAAAAATATTACTTATTAGGAAAATGCCATTTGATTTACTTTATGAATTGTAATTTGGAACATTTATACAATGGATTAGAACTTATTATAAGGTTTGAAGAAAACATACAGATAGATGAATAATTATTTATTTAATTTCATATTTTCAATTTTTAAACATTAATTATTCTTCAATTTGAGAAAAATAATTTATTTAAATTAATTATGTTCTTACTTTATTAAATCATTCAACTTAATTACCTCCATTTATATTTAATCATATTAATGTATAATATATATATAGACGGGAGGTCGGGTGAAGGGAATAGGGAGGCAGGAATAGAAGGGAAGGGCGGGTGAAAAAAGAAAGAAGGGGGAGAGCTTTGAGGTTAGGCAGAAAGAGCCGGCGGACGGCAACGATTCAGATAAGATAGGAATAGGCAGTGACACCTAGGGAGTAAGAAAGGGGATAGAGTAGACTGGTAGGCGGCGGATAGATAAGGTAGGGAGCGGTGAAGGAGAGAAAGAATATGAGTAACGCGGGTGGCCAAAAAGAAGGGGCGAACAGGGAAGAGGAGGAGAAAAAGAAAGGTAGGCCGGGGGCAGTAGCAGCGTTAGGGAGGGATAGGAGGCATAGCCTGGGATCGACGGCGACGGTGCTACGCTTATGGAAGAGAAAGCGGGAGGAGGAAGGGGGAAAAGGGAAGGAGGAGGTAGACGAGTTGCAGGAAAGAGAAAGAGTATTTGGGAAAAGCAGGAAAGTGCAATGGTCGCCAGAGGGTAAGACAGGTGAGGAAGGGAAGGCGGAGGGAGGGGGTATACAAGATATGCTAAGGTTGATTAGGGAAGAGCTAAAGATAGGTCTAGAGGAGGTCAAAGGGCAGGGAAGGGGGATCAGGGAAGAAATGGAAAAGATTGAAGGCGAAATGACTAGAAGGGAAGAGCAGTGGGAAGTAGAGAGGGGGGAGATGAAGGAAATGATAAGGGATCTAGGTAAAAGACTAGAAGAGGTAGAGGAGCGGCGACGGGGGGAGATGGAAAGGGTAAAGGAGAGGCTGATAGAATTAGAAAAGAAGAGTGCAGAAGGAGGGGGAGAAAGGCAGGTACAGGGGAATGCGGAAGTGGCGCAGGTAACAATAGATAGATTAAAAGAGATGGAGTGGGCCATAGAGAGGAAAGAAAGGGAAGAAAGAAGGGGAAATATAGTAGTGAGAGGAGCGAGACTTGAGAAGGGAAGAGAAAAGAAAGAGTTGAAAAAGATTTTGCAGCTGATAGGGGTAGAGGTCGAGGTAAAGGATATGTGGGAGGTAGGCGCGAAAAAGGGGGGAGAAAAGGGGATATGGATAGCAAGACTAGGAAATAGGGAGCACAAGAGGCAGGTAATGGGAAGAAAAAGCCTCCTTAAAGGGAGGGAGGAGAGAATAGATGAGGATCTCACCTGGGCAGAGAGAAGAATGAAATGGAAGTTGAGGGAGGTAGCAGCAATTGAGGAGCGAAGGGGAAACAGAGTAAGAATAGGGTATGAAAAGATCTGGATAGAAGGGAAAATGTGAAAGTGGGATGAGATAGGAGAGGTGCTTAGGGACGGTACAGGGAGAGCGAGGGAAGAGGGGCAAAGGGAGGGGAGGGGAAAATTAGGGGAAAGCGATAGGGAAAGGTCAGCAAGCGAGGAAAGACAAGAGGGAAGTATAGAAGCACAGGAAAGGGTACGTAGGGAAAGGCAGTCGGGGGAATGGGTAGTGGGGGGGGGGAGGCAGAGGCAGGTGGGGAGGGAGATAAGGAGGAGAGAGAGGGGAGTAGGCGAGACAGAAAGGGAGGGGTGAAAAGTAGCTTTTTGGAATGTGGCGGGGCTCGCGAGAAAGGATGAAGATTTCTGGAGGGGGCTAGGGGAGCGGGATGTAATATTTCTGATGGAGACATGGATAGAAAAGAAGGGATGGGAAAGGATTAGAAATAAGTTGCCAGTAGGGTATAAATGGGAAGTGCAGTATGCGGTTCGAAAAAATAGGAAGGGAAGAGCAATAGGCGGAATGTTGTCAGTGGTAAGAAGGGAGATAGTAAGTGGGGAGGGAGGAAGGGAAGAGGTAAAAGAGGGCATGATAGCAAGGAAAATAAGTGTAGGGGGGGGGGAAATAGGTAGTAGTAGGAATATACGTAAATGGGGACCTAAAAGAGAAGATAGGGGAATTGAAGGAGCGCGCAGAAAAGATAGAGGGAGGGGTAAAAGTGCTAGTTGGGGGTGATTTTAATGCCAGGACAGGGCAGGAGGGGGGAGGATGCTGGGGAGAAGGAGAGGAGGAGAGTAGGAGTAGGAAATCAAAGGACAGGAAAATAAACTCGGAAGGTAGGCAGCTGGTGCAATTTTTAGAGGAGACAGGATGGGCAATAATGAACGGGAACATGGAGGGGGATGAGGAGGGGGAATTTACGTATGTAGGAGGGGCAGGGGTGACAGTCATAGACTACGCTATAGGAGACATCGAGGTGAGGTATAGGGTCAAAAGGATAGAGATTGGGGATAGGGTTGACTCGGATCATCAGCCGGTAATAGTGTGGTTGAGGGGGGCAGTGACTAGGACAAGGAAGGGAAAAAGAGTAGGGGGAACTAGTAGAGGAGACTGGACGGAGGAGGGTAGGATGAGGTTTAGAACAGAAGTCAAATGGGAGGGGATAGGAGAAGTGGATGTAGGTAAAGAGATAGAGAGAAGAATAAGGGAGTTTAGACGAGCCTTAGATGTAGGAGGGAGGGGGAGGGAAGCGAAAAAGGGATGGTGCGATGAGGAATGTAGGCGAAAAAAAGCGGAAATTAGGCAGAGTCTAAGGAAATGCAGAAAGGGAAGGGGGAAGGGGACGCGTATAGAAAGAGAAGAAGGGAATATAATAGGCTATGCGAGGAGAGAAAAAAGAAAGAAAATGAGAAATTCATAAAAGAAGCAGCGGAAGCAAGGACAGAAAGCAAGGTATGGGAGATAGTTAATAGGGAAAGAAAGAAGTGGAAGAGGGTGAATGAAGAAATAGGAGATCAGGAGTGGAGGGAGTATTTCATGGGATTATTAGGCGGGGTAGAAAGCAAGGTAACAGAAGGCGAGGAGTCGGTAAATAGGAAGGGGGACGGGGAAGGGGAGCTGCAGAGGGAAGAGATTAAAAAGGTGATAGAAAAGCTGAGGGATGGAAAGGCACCAGGGGGGGATGGAATAGTTAGCGAGGTATGGAGGTATGGGGGGGAAGAAATGGAGCAGAGGATATGGAAAACATGTAACAGAGTTTGGGTGGGGGAGGGCTGGCCAGAGGATTGGAGGGAGGGATTGATAGCGCCGATAGTTAAGAAGGGAGAGGGGAAAAGGGTAGAAGAGTATAGGGGGGTGACTTTGATGCCAACTCTATATAAGGTGTATGCGATGGCATTAGCGGATAGGTTAGAAAGAGAGGTAGAAGAAAAGGGCTTGATACCGCAAAACCAAACGGGTTTCAGAAAAGGCATGGGCACCATTGACAATATATATGTACTTATTTATTTAATCAATAGGCAGGTGGGAAAGGATAAGGGAAAGATGGTGGCGTTTTTTGTGGACCTGAAAGCTGCTTTTGATTCAGTGAACAGGAAGGTGCTGTGGGAGACTATGGAAAGGAGAGGGGTGAGGGAAGGGCTAAGGGTAAGGATAGAGGAAATTTACAAGTAAACAAAGAGTCGAGTAAAGAGCGGGGGAAAGCTAGGAGAGGCGTTTTGGACAGCGAGGGGGGTAAGGCAGGGATGTCCGCTCAGTCCGCATGTGTTCAACCTGCTGCTGGCGGACTTAGAAGAGGAAATGGGGAGAGGGAGAAGGGTTGGGGGGGTGGAGTTAGCCGGCGGCAGGGTATGCACGTTAGCTTATGAGGATGATATAGTGTTACTAGCGGAAAGTGAAGAGGAAATGGAGGTAATGATTAGGAAGTTAGAAAGGTATATGGATAGGAAAAGGCTGACGGTAAATGTAGGGAAATCAAAGATTATGAGATTTAGGAAAGGAGGCGGTAGAAGGAAAAACATAGATTGGAGATGGAAAGGGAAAAGGATAGAGGAGGTGAAAGAGTTCAGCTATTTAGGGTATAGAGTAAAGTGCAATGGGGGACAGGAAGCACAGGTGAAAGAGAGAGTACGGAAGGCAGGGGTAGTAATGAGGCAGGTATGGGGAATAGGAAAAAGAAGGTTTGGGAGGGATTGGGAAAAAAGGATTTGGTTATTTGACAGGCTAGTATGGACGGTAATAGAGTATGCATCGGAGATATGGGGGTGGAGGGAGTGGAGGGCGGTCGAGGCGGTACAGGATAGATTTTTGAGATGGACATTAGGAGTGGATGGGAGAACACCGGGATATCTAGTAAGGGAGGAACTACAGAGGGAGAAACTAAGGATTAGGGCAGGAAGAAGGGCATGGAATTTTGAAAGGAAGCTGGACAGAGGGGAGGGTAGCGAGTTAGCTAGGAGATGCTGGGAAGAGATAAGGGACAAGGCAGAAGCTGGGAGGCAGGGATCGAGGTGGAAAAGAGAAAGGGAAAGTTTCTTTGCGGAAAGGGGAGCAGAGAGTAGAGAGGTAGTCGCGAGAAGGGAGAGAAGCGAGATGGAGTTTAGGGAAATAGAGGAGAGAGAGAGGGAAGAACAGAGAAAAGAGAGGTGGGAGAAAATAAGGGAATCGAGGTACAACAGATGGTACAGGCTAGTGAAAAGAGAAGGCATACCAGGATATCTGGGCAAGGGATGGGGAGAAAGCAGGTGGATAAGGGTGGCAAGATTTAGATTAGGAAGCGAGATGAAGGAGGCAAGGTACTGGGAAGAAGAGGAAAAGAGAAGGTGTAGGGTGTGCGGGGGGAGGAGGAAACTTGGGAGCACGTATGGGAAAGGTGCGTAGGCTGGGATAGAAGGGAGGAAAGTTGGCAGGAGGTGGTGAGGGAGATGTTTGGTGAGGAAGGGGGGGGGGGGGGGGAGAAGTCTGGATAAGAGAATTGGAAAGGATTAGGGATGTACAAGAGAATGAAAGAGTGAGAGATGAATGGGAAATGGAAGTCAATTAGGATAAGGACGAATTAGGGAATAGAATAAGGTAAAATAGGATAAGGTTAAGTAAAGATAAGGATAAAAAGTAAGAAAAGGATAAGAGGGAAAGTAAGGGAATGGCAAGGCAATGGCACAGGACACAGGCAATTAGAAATTAAGTAAGGATAAGGTAGGAAGTAAGAATTAAGCTAAGAATAGGTTAAGAAAACATGTAAAAAAATATTGTAAAGGAAGAGGAAAAGGAAAGTCCTTGTAACCCCAAGGGGAACAATAAATATTACATACATATTGAAAAAATCCTATACATTTTTCAATTATTTGCTCACACATTAATTAAAATAAAAATATTATTCATTAAGAAAATGCCATTTAATTCACTTTATGAATTGTAATTTGGAACATTTATACAATAGATTAGAACTTATTATAAGGGTTAAAGAGAACATACAGATAGATCAATGATTATTCATTTAATTTCATATTTTGAATTTTTAAAAATTGATTATTCTTCTATTGAGGAAAAATAATTTATTTAAATTAATTATTTTGTTATCTTATTAAATTTTTCAACCTAATTACCTCCATTTATATTCAATTATATTAATGTATATTATATATATATATATGTATATATATTGTAACGCTAAATTCTGTTACCCTCGGATGAGGACTTACCGTTGACACTTGGCGCGATTCTCTACTTATCCGCAATATCAAACTATAACAAAATAATCACGTTGGGCGCCAGACGCGTTAGCGTCGATTTTCAAACAATAATGCAAATCAATAAAATTAACACAAAACCGTACAAAAGAGATAAATAGAGAACCCGTTGTATGGCTGGCTAGGCACAGGTACGATCGCGTACATCCCAGTAGAGTGGCGGAACTCAAGGCAGCTAACAGTAATTCCAGAATTAAAGAAAATAACAAAATAAAGAATAAACTCCAGTCAAAAGGGAAAATGTACAGGTCAATCGATCATATATTGTCGAGAAGGTTACATGAGTGAGACAGGCAAATAAGATGGTATCGACAGCGGCAGTTGATAAAATAAATAATCGTTGTTTACAAAAAGTTTGGTAGAATAGCAGTAAACGGTAGCTTTAGAACGAGAGACGGTAGTTAACAGAGAAAAATGCGATATAATGCAAGAGTTGACTTAAAACTACACGTCACTGGGCGACGTGATCTTACCCAAGTTGCAAATGACGCTACGAAAATTATTATTCTGTCAATTAGAACCAGAGGACTTTACTGCGATCGGTAGAAAACAACGTAACGATAGTTCGGTAGATGATACGACAAATTTACCATAAATTATAACCAGTGTGAGAGATTGACATTCAGTAACAATTTACCAAGTCGGCAAACGATCGACTAGGTAGCCTTCGGTAGAATTATTCGTAAACGGTAGATTCGATAATTTATAATCATTACATACTTGAGGAATTGAATAGTGAATTCCTAAACATAACTTTTGAGAGAATACCAAAATACAAAATTATGAGAGAGTGAGAATTTCGGAGAGTTTACAAAATAGAGGAATATACTAAAATACACCGCAATACAGAAGAATGATTCACAGAACTTAATTTAACAAAATAAAGAGGAATAAATAACACCCAAAAATAATATGAAATTGCCAATATCAATAAAGAAAAAGTACGGTAATATCTAGGGTTGATTCTACGCTCGCTTGTGCTCCAAGGAACTCGATATACGATACAATAGGCACAAAAATAAATAAAAATATAATAAGCGATAACAGAAATAAAATATAAAGCACACTACCATTACAAAAAGAGTATGGAATAAAATATGAAGCCAATAGGGCTCAAAATACGATATAAAGTGCAGAAGCAGGCTAATAGAGATTCACAAATAAGCAGAAAAATCATAAATACAGAGAAATAATTATTTGGCAGTTACGAGATCGCTCAGATACGAAAATAATAAATTACTGAAATGATGCAGTCACACGGCGGCTCACTGCAACTTTAAGTCGTCGACCATGATTCACACAAAGTCGATAAATACCATAAGAAAGAATAGAGATTATGAGCAACTTCGTAACGATACTATTCAAAGGCAGAAGCCTTACCTTGGCGGTTGACTTCAGGCACATAAACTGACTCTAATTTAAATTATACGTTACATTAGCAAAACTGAGAAGGAAGGGAAAAAGAATGAAAAGAGTTTAGAAGGATAAAGTTTTCGGTAGGATAAACGATAGAACGATAGCGGTAGAAGGAAAAGGTATCAGTAGCTTAAATCGGGAGAATAATCGGCAGGATGCGAAAGCAAAGCTGTCTCTCAGCAGGTCAAGCGTAGAATAGCAGGTCGAAGTTCAGCTCGCCGATCTCGCGGTTGTCGAAAGGTGATTCTTCTTCTTTGATTGGTGGGTTGACCCCCACCGCAAATAGGCCATCCCCCTGTGGCGAATATTGGTTACTGCGTGGTCATACGTTTTCCAAAATTACCGCTAGATGTGGTGTAATGTGCTGCCCGCGATTTCGTCGTTGACACCAATTCGTACGATTTTGTAGCCGCTTCGGTTTACGGTCCAGGCTGCCTATCATCGGGGACTTCTTTGGCAGAGGCATACACAGGGTGCCTCTCGGCCAAAGTTACCGGATGGAGAGTGACGCCTCATTGTTCACCTCCACCGGCTTTTGTACAGGCAGTAGCTAGCTGCCTGTACCTGAGGTCGTGCAGTCAGACGGTTGGCCAAACCGTGGACCACGACCCACACAATTAGTCCCTGCCGATAGGAAGGCAGCGTCGATCCTCAGAATGATGGCTTTATCAACCTGGACGTAGTGGTTTGGGGTCGGTCCGGCACCAGGCCGGTAAGTCGGAGGATGGCAGGCTACGGTCTGCCCTTCACGCCATCCTTACGGCATCCGATAGAGCTGGCAGCTGGTTCCTGTTCGAGAAACGGTGCCCTCGGCCGCCAGGAGGATTTTTGATCTCCCTGTTCACCGGCAGTCGAGGCGATACGGAAGGTTCGGGTGGATGCTACCCCAGTTGTATATAAAGGTGCACCAAGGTAGCCAGTGTAGTCTGATGAGACCGTCAGTAGGCGAAGTCGTCGAGAGCTGCAAACGGTAGCTAGTGGTCCCTTGTTGATCGGGATCGTTGTCGTCCAAGTACCTTGTTAGCTTGCGCCGAAGCGCGAAATAAAGAATTTACAAAAAAGAATAAGTTAAAAGTAGTTATTGCCTATTTTGTATCGGGTTCGGTTAGAGTACCCTGCTGAGGACGCGTAAACTAAAAATAATAGCGGTTGTGTGCCCTTGTGTCGGGCGACTCTGAAACGCCACGTTACAATATATATACATATATATATGTATGAATAAATGTATTTATATTTAATTATATTATTGTATAATATATGTATATATATATATATATATATATATATATATATATATATATATATTATAATTTTCAATTTACTTTTAAAAAAAAAAAATTTTAGATAAAAAATTTTTTTTCATATTACGGGGTAGATTGCGTTGGCTCCGATGAGCGGTAATCGGAGCTTACTCCACGCCCAGCCAAGGTGTTATTTGGCTATTGTAGGGTCCGTTCACGTCGTCTATGCACTCGCGTGCTACTACTCCCAATGCAGAAAGGGAATGGGATAGAAAGGGATCGGTATTAAGGGAAGGTAAACGATTTAAAGTATATGATTGTTTATGAGTGGTCAATGCAACGGAGTCGGTCAAGGGAAAAGGGTATGGTCTTGGTTTAGAGGGATAGGTGTCTTGCTTGAGTGCTGGGATGGATCTGCCTGGTTTTGCCTGATGTAGCAGGCAAGCTAGCCGCGAGTTACAGGAGAACCTGCTGACTCGCGAACGATAAGAGTAGACTATAGAGCGTAAGGTAACTAAGAGCGTGGGGAAGGAATAGGAAGTCTGGAGGACGTAACACGCCCCCCCTTAGGGAAGAACATTCGGTGAGGGTACGCAATAGGATGTTCGGAAGGAAGCGGAATGCCATGAAACGTAGTGACTAACTTACAGAATATTACAAAGGAAGGTCTTAAAATCTAGCGTCTAGATATTAGTGCGCGTTCAAGTGGGTAAGTATACATTTGAATGAAAAAAAAAATTCATAAATGACATCTTATCGTACTGAATCACTTACAGAATATTACAAAGAGGAGTCTTAAAATATAGCGCCTAGATGTTACTGCGCGTTTAAGTGGGTTAGTATACATTTGGATGAGATTTTTTTAAATGACATCTTATAAATGTAGTGGTATATATGATAGATTTGCATATATGATAGATATTGTGTATATTATAAACGAAACCTATGCAACGTGCTGATGATTATATTACAGCTGCAGATTATTACGGGGAGAGTAAGGCAATGAAAGAATATGATTGCTAATAGCGGAGGGCTTAGCGCCAGACTTCGAGTGATTCGGAGCTATTGTTAAGGGTCTGCTCGGGGAGCAATTTACGCGGCCTAGATATGCTTAGTTCCGTCATTTCAATTTGAGATTGGGTCCGGAGTAGCGACGAAGAGCGAGGAGGCAGGTCATCGGGAAATGGTATTATTTCTAGGTGCGGGTGGTGGATGGCATGGCGCATAGGAATTTGGGGTTTTGTACGACGCGGGTGAGGGATATGTCGTGTCCTTCCCAATTTGCAGCAAGAGCACAGCCTTGAGATTTTGCTAAATAACGAGATTTTGTAGCAGAAGAAAGCTACTGAGAGGGACGCGAGGCCGATGCCGCTATAACCAAGGCTGGTAGTGAAGCGCTGCATGTTATCTCGCGTGCGATATTGTGTGCTTAGGTCAGCTGAGCGTTCCAGTATATCATTCAGGGAAACGCTGGTGACTGCAAGATCGTGGGGGTTAATATGCGATGGTTCGCGAACGGGTGGGATGGCAACAAGGGATAAGTCGGTGGAAATATTAAAATCAAGACTGAGGGATACTTGACTTAGATCCAAGGTAACTTTGGGGACGTAGGAGAGGGTCTTGGTAGATTGTGAGCGTTTCGAAGTTTTGAGAGTGACTTCAGAAGTACTAGCCGTACACAGGTCGTCTAGGGTGATAATGCCTGAACCTGAAACTGTGACACGAGAGGTCTGGTCATTTGGGCAGAGAGTATGAAGAGTCTCAGGAGTGGAAGATGAGAAAATCCAAGAATTAGATGTTGATAATTCCGTCCAGTAGGTTCCATCGAATGCGGTCAATCTGATATCACATTGTTTTGGAATTTTTCTGGACGGGTTCAGAAAAAGGTCTACTTCGCAGAGTTTGTGAGTCGACGGTCGGAAAAGCGGTTGTGTCAACTTACATATGAATTTTCCTAAGGATAAAATGCATTCACTAAATTTGGATTCCGAGATTTGAAAGTACGACGCTCGGTTAAGTGCTATAGCTATGTAGTCGCTGCCAGGTTGAATGTAAGCAAATTTGTTATCTGCAGAGTCGTATGTCTGTCTAACGGGGACGGGAAGCAGTCGGTACAGGTCAAAGGCCTCGGAGTTGAGCAACGGAATAGATATCACATAAAGCAGTCTGGGTTCGTAATACGCTATGTCGATTTTAGAGATTCGAATCAGTTCTTCAGCGTAATTTGGATCCATTGGAATAGGAAACTCTATTTGTGGTCTGAGTGACTGGATAAGTTTAAGACTGGAAATAATTTGTTCTGATAATAGAATTTTAGGGTGGACGATACCTTTTTGAGCGAAGAGGATAGCGTTTACTGAGCTGGACAGGTCAAGTTCGTATTCGTTCATGTGTCGGTCCAGGTCAATTAGTCGGTTAAGTAAAGTCGTTCTGAAGGTATTGTTGGCGATTAAGGCTTTTGAAATAGCTGCATCAGTCGAGAGGGCCGTGAGTAATTTATGTTGTTCGCGGTCATGGCTTATCATGCTATTGATTTCTTTCCCGTAGACGCCCAACGTTGACTGTACAATATTTGTCTGTTTGTTAAGCAGGGATGCTAAGTGTCTACTGTCGTTGTACAAGTTGTCAATTTGTTGGTTAAAATATTCTCCGTCTTTTACGTCTAGGGTGCCGAATAAGGATTTTGATACGCTACCAATGAAATTAATCGCGCCTCGTGTTCCGCGATGGTGGGCTAATTTAGCAAGTTCGGAGTGAGTGGATTCGCCTGTGCGATGGCCAACTAAATATTCTATTCGGTTTTGGTATAGTTTCATGGTTTTTATTCTATCAGCCAATATTTGAATATGGTCGCCGGTGTAACAGTAGTTTTTGGCGACAGAGCATTTACCTTCTATTATGGTCAAGAATTCTGGTGTTTGGTCAAGTCGGTCGAATAAATATTGGAGGTCTATATAGTTCAGCAAAGTCCATTCTTTGTTATATGTACGTAGGTCTTGCAATTGTTCGAAGAAGATTCCCGGGTTCTGATTCAGTTGCTTAATCGCGACGTTAGTCGAATCGTCTGTCTTGCTGTCGAGATCACTGCACCTGCAACGATATGCAAGAGTATGAGACGTAATGTAACGCGATCGCAGGCAATTTGGTAGCATATGGCTGTTGATTTTTTTTTTTTTTTAAATTTTAATTGCTTTCTTCTTGTGCCAATTTCAATGTATTGAAATAAACGATTTTAGTTTTTCGGGGGTAATCCAAATTTCAGCGTTGATATTGTTAATTATACGCTTAATCGTATACACTCCTTCATAATGGTCGTCGAATTTGGATGGGGTTTCATTTAGTGGATAGACCTTTTGGCCGGCTTCGAAAGTTTGGCTGTTGACGTTACGGTCGTAATACGTCTTGGAACAATGCTTTGCTTGTTGTAGGTTGGACGCGGCGTGTTTTCGTATGCTGGATAAATTAGCGATTAAATCTAGAAGGAAGGAATCGTAGGAACGAGTATACGCGCTGGCAGGGTTCGCGTATGTTGGGAGTCTGGCTTGAGAGCCAAAAATTAGTTGATGGGGGGTGAAGTTAGTACCTTCGTGTTTTGCGGTGTTATAACAAAAAATTGCAAAGCGGATGTAATCGTCGCAGTCTTTACCAGCATCCGTGTAGTGTTTGATGTGCTCAGTGAGAACAAGGTGACTGCGTTCTAGAGATCCGTTCGACTGTGGGCGGTAATCTGTGGTTCGTATTTGCTTAATTTTGGAAAGTTTACAAAGTTGTTTGATGACTGTGCTCATAAAATTCTGTCCTTGGTCTGTAAGTATTGCTCGAGGAGCACCGTAACGTGTAATGTATTCTTTTGCGAATGCTGCGCCTATAGTTTTGGCGGTGGCATCAGGTAAAGGGATGGCGTCCAGAAATTTCGTCAAATTGCATTGTATCGTCAAGAGATATTTGTTGTTCGATTTAGTGAGGGGTAGAGGTCCAACAATATCTAATGCCACTTTGTCGAATGCATCGGCAGGCGTGTCCGTTATCATCATTGGCAATTTGGTTTTTACTCTGACCAATTTTTTTCTTTGGCAACTCTCGCAAGTTCTTATGGAATCTTGGATTTGTTCTTTCATACGGGGCCAAAAATACTTTTGTCTAATGCGGTTATATATTTTAGTGACACCTTGATGACCGCCGACTGACGATTCGTGGCATTCTCTGATTATTTCTTTTCGTAAACATTCATCTGGGATGACAGTCGTGTTTCGACAAAGGATGATTTGAATTCCTAAGTCTGCGAAAATATAGGATAGAAGTTTTTGGATAACGCGAGGATCGAGAGAGTCTAAACTGTCATCGGTTATCGGGAGGGCAAGAGACTTTAGGTTTGAATCGGCTAAAGCCGTTTTCAGTTTGGACAATAGCTTGAAGATATCGTATAAGTTGCTTTTATCCGAGCTTTTTGTTTTCAATACTAGGGTGAAAATACGTCGACTATTGTGCTTAGATTCAATGATATCAAATTTTCGCGGACGAGGCTTCATTACTATCTTTGGGTCAACGATATTCTTGCCGGCAAGTTGGGCTGGTATACCCTTGATCTAAGCGCAGTCTGTCGATATGAAGTGCGCATAGTTGGTTTTGAGCATCAGAAGTCCATCATTGGTATCTTTGACATTGTCCGATACTGGTATGTCGTCCAAGTTGTCAATAAAATATGCGAAACCGTAAGGGTCATTAATTTGATCATCGTTAGTGTTGAGAGCACTGTCATGGTTGTGGTCAGTAATTTCCATATGAGAGTCGAATTGTTGAGTGCACGTATAGTATTCAGCGTCCGTGAGCAAGTCGGAACTGTCGTCGTGATCAGCGGTGGGCGGGAGGGGCGAGGGGGGAGGGGAACAGGAGTGTAAGGAAGGGTTCGTCGGCCTGGAAGTAGCGGGGGGGTATCTCCTAGCGGGACGCGGAGGCCCGACAAGGGGGGGGGCATGATGACGTCAGTGGGTGGGGGTGGAGGTGGAATCGGACGAGGTGCTACAGGTTTAGTCGGACGTTCCGATTCCTTTCGGAGATGGCGGCGGGGGGGTAATCCAGATGTGTAAGGGACAGGGTCAGGGAGGTTAGTATAAACGGGTGGGGGTGTAATGCAGGGGCGCGCGGTGGCAGGAAGCGGAGGGTCGAGGCGGTAAACGGTGATTCTTATTTTCGAATTTTTAAAAACGTAATGGATCATTCTGCGTACCGCGCTCCATTCTAATTTGTCGAGTCCGCAACCTATCAATGGTATCGAGACGGATGTTACGCCATCTTCTTGCAAGATTTTCCTAAAGTTGACCAAGGTATCAAAAACAACGTGGGGCAAAGGTTTGTCACTGTATTTGGACTTTGTAACTAGGTTATAGATTTTCCGGTTTCCATGTACCATAGAAATAACGTCAGTCACAGTCGGGTCGAATTCTCTAAGTTGATCGCGGTTTATGAATTTACGTTCTGTCAGTTCTGAAGCGATTCCTTTTGACATTTGGCAGTCGGCCGATTTGCAATGAGCCAAGTTATCCTTTTGCTGCAAAAGGTCAGCTTTTATTTCTTTGATACGTCTATTACGCATGATAGGAAAAGTTTCGCTTTCTATGAAAAAATCGCTATAAGAAGGCCCGGTAAATCCGTGGCTGGACAAAAGTCATCGATTCCTAATTTAGTTTCTGGGGTCTGTAAGTCATCCGAGCTAAGGGAAGAATCTGAAAAATAGCTCAGGTATGGTCTTTTATGAGGCCCAGGATTTGTTGAGGAATTTGTTTCGCGATGGCGTTTAGGTTGGCGATGTACTGGGATCGGTGCCGGGGTAACGATGGGGGGTTTGAGCAACGGAGTTTCTTTATCGCTGAACTCATCGTCGGAGAGATCAGAGGAATCAGAGGAATCAGAGGAGTATATCATCTTACAGGGTTGTGAGATTTTAGGGTGTTTTAGCGGAGCTGGGTTGGTGAACTCGTCTATGGTCTGTCCAGGGCGTTTGGGGTACTGATGAGTCTTTTTAGTGCGTTTTTTTGGTTTATCGCTAGAGGCTTCAGTCGTTGGACGGGGGCGTTTTGCATCTATGGGAAGAATTTGAGCGGTGTCGGGCGGTGCGTTCCTGGACAGAGCATCAGCGTTGGTATTAGATTTTCCGGACTTGTGTTTCGTATCGAAGTCGTACTCTGCCAGTTCGAAGCTCCATCGTAATAAACGGGAATTAGGCTTCTTGACGCTTTTTACCCATTTGAGTGGCTCGTGGTCTGTTATTAAAGTGAACTTCTGACCATAGATGTGGGGCGGAAGTGATTCATACTCCAGTAGGCGGCTAAGAATTCTTTATCAGGTACCGAGTAGTTAAATTCAGCGGGCTTGAGGGCTCGGGATGCGTATGCTACCGGTAGGTCGGCACCGTCTTCATCTTGACTGAGAACTGCACCTATCGCGAATTTTGACGCGTCTGTAGTGAGCGTAAATGGTTTGTTGAAGTCCGGGTGTTGTAGAATTGGTTCTTTGCATAAACAATCGCGTAAGGTTTCAAAGGCAGACTGGTGTTCGGACGTCCAGATACAAGGGGTATCCTTCTTCGTTATATTGTTGAGGCATTTAGCAATTTTTCCAAAATTTGGAACTAATCTTCGGTAATAACATAAAAGGCCAAGGAACTGTCTAACATTTTCGGACTTTTGGGGACAGGATACTCTTTTAGAGCTATCAATTTACCAGGGTCAGGTTTTACTCCTGACTCAGTTATGAGGTGTCCGAGGTAAACGACTTCCTTGCGCAAGAATTCGCACTTGTCTGGCTGTAGAGTTAAACCAGCAGCGGTTAGTCGCTTCATTAATTTCCGAAATTTAATTTCATGTTCTTGCAAGTTTCGAGCGTAAATAACTATGTCATCTAAAAATACGAACATCTCGTTGCCTTGTAGGCCTAGAAGGACTTGGTCCGTGAGCCTTTGAAACGTGGCAAGTGCGTTCTTTAGTCCGAAGGGCATACGAGAAAATTCATAATGGCCTTTAGGTGTCGAAAATGCAGTTTTCGTGCTGTGATACGGATGCATGGGAATTTGGTGGAACCCGGAAGCAAGGTCGAATGTGGAAAAGTATTCAGCTGAGCCAAGCTGGTCAAGGATTTCCGTGATATCGTGTATGGGGTAGGCGTCGCCGGCTGTTTTTTCGTTAAGTTTTCTGTAGTCGATTACCATACGCCATCGTTTATTGCCGTCACTATCCGTTTTTTTTGGGACGATCCACACCGGGGAATTATACGGAGATGAGGAATGTTTAATAAGATTTTGTTTGAGTAGCTTATCAACTTGGGATTCAATTTCGTCTTTGTGAATTTTGGGAAAACGGTATTGTTTGGTATGAATAGGCGTATTGTCCGTCGTGGGGATAGTGTGATGAGATAAATTGGTGGGGCCTAACTTATCACCTGGGAGATAAAAGAGATGGTTAAATTCTGTTACGAGGTTAAATATAGATCGTTTTTCGGTCTCATTCAAATGATCAAGATGTACGCTGCTCTTTAGGACGTCCAATCTTTCTGACCTACTGTCAGTCAAGAGCACTGTTGCGGCACCGGGACAGGGTGTACTGTCGTCAGGGATAGGAGGATCGGATTGCAGTTGCGCGAGGTCAGTGGACTGGATGGGGCAAGAGGGGGGATTATTAGTCGGTCGCGATGTACGCTTGGCGGCAGAAAGAATTAATGAGTTGCTGAGGAGAGGGCCTGGGTGCGAAACGAGGGTTTTGGCGCGGGCATCGCTGTGGTGGTTACTCGATGCAGTATGCGTAGCGTTGGGCATGACTGTACTCAGTGGCTCGTCGAACTCGTCTAGGGTTACTGTTGGGGGTCTTATCTCTACGGCAGATTCGTTACAATTGAACGCGTACGAGTAAGCGATGCCGTTCTGGTTTTCAACTAACGCTTCACCACATAGAACATTGTTGCCTAAATCGATGCGTTTAAGGTAACCTACTTTAGTGTCTGGGTTCGCAACTATTAGTGGGATGGCTTTCACGGTACGGGCCTGTATTGTAATTACGCGCGTTTTTTCGGGCGCGGACGAGGGTTCATCGAATTTATCAAAGTGGATTGGCAATGAGGATCCAAGCATCACCGAGTTCGAGTTGAAAGAAATAGTTGTTTTCTCTTTTCGTAAGAAGGGCTGGCCTGAGATGCCGTCGTGCGGAATCGGAAACGAGTCAGGGACCAAGTGAAAGGTATGGGATTTATTATTAAAACGTATTTCCGTTTTTGCGATAGTTTGCGTCTTTTTGTCCGTTATACCAGTCAGCGTCAAACGTTTGTCGGTTGTTCGTCGTACGAGGGGCCTAACGGAACTTTCTTTGACCAAGTTGACGTCTGCACCGGTGTCAATAATAAATGTAGATATTTTTATTAGCTCGGGGGTGTCGATCGAAATTAGTGGAGGGTCAGCTGAAGCTGTTATGAGCGCTTGGGCGTAGGTTCCGGGTTCGGTACGAGGCGCTGGTTGATAAACGTAACCACGTGTGGGCAATGACATCAGGGGGGGGGGGGGGGATAGAGGAGGCCACGGTGGGCACCTGAGACGGAGGAGCACTATGGGGGGGTAACGGCAGACACATGGGTGTAGAGGGGGTAAAATAATGTGCAGAGAATTATATCTGACGGTTAATTAGCTCGGCTTCTTCACCTTCGGCGATGCTGACGGCAGTTTCGAAGGTTGGTAATGGTCTGATAGTAGCGATTCTCCACTCCAATTCTGGCCGAAGCCCTCTAATAAACGATCTAGAGGTATCCTTCTTTAGATCGTTCAGTCGAAGCGTTGCTAAGTCTGGTGGGTGTTTGGCTATGATCGCTGTGCTTATTTCTTTTGATATTGCTCTTATTCTGCACGAGTAATCTATAATGCGCTCATATGGTTGTTGTGTAATTCTATCTAATTGAGCAGATAGCTGGCGTATGGGGATATCCGGGCGGTATGCTCGGCTAAGGGCAGTCATTAGGTCCTCGACGTCATTACAGTTAATGCCTATTAAATATTGGGAAGCGGGGCCTGTAACCTTTGATTGCGCAAATTTGGCGAAGGTCATTTTATCCGAAGCTTTTATAAGAGTCTCTACGTGACGTAATTGTTCTACAAATGAGTCAAAGGGCATGTTGTGGCCGTCAAAAGGGGGGATTGTCGGCAAGACATCTTTTACTGACCAAAAGTTTGAACCGGTTTCGTTAATTGGTGCCACGTCAATTTAAGCAGGGTATTGCAAGTATAGGAATAAAAATATCAACTTAGCACTAAGACTTAGAATAGACATACAGGGCGAAGGAGAACGCAAAAACAGAGAACAGCATGGTTGTAGGCAGCTGGACGCAGGTGAAACTTGAAGAGGCGATACACGTCATGCGTCGGCACGAGGAGGGTATAGATGAGGTACTCCGTGGCGTGTTGATAAATAAGTGTGGTAATCCAGGTCTTAGGGCGATGCCACTTTCGGGTCCAGATTCTCTTCTTAACAGGGTTGCAGGAGTCCGAATGAGCGGGAAGGGTCCATTCGATATTTGTCGGTTCGAAAAGTGATGTGTTCAGATGCGGTGTGCGGCTTAACTTGGCTATCGCACTAAATTTTCACCCGCTACACAGTTATTCGATGTCGTATCAATCGATGAATTTCAATAGTACCAAGATGTGACGGAGTTATTGAAATTAGGGACTCTTTGCAGAGCCTGTGTCCGTGGCGAGTTGAATAGGTTCTGTGTGCCTGTCACAGTACTTTGTGGCCCAGAGTTCGTTCGTAACACGGCTATCACTGATTGGTACGGCGTTAGAAATTTTGAGCACTCAACACTTTCGTAGAAAACATGCAGCACTGCACTGACGAGTAGGTCGACGGGCAAAACCACTGCCACCAAAATGTTACGGGGTAGATTGCGTAGGCTCCGATGAGCGGTAATTGGAGCTTACTCCACGCCCAGCCAAGGTGTTATTTGGCTATTGTAGGGTCCGTTCACGTCGACTATGCACTCGCGTGCTACTACTCCCAATGCAGGAAGGGAATGGAATAGAAAGGGATCGGTATTAAGGGAAGGTAAACGATTCAAAGTGTATGGTTGTTTATTAGTGGTCAATGCAACGGAGTCGGTCAAGGGAAAAAGGGTATGGTCTTGGTTTAGAGGGATAGGTGTCTTGCTTGAGTGCTGGGATGGATCTGCCTGGTTTCGCCGGATGTAGCAGGCAAGCTAGCCGCGAGTTACAGGACAACCTGCTGACTCGCGAACGATGAGGGTAGACTTCAGAGCGTAAGGTAACTAAGAGCGTGAGAAAGGAATATGAAGTCTGGAGGACGTAACAAAATAATCAAAAAATATATAAGATTTTTATCATATTTGTATTTATTTTAAAAAAAATTTATTAATTTGAGAATTTTTATATATTATAAATCTTTCTTTTTTCTGAAATTAAATTGAAAATTATAATATATATGAATAGAATGTAAATGATAAATTTATTTATCATTTTCCTTAATTCAATCAATTATATATATATACAAACTTTACATTAAGATAATTCAATACGAATGGTGGCAATTAAATTGAATAATTTAATGATATGAAAAATAATGAATTTAAATGAATCATATTTCTCAAATTAACAAATAATTTGTTTCTCAAAATTAAAAATATGAGCTAGAATAACTGATTATTCATCTGTCTGTGTGTTTTCTTCAGACGTTTTAATGAGCTCTAATCCATTGTATAAATGTTCCAAACTACAATCCATGAAGTACATCAAATGGCATTTTTTTAATGGATCATGTTTTCATTTCGATTGATATGTGATCGAATAATCAAAAACGACATAGAATTTTTTGAATAACTATGTCACCTCTGAAAAATTTATTTGTTGTAAGAATTTTTTTTTAGAAAAATTTTTTTTTTTCGAAAATGAATTCAAAATCATAATATATATAAGTAAAATATGAATAATAAATTTATTCGTCATATGTTCTATTCAATTAATCATAAATATAAACGAATTATAGATTATTACAATTGAATATAAATGGAGGCAATTGAA
Organism: Neodiprion virginianus; assembly: GCF_021901495.1. Lineage (NCBI taxonomy): Eukaryota > Metazoa > Arthropoda > Insecta > Hymenoptera > Diprionidae > Neodiprion > Neodiprion virginianus. Next base: position 16,328,416 of record NC_060877.1, read on the forward strand.
TTCAGTAATTCGATGATATGAAAAATGATAAATTTAAATTATTCATTTTTCTAGAATTAATAAATAATCAATTTCCAAAAATTGAAAATATGAAATTGAATAACTAATAATTCACCCATCTGTATGTTTTCGTTAAACATTTTAATAAGTTATAAAACGTAGTATCAATGTTACAAATTACAATCCATAAAGTACATTGATTGGCATTTTTTGATTAAATAATATTTTCATCATAATTAATGTGTGAGCGAATAATGAAAAAGTATATATTTTTTTTAATGATTATAGTTATTTGTGGGAAATTTGATCAATCTGAAAATTTTGTCTTTCACATTTTCCTTATTTTAGAAGTAAACTGAAAATTATGATATATATAAAATAAATATAAATAATAAATTTATTAACAATTTGTTTTATTTAATTAATTATATATATATACAAATGATACATTAATATAATTCAATACAAATGAAGGCAACTGAATCAAATTATTCAATGTTATGGAAAATAATTAACCTACATAATTCATTTTTCTTAAGTTAAAAATTAATTAATTTTGAAAAATTGAAATTATGAAATTAAATAACTAATCATTCATCTATCTTCATGTTTTCTTCAAACTTCTTAATAAGTTCCAATCCATTGTATGAATGTTACAAATAACAATCCATAAAGTACATCTAATGGAATTTTTTTACTGAATTATATTTTCATTTCAATTAATATGTGAACTATTGAATCATTCAATTGTTTCCTTTTTTTGATTAGTCGTGGAAGGATGAGGGACATAGAGATAATGATTTTTTGTCTTTATTTTGGTGACACAACGCACACTGGTTTATTTGAAAAACAGAAAAAGAACTTCATTGAGAAAACTGAAAAATAGACTGTCTTCAGTAAAACTGAAATAAACTGTCTTTGGCTGATGTTTAACAAAAAGTAACAAAAAATATATACCGCAGATGTTGAACTTGGATTGCCTCTTTGTTCAAGTCTCTGAGCGAACTAACTCGTCGCGTCGTTCGTTTTGGCGGACTTGACGCCAAGGCTTCTTCACAAAAACAGGTTGTCGCGCTTCTAGAACGTTCCATCCCGACGCCTGCTTTTTGATTGGCCGAAGCCCTCAAGCCCGAGATCGGGATAAGAGCGAAACCCGTAAAGGCGGACTCGCTAAGAACTATTTTTCTCAATATGAACCAATAATCAAAAAATACATAGGATTTTTCTTATACATATATTTTTCTCTAAAACCTTTGATTGTTGTCAGAATTTTTTTTCAGAAAAATTCTTTTTTCTCCAATAGTGAATTGAAGATTATAATATACATGAATAAAATATAAATAATAAATTTATTCACCATTTTCTCCGTTTAAATAATTATATATATGCTGATTATACATTATTAAAATTGAATATAAATGGAGGCAAGTTAATTGAATAATTATGTGACATAAAAGAAGAACATTTTCAAATTATTAATTTCCTTGAATTAAAGAATAATTAATTTTCTAAAATTAAAAATATGAAATTGAATAACTAATCATATATCTATCTGTATGTTTTCTTCAAACTCTTCAATAAGTCACAATCCATTGTATAAATGTTCCAAATCATAATCCATGAAGTACATGAAATGGCAATCTTTGATTGAATGATATTATTATCATAATTAATGTGTAAGCAAATAATGAAAAAATGCGACGGATTTTTTTAACAATTATAGTAATTTTTGAGAAATTTGATTACTGTGAAAATTTTTTTTTCAACATCTTCCTTTTTTTGGAGGTAAATTCAAAATTATAATATATATGAATGTAATATAAATGATAAATTTATTTGTCATTTTTTTATTAAATTGATTATATATTCATACGAATGATACATTAATATAATTGAATATAAATGGAGGCAACTGAATTGAATAATTTAATGATATGAAGAATAATTTACCTCACTTATTAATTTTTCTGAAATTAAAGAACAATTAGCTCTGAAAAATCAAAAATATAAAATGAAATATTTAATTATATATCTATCTTTGTGTTTTCTTCAATGTAAGAAATATGATTCACTTGAAGTATTTTTTTTTATATCATTAAATTATCCAATTCATTTGCCTACATTTATAATCAATTATATTAATGTATAACTTGTATGTATATGTGATTGATTGAATAAAGGAAATGATAAATGAATTTCCGATTTATATCTTATTTTTATATATCATAATTTTCAATTAACTTTGAAAAAAAAAGAATTAGGAAAAATGAAATTTTTACTGGAAATCAAGTTTTTAAAAATAAATATGATTATACGAAAAATTCTATATATTTTTTAATTATCCGCTCACATAATAATCATGATAAACATTATTTAATCAAAAAATGCCACTTAATGTTCTTTATGCATTGTAATTTAGAACATTTATACAATGGATCAGAACTGATTCGAAAGTGTAAAGAAAACATACACACAGATAAATTATCAGTTGTTTAGTTTCATGTTTTCAATTTTCAAGAACTAATTATTTTTTGATTTAAGAAATATGATTCATATGGATTATTTTTTTCTATATCATTGAATTATTTAATTTATTTGCCTACATTTATAATAGATTATATCTATGTATAATTTGTATATATATATATATATATATATATATATATATATATATATATATATATATATATATATATATATATATATATAATTGATTAAGTAAGTAAAATTATAGATGAATTTATTATTTATATCACATTTGTATACATTATAATTTCCAATTAACTTTTAAAAAAAGAAGAATTGAAAAAAAAAAATTTTCTCATGAATTAAATTTTTCAAATATGAATATAATCATTACAAAAATTCTATATATTTCTTCATTATTCGCTCACATATCAATTATAATAGAAATAGTATTCAATCGAAAAATGCCATTCAATGTACTTCATAGATTGTAATTTGGAACATTTATACAATGGATTATAACTTATTGAAAAGTTTGAAGAAAACATACAGATAGATGAATGATTAGTTGTTTAATATCATATTTTTAATTTTTGAAAATTGATGATTCTTCAGTTCAAGAAAAATGATCAATTTAAATTAATTATTTTCAATATCATCAAATTATTTAATTCAATTGCCTCTATTTATATTCAATCATAATAATGTATAATTTGTACATACATATATAATTAATTGAACAGAGAAAATGATGAATAAATTTATTATATATATTTTATTTATGTATATAATAATTTTCAATTCACTTTTGGAAAAAGAAGAATTTTTCTAAATAAAAATTTTCGCAATAATTAAATTTTCTAGATAAAAATATAATTATGAAAAAAATCCTATACATTTTTTGATTATTTGTTCACATATTATTTGAAATGAAAATATGAATCGTTAAAAAAATGCCATTTGATCTACTTCATGGATTGTAATTTTGAACATTCATACTATGGATAATAACTCATTAAAAAGTTCAAAGAAAACTCGCAGATAGATATATGATTAGTTATTCAATTTCGTATTTTTAATTTTTCAAAACTAATTATTATTTGATTCCAGAAAAATGAATTATTCAGGTTAAATATTTTCCATATCATTGAATTATTTAGTTCAGTTGCGTCCATATGTATTGAATTATATTGATGTATCATTTGTATATATATATAATTAATTAAATGAAAGAATCGAATGATAAATTTATTATTTATATTTCATTTATATACATTATGATTTTTGATTTACTTCTAAAAAAAGAATGAATTTAAAAAAAAAAAAAACGTTTTACATTGAATAAATTTTTTGAAAAGAAATATAATTATTGAAAAAACGTTTATATTCTCTAATTATTCGCTCACATATTAATCAAAGTAAAAACATTATTCATTAGAGTAATGCCATTTATTGTACTTTGTGGATTGTAATTTAGAACATTTATACAATAGATTATAACTTATTGAAAAGTTTAAAGAAAACATACACATAGCTATATGATTAGTTGTTCAATATCGTATTCTCAATTTTTCAAAATTAATTATTCTTCAATTTAAGAAAAATGATTAAGTTAAAGTAATTATTTCTAGTATCATTAATTCATTTGATTCAATTTCCTGCATTTACATTGAATCATATTAATGTATAATTTGTATATATACAAAATTATTGAATGAAAAAAATTAGAAAATAAAGTTATTATTCATGTTTTATTTATATATATTATAATTTGTAATTTACTTTTAAGAAAAGAAGAATTTCTAAAAATCAAAAATTTTTTACATTAACTAAAATTTCTAAAAATAAATATGATCATCGAAAGAATTCTATATATTTTTTAATTATTTGCTCACATATTCATTGAAATAAAAATATCATTCATTAAAAAAATTCCATTCATTGTCCTTTGTCGATTGCAATTTGGAACATTTATACAACGGATTAGAACTTATTGAAAAGTTCAAAGAAAACATACAGATAGATGAATGATTAGTTGTCTAATTTCATATTCTTAGTCTTTAGAAATTAAGTATCTTTTAATTTGAGAAAAATGATTTATTTAAATTATTATTCTTCATATCATTAGATTATTTCATTGAATTGCCGCCCAATATTATTTTACATTAATGTATGATTTGGGGGGGCCACTGAACCGCCGTTGAGTCAAGACGCTTTTTCTGTGTGCTCTCTAAGTTTTATCATATAACTATACTGATTCGCTTTTCTACCTCAAGTGTTTGATCTCTCTTAACGCGCGAAATAAAACTCTATCATTCTAAATTAATGAATCTGGTGATATCTGCGGGTTTTCTTTCTTGTCACCCTGTTTTTGGCCCGACTAAGAGCATCTAAGTTAGGTGCTGGATGTTTCTCGGCTAATACTGCCCACGCGATTTATGAATACCAACGCCATCTCTGGTCTCGCCACGGGTAGCTCTCCATCGCTTTTAAGCACACCTGCAGCCGTCGGTAACTTTCAAGTAAAAACCCCTGTAATTGCCACTCCGAAGTCAGGCAGACCGTCTAACCAGCAACTACTGGTTGCGGCCAGCCAATCTTGTACTCTTATCACGAACTACACAGTTGATACGATGAGAAAAAGAACTTTGGACGATTCCTGGCAGTCAGAAGACTCTACTCTGGACTTCAGAACACCTAAAAAACTCAACAAGTAGTCAAGTCCCGTCAAGCCCAACTTTTTCGATCAACCCGCAGACATGGAACGAATTCTCAATGAAATTGCTGCGCTTAGAACCAGCCAAGAAGAAAAACCCAAGGAACTAATGGACAAACTTCAAGAGAACTTTTTGAAAGACCAGGCCTCCTTCACTGAGATAAAAGCCAGCCTCATGTTGCTAGAAGAGGAACATAAAGCAACCAAGACTGACCTGACTAACCGTATTGCAGAACTTGAAAAAAATGCTGTTACGATGGATCAACTGAGTAACATTCTGACGGACCCGTCTTCCTCTAATCTCAACTTCACTGCACGTGTTAATAATCCTAGCAATGATCAGATCTCTTATCTCACTAATAAGCTAGATTCTATCGAAAAAGAAAGTAAAAAGACAAACATCTCTATTACAGGGTACTCTTTTACCTCCAGCGACCACGTATCCGAGATTAAAAATTTCCTCAGTACGAAATTCGGAATATCGTGCCTTAACATTTCGCTAAAAGAATTCACGAAACGGATTATTGTGAATCTCTTTGATCTTGATCAGAAAGCGCATATTCTCAAGAACAAAAAAAATATTCTAGCAGGCACAAAAATCTACATCAACCCGGACCGTACTGCGAAAGAGAGGACAATAGATTGGCATGTAAGAACAAAGATTAAGCAACTAGTGAGTGAAGGCACAAAGTTCAGCAGAAAAGGAAACAAGATCGCAACGAAGGACTTGGTTTATTCGTGGGATGAGGCAAAAAACGCTCTTGTTCCTCAGCCAAAAACCGTAAGCTCCTTTATTCCAGAACTGAATACTGTCCCAAAAAATTTTCAGCAAAACTAGATAACAGCTCGCCTGAATTGACTGAAATAACATTCTGGAATCTCCACGGCTTCTCAAACCTCCAACACAGCTCGTTAATAAACCACTCTACCATCATAGCAGCCTGCGAAACCTGGAACACGCAGCCGATTTCACCACCTTTCCTCGCTAACTACAACACATACTGGTCCAATGCCATCAGGAACCATGCCATCGGAAGAGCCAGTGGAGGCCTAATCACTGCAATTAACGCTAACCTCAAAGCATCGTTACTAGAAGACGCTCCATGCTGGATCTTCAACAAAGTATTAATAGGTTCTACAGTACTGATCCTTGGCTCAGTCTACCTAAGAAAATGTCTCGACCTTCGATTCCTACTCGATATACTACAAGAGGTAATTGATGGCATCGAATCCTCCCAAACGTACGATATATTCATTATTGGTGGAGATCTGAACGCCAAAGTAGGCTCTCTGAACCCCTGGCCAGAGGAACTCTTCACAGGACTTCCTCTAAACCCGCTAATTACTACAACAGATGAAACAATATGTGATAGAGGATGTATGCTCATGGACTTCATGCTCGGCAGCGACTTCATCCTTTTAAATGGCAGAACAATTGGTGATTCCCCGGCTCAGCCTACTTTCGATAATCGTGGCACTTCAATAATTGACCTGGTTTGGGTTGACATCTCTGCGCTTCACCTGATAGTGGATCTAGAAGTCATTCTTGAACCATCTCTTTCGGACCATCGACCTGTCCGTCTAACCATTCATACCGAGACACTTGACCAACATCATGCCTGCGCTCCACAGGCCACTCCACACATAAAGAAAAAAATCGTCTGGTTTGAAGAAGCCAAACTGACATACCAGAACCACCTACTTAGTTCACAAGACCTCCGGGATGTCTAGAACGATCCAGCTGATACCACCTACAACTGGCTGCTAAGCTCTATACACTCTGCTGCTCAGAAGGCAGGACTAATAAAAGTTTCAAATTCAACCAGCAGTCTAAAAGCGTCCCGTACCCCATGGTTTGCCAAAGGCTGCAAAGACGCTAAAAGAAATTTTCGGAAAGCACGTCGAAACTGCAAGAAAGGTCAATTCAATATTAAGGCGCGCCGAGAAGTGTCAAATTGCAAGAATATCTACAGAAACCTTTGCCAAGAAAAAAAAGAAAGCCTACATTTTGAACATCAAGAATGATTTTGCCAACGTGTCCGTCCCTTCCAATTTCTGGGCTGCGGTGAAAAAATTTAGCTTCAGAAAAGGAGCGCAATGCCAAATTCCGGTGAACACGTGGAATGCCTTTTACGCCACAATATACAAACCACGAATTGTCATTCCATCTCTTCTGCCGAAGATTGTCAACAACACTTTAGACGTCGAAATTTCTCTTACCGAGCTGGACGCTACACTCGCATCTCTCAAATCAGGCAAGACCCCTCGCCCTGACCTTGTAATAAACGAGCTTTTAAAAGCACTAACTAGTCAACACAAAGAAATCCTCAGAAGCCTATTCAACAAGGTACTCGAGGAGGAGCAAGTCTCCAGATCCTGGGCAATCATGCAGATGACTATGATACACAAAAATGGTGATAAGTCTGATCCATCTAACTACCGAGGCATAGCCCTTATCAACACAATCACTAAGATTTTTACAACTCTTCTAAAAAAAAGATTCGTTACGTGGGCAGAGCAAGAAAATCATCTTCCCGAGTGCCAGCTGAGATTCCGCAAAAACCGAGGTTGCACCGAAGCCATATTCTCCCTTATCAGCTCCATACAACTTCAATTCCGCCACAAAGATGGGAGAGAGATATTCGGCATCTTTGTAGACTTCCAAAGAGCGTTTGATTCGGTTCCTCACACACTTCTCTGGGAGAAGCTCCACCGAATGTCGCTAAGCAATCCAAAGGTTACTACGGCCTCAGTATTAACGGACTAACTGACATCCTGATGCTTCTTTACGCCGACGACACGGTCATCTTTGCTCACTCACCAATAGATTTGCTACGAAAGCTCCGAGTGCTGGAAGAATACTGCGACGCAAATGGTCTCACCGTCAACAAATTGAAAACCAAGATTGTCACCTTCAAAGCTGCTAGGAGGACACGTGATTGCTTGTCGCAATACAGAATGTACAAGGGCTCATGCTTAGAGGTAGTCAAAAGTTACTCATACTTGGGTGTCAACATATCCTCGTCGACGAAGGGGCTTAGATCATTACAAACAGCTATCAACAAGGCTAAATGTGCCTCTGGAGCTGCTATGACCATACTGGCTGAAGCTAAATGTGACTCGTGGGAATCCTACAATAAAATCTTCGAGAGCATGGTGGAGTTTGTTTTCCTGTATGCTTTCCCAGCATGGGGTCTTTGGTAGCGCAATTCACTGAAGCCCGTTCAAACCTTTTTTTATAAAAAACTTTTTAACCTTCCACGAAACTCGGCCGAATGGGCTGTACGGCTAGAGTTTGGTCTTGTCCCAGTTGCATATAAAGCGATGCTCCGTCTGTGGAGATGGCTAATCAAAACGCTCAAATCAAAAGACACCTGCCTGCACAAAATTTGCGTGGTTCACCTGTTCGAATTAGCCAAAAATACTACGACTACTTCTCCTTACAACTGGGCTACTCAAATAAGAGAATTTTTAACGGAATGTGAAGCTACTGACCTCTTTGATACGCTTGATCCGCTTATCTGGGAAGCAAGAACAGACAGCGTTTTGCAGCGGTATCGTGCAATTCTGTTACTCAGGGACACAATTGCTTCAAGAAGCTCCAGTTCACTCGAATTCCAGCTAGCCAGACGAGACCGATACACACCAGCCAAATACCTGCTGATAAAACTGCCTCTTTCAACTAAGCACGCCCTTGCACAACTAAGACTTGACAACATCTATAATTGCTTTCTAAATCTAAGCATGCTGGCTATTAAATTCTCGCCAAACAATCAATGCCCATTATGTAACCTACACGAAGCTGACAGCCTCCGCCACTTCCTGAGTATGTGCCCAATGTTCACGGCCTTAAGAGCATCTTATCTCCAAGACACCCTTCGAAAAACAGGAACCATCGACAAGCTACTAGCAACTACAAATGTCACGGAAATATTTGCGATTGCTAACTACGTGGAATCGTGCTTGAAACTGAGAGCCTGGGCTCTGAACCTGTGACACCATAGATCATAAAATTTAAATCACTACACGTATACTCTACTGTTAATTCTGGTTGAACAAGCTGTTATCTATGTAATAAGTTTTATTAGTTAATTGTGAAAAAAAAAAAAAAACTATCTGAGTCATTAATTAGTTAATTATATATTCAGGATGTTTTTGCCGCACTGATCAACTCCTCGAAAGGAGAGAATTGACAGTTTGTTATGTTATTTTTTACTCTATTTTATCTTATTTTACATTTTGCTGTCTTATTCTACACAACAACTGATTAACTATTTTGTATGAACTTGTATTGTATTTCTCCCTTGCTAAAAACAGTTTTGTAACTATTTAATGCAATAAATTAAAAAAAAAAAACATAAAAAAAAAACATTAATGTATGATTTGTATCTTTATACATGTATATAATTAGTTAAATAATAAAAAAATGATGAATAAATTCATCATGTATATTTTATCTATGTGTATTATAATTTGTAATTTAACTCTAAGAGAAAGTTGACTTAAGAAAAAAAAAAAAATTTCTAATAATTAAATTTTTCTAAAATAAATATCATTATTGGAAAAATTTTACATATTTTTTAATTGTTTGCTCACATCTTAATCAAAATAAGAGTATCATTCATTAAAAAAATGCCATTCGTTGTCCCTTATGGATTGTAATTTGGAACATTTATCAATGGATTAGAACTCATCAAAAATTCTGAAGAGAACATACGGATCGATAAATGATTAGTTACTCAATTTCATATTTTTGATTTAGAAAAACTGATAATTTTTTAATTTAAGAAATATGATTCAATTGAAGTATTTTTTTGAATTGAATTATTCAATTCATTTGCCTACATTTATAATCAATCATATTATTGTATAATTTGTATGTATTTATGATTGATTGAATAAAGAAAATGATAAATGAATTTCTGATTTATATCATATTTCTATATATCATAATTTTCAATTAACTTTCAAAAAAAGAAGAATTAGGAAAAATGAAATTTTTACACAAAATCAATTTTTTAAAAATGAATATGATTATCCGAAAAATTCTATACATTTTTTAATTATTCGCTCACATAATAATTATAATAAACATTATTCGATCAAAAAATGACATTTAATGTTCTTTATGCATTGTAATTTAGAACATTTATACAATGGATTAGAACTGATTGTAAAGTGTAAAGAAAACATACACACAGATAAATGATCAGTTGTTTAGTTTTGTCACGTGGGGTGAGGGTGTACTGAGCGGTGGTAGTTAATGATTAATTGAATAATCAAGCTCCCACGTAACGACAATGAATAATTATTAAAACTAAGAAAAGACCTACCTTTCGGTAAGCCGGTAATTTGTAGGATCGTGTTGCTATAGTCCTGTACAGGTCTGTGAGGTTTGTTTAAATTGTTGAGGCAATTTTATATTAATAAAAATGGGAAAAAGGTCGTTCAAAATAAATGTTTAATATGATTTAACTGGTAAAAGATGAAGTATATTCTGTTTCGATTTGGTGATTGAAATGTTTGGTAACAATTAATGGTGATAATGATGTAAGAGCCGAAAGTAACAATTTATAAAGTGTTCGAGTTTATACAAATCGTTTGTTATTCTATTCTAAAGGATATTATTGTTTGGTACCAGGAACATCTACTCTGAACGATGGTTATAACTAGCTGGTCGTGATTATTGTATTGTATCTCTCTTTTTAGATTATCTTAAATCAATTATATATCCTATTGTTAAGTCTTGTTGATTAATTCTTGGAATACAATAAGTATGATTTAATTGGGGGTAGTGAAGCTAGCCACCAATTCTAGACTTGCTTTTGAATGAATATTACTGAAGTAAATTTGGATTATAAAGGTGAAACAAGAATTCGTTTAATTTCGAAGATTAACACTCGGATTGACTTAGCTTTAGGTGAATCGGTCGACGAGATTGAGAGCCGTCGGATCGTGTCGGTCTGCGTCGGTAGAATGCTGGACCAGGCGCCTCACCTCAAATTTGGAAGAGTTGATCAATCGAATGATGTTGAACGTCGGTCACTTAGTCTTTTTAGATTTGGAATGATATCTTGTTATCGAATGTTATAGTTGAAAGTGTCAATTTTCTGATTTTAATGTATGATGAAATTGATTGCTACGATTTATTTATTGAAAATGATAGTGTAATTATTATTATTATTACTCAAGATTACCTGATTCGATTGAATCAGGGCCGAACTCCGTTTAATCATGGAAAATGGAACTGCATAAAAATGTCTATTCGCGAAATGATGAGATTCAGTAAAGAACAGAAAAGATGGAAACGTAGAAGAAAGTGAGTCTCTTGCAGCTAACAGAATAACTGAATGCTCGAATTTGACGAATTAGCGCGAGACTTTAGGTCGGTCACAACTAAGATTTTCCAAACGCTACTCTTGCTTCAGAGGGCTAATCCGGGTTTACGTCCACGCACTTCGCGACTTGACAGACGAAAGACGCGGCTTCTTGGGCCCGAGGGTCCAAGGAGCTGCAGTTGTAATTAGTTACAACGGTAATTAGCCAATGAGGTGCGAGGGCGACCTCCTGGTGCCCAAATCCACATGGTCAGCGTTACTTCTCGCTCTTCGACGGTGTTCCGACGATTCTCAATCTCGTCGGTGACACATTGAAGATATGAACAAAAGATATTTACTTGCAATGTTCACACATTCATTCATACACCCTAATAAGTAATCTATTTTAATTTGGTGGTTCGAAAGGTAATGGTTTATCCTAGTTATTGATTATAGTTTTACTTAAAAAGAGGGATATTTCCAGGCTGAGCGCTACTGATGCTAATTCAGCAGTCTCCTATCTCAGTTCTTGGTACCAGTTAAATAGAAGAAAGTTGAACCTTATACTAGGGATCATTGTTGGTCTCTACGTGACTTTTGCCAGGAGGGGTGAAACTCGCCGTTATTAGAATATGAGATTTTGATGAAATGATATCTGTGCACTAAAGAAATTGAAGAAATGAAATGGAATGGAATTTTGAAAGAGGTACGCCAAGGAAGTACGTCGGCGCGTAACAGTTTCATATTTTTAATTTTCGAAAACTCATTATTTTATAATTTAAGAAATATGATTCATATGGATTATTTTTCTCTATATCATTGAATTATTTAATTCATTCGCCTACATTTATAATAGATTATAATAATGTATAATTTGTATATATATCATAATTTCCAATTAACTTTTAAAAAAAGGAGAATTGAAAGAAAAAAATTTTCATATGAATTAAATTCTTCAAAAATGAATAAAGTTATTACAAAAATTCTATATATTTCTTCATTATTCGCTCACATATTAATTACAATAAAAATAGTATTTAATCGAAAAATGCCATTCAATGTACTTCATAGATTGTAATTTGGAACATTTATACAATGGATTATAACTTATTGAAAAGTTTAAACAGAACATACAGATAGATAAATGATTAGTTGTTTAATATCATATTTTTAATTTTTGAAAATTAATAATTCTTCAATTCAAGAAAAATGATCAATTCAAATTAATTACTTTCTATATCATCGAATCATTTAATTCAATTGCCTCTATTTATATTCAATCATAATAATGTATAATTTGTACATATATATATATACATTAAAGTTGGCAAAACTAATGGTAAACCTGACCGCAAAAATATATTCAAAATTCATATTTTGTAGTTGATAATTCATAATTTTTCTTCCAAATTTTTCTACATTTTGCAATATTTCGAAAAAATTATTATAAAATTAATATATCCCACAAAACAAAATTTACCACAATTTGACCGAAAATTGAAATACTTAGTGAAAATCAGTGAAAACATCTAGATCGATTTGTGACAATTTGTTTCAAACAGCCGCCATTATTTTGTTTTTATCGATTTTGTATTAACTGTGGTAAATTGTTTTGCAAGAAACCTCACTCCTCAATATGTTTCTGATTTTTTTGTCTCAGACTTTGCCAATCTTGAGATTATAACCATTCCTAATCTGTATTATAACTGTTCTCACATAGTTGTAACAATGTTGTGTGACTGTAGCAAGTACTGGTTATACAATTGCAATATTGAAACATTTTATAATATTCACATAACCTGAATGTTTAAAGAGATGGCAAAAAGATATGGATCATCGACGTGGGATCCGCGAATTAGTGATGAGAACGAGTGTGAATGAAACGAAAGTGATGTTGAGATGGAGAGAGATAATGAATGCCGATAAACTAGATTTTTATTGGTTTTGATGAGGCGATACAAACCGTATCGCAAGAGAACGTTACAGAGAGTGAAGATTTTACAGAGCGAGAGAACACATAGATTATACACATACATGATTTCGAGATAGTAGACAATACATGAGATACAGCTGATGGGTTTTGAGTCGCGACACGGGCAAGCGGCGAGATTTAACGCAGAGACGGCAAGTAAACATTGCACGCGAGTGTGCGTACAAGTGCGAGGACGATTTTGAGAGTCGCGAGACACACATTTAACTATTCGATACCTTGCCGAAACACTGAATATTATTGATGGTATATTCACATCGTTACCAGCATAATATGCAACGATTACGAAATGTTGGCTATGTAACTGCAAAATTTTGCCATTTTAGCAGATTTACATCACGTACGTACAACCATTGTTACACTCACATGGTTGTAGCAATGTTACATGACGGTTGCAAGTACTGATTATGCAACTGTGATATGACAACATTTCAAAACATACACATAACGTGAATTTTACCAATGTTACATTCACATCGTTACAGGTATGATGTGTAACGGTTACGATATATTAGCTATGCAACTGCAACATTTTGCCGTTATAGAATATTCACGTGATGTACTGTAACGTGGCGTTTCAGAGTCGCCCGTCACAAGGGCACACAACCGTTATTATTTCTAGTTTATGCATCCTCAGCAGGGTACTCCAACCGAACTCGATACAAAATAGGCAATAACTACTTTTAACTAATTCTTTCTTTGTAAATTCTGTATTTCGAGCTTCGGCGCACATTAATGAGGTACTTGGACGACAACAATCCCGACCACCGAAGGACCGATATCTACCGTTTCGAGCTCTCGACGACTTCGCCTACCGACAGTCTAATCAGACTATACTGGCTACCTTGGTGCATTTCTTTTGCTACCGGGTTTGCATTCACCCGAACCTTCCGTGTCGCCTCGACTGCCGGTGAACAGGAAGATAAAAATCCTCCCGACGGCCAAGGGCACCGCTCCTCAAGGAGGAACCAGCCGCCCGCTCTATCGGATGCCGTAAGGATGGCGAGAAGGGCAGACCGTAGCCTGCCATCTTCCGACTTACCGGCCTGGTGCCGGACCGACCCCAAACCACTACGTCCTGATTGATAAAGCCATCGTTCCGAGGATCGATGCAGCCTTCCTGTCGGCAAGGACTAATCGTGCGGGTCGTGGTCCACGGTTTAGCCAACCATCTGACTGCATGACCTCGGGTATAGGCAGCCGGCTACTGCCTGTACAAAAGCCGGTGGAAGCGAACAATGAGGCGTCACTCTCCACTCGGTAATTCTGACGGAGAGGCACTTTGTGTATGCCTCTGTCAAAGAAGTCCCCGATGATAGTGAACCTGGACAGTAAACTGATGCAGCTATTAAATCGTACGAGTTGATGTCAATGACGAAATCGCGAGCAGCACACGACGCCACATCTAGCGGTAATCTTCGGAAACGCATGACCACGCCGTAACTAATATTCGCCTCAGGAGGATGGCGTATTTGCGGTGGGGGTCAACCAACCAATCAAAGGGAAGAAGAATCACCTCACGACAACCGCGAGATCGGCGAGCCGAACTCCGACCTTCGTCTACTCTACGCTTGACCCGCTGAGCGACAGCTCACTTAATCTGTATTCTCTCGATTATTCTGTCGATTTAAGCTACCGATCCTTTTCCTCTCGTTCTATCGTTACCTTATCTACCGTTTCTTCACACCCTCTACCGTTGCACTACTGTTAACTTCATCCTTGTTTCCGTAAATTTCCTGCCGTATTTCTAGTCTTCTACCGTTTTTCTTCAAGTTTTATTTTAATTATCTTTAGTGTTGTGTGCCTGAGAACATCTAATAAGGTAAGGCTTTTGCCTTGTATTGTATCGTTACGAAGTTGCTCATAATTTCTATTCTTTCTTGTGGTATTCATCGACTTTGTGTGAATCATGGTCCACGGATTAGAGTTGCAGTAAGCCGCCGTGTAACTGCATGATTTCAGTAATTAATTATTTTCGTGTCTGAGCGACCTCGTAACTGCCGAATAATTAATTCTTTTGTATTCATGACTTTTCTGATTATTTGTGAATTTCTATTCGTCTGCTTTTGTATTTTCTTTCGTATTTTAAGCCCTATTGGCTTTACGTTTCATTCCATACTTTTTTGTAATAGTAGTGTACCTTATATTTTATTTCTGTTATTGCTTACAATATTGTTATTTATTTTCGTGCCTATTGTACCGTATATCGAGTTCCTTGGAGTATAACTGAGCATAGAATCAGCCTCTCAATATTACCGCACCTTTTTCTATTGCTATTGGCAATTCTATATTATTTTTGCCTATTATTCTTTTCTCTGTATCTTGTTATATTGAGTTCTGCGTATTATTCTTGATTCTTTTGTACTGCGGTGTATTAAGTGTATTTCTTTATTTTGTGAACTTTCCGAAATTCTCACTCTCTCGTGATTTTGTTTTTTATATTCTCTTGAAAGTTATGTTTACATCCGTGATTATTATAAATTATTGATTCTATCGTTTATGAATAATTCTACTGAAAATTATGTAGTCGATCGCTTACGCTACCATTTGTGTGAATTCTTAATGAATGACAATCTTTCGCACGGGTATAATCTATGATGAATTCGTCGTATTATCTGCCGAGCTATCGTTACTTGGTTTGCTACCGATTGAAGTAAAATTCTCACTCTCGTATTTTTTTATTGACAGAATAATACTTTTCGTAGCGTCATTTGCAACTTGAGTAAGATCACGTCGCCCAGTGACGTGTAGTTTCAAGTAAATTCTTGCATCATATCGCTTCTCCCGACCTACGTTAATTTTTCTCGGTTAATTACGGTATCTTGTTTCAAAGCTACCGTTCAATTCTATTCTACCGAAATTTTTGTGAACAACCTCCATATGACGTCATAGATAGGTCACATAGAGATCATCGACTTTTTACATAGATATGACATAAAAATGACTTTATTGATGACTAGTAGTATGTATGACATCATTATGACATAGTGCTGACCTAAAATTTAACTTTTATATGACGTCATGATTGTGACTTAAATATTACGTAAATATTATGTCTTATCCCTATCATATGTGTGACGTCACATCAAAGTCATAAATTTATATATTATTTACGTAAGAAATAAATCATACAATTACATAAATTACAAGTCATATTCTGACGTCAAAAGGATATCATAATACCGTCATATTCTCACGTAAGAAACAACTAATACTTTTACGTAAAATTGATGTACGATGAACGTCATACTTGAGCATCAGCTTCCGGTCATTCTTTTACGTACGAGTGACATAATACTAATGTCACGACGGTATCAGAAAAAACGATCAACGATACTTTTCTATTTATGTTCTATGTTGTATCATGTATTGATTTAATAATTCATAAGTGGAATTTCATATGACATTTCTTAATTTTTACTTTTATATTTAGTGTCCAAATTCAACTTACCGCAAATTCTCTTTAAATGCAAACATTAAATATATTTTTAACATTGAAAATATTAGGATATTGTCATAAATAAAATATATAAACTAATTTCAAAATTAATTATTATATTGTAATAGAGGTACAGTAACAAAATAATCACTATTTATAAATAAAAAATATAAACATTTTGACTTTACAAGGTCTGTTGTAACAGTTTTTAATTTAGGATTGATACTTTTTTTTACCAAATAAATATTCAATTGTTTAGAGTCACAGGGTTTTACAAATAGTGATTCAAATTGAAAAAAATATTCGCCTTTTATTGTTACTTGATCATTGGTATCATTTATGCACTTAATCAATAAAATATTATTATTAGACAATAAACAGCAATTTTCATTTTTTTTTAACTCAAAGTGAAGCCCTTAAACTCTAAAGAATTAATTTTACCATTATCTGATTTTTTAATCACTGGATATGATGGGAAAATATGTTTCTTTAGTGGCAAATCATCTTCTTCATGAACACGGTTAACTACCTGTTCTAAAGGTTTTGGTGCATCCTTAACTTTACTTTTGATGTTTGACATAAAATTTTCAAACTTAAAAGTACTAAAATCATCTAACGGCCCAAATTTTTTGCAATCCTTGGCAAGATGTACTAAATTATGTACATTGTACGATATTGAATTCTGACCGTACAAATTTTTATGCTCATCAACGAACCACCTTAACAATTCATCAGCATGATCGTTATACACTAGGTATCTTTGAGGATCACATAAAATTCTTATAGCAACACTTAGAGCCATAAAGTGATTATAATATCGTGATCTCAATATATTTTTTAATATGATTGGACCTGTGTATAATAAAAACTGACGACATTCTGTGGCCTTCCACTTTGCAACGGTATCTAACAGTCTCGGCTGCCGTGCAAATTCAGATGGAATACAAGTTTTGATGGCTTTTAGCGCTTCATCAACATTTTCTTTTTGATCCTTTGTCAGTCGATGCGCCTTGGAACCATTAGCCAAACGAATTACATATCGTTTTGCTACACCCAAGCATACTAAATGCTGATAATCTAGTGGAATTTGAGATACCATCCCAAAATCTAAATCAAGCAGTAAAGATTCACCCAAGTGATGTTCTTCTTGCAGTTAATTTTTGAATGACTCGTCTGTACGAAGCGGACTATTAATCTCTGGAAAACAAACATAGTTTCCCCATTCTCCTTGTTGGATACATTTGGAACAACCAAAGTACCCACTATGAGATTTGGTTAAAGTTAAATATGCTCTAGCTGGAGCATCACAAATTATAGCACTGAGTCGTACATTTATAGTCCTGTCATTGATTTTCAAACCTTCATTTTGTATATCTTTCATGTCGTCAACGAAAGGATTTATATATACATTAAAATCATTTGGCTTAGAGTGACCGTGGAAAAGTCCCACTAAGAATGGTTCAGTATAAAAGTCATCCTGAATTGCAGCCAGCAAAGGCCAAAATTGACTGCTAGACGACTTACTGAAAGACATCCCATCACAATTCAGTTGAATCAAAATAGTTGTAGGGCAAACATCATAGTATTTATTCAGTGAGCGAATTAATCCATGGGCGATTTCAAAATGGAAATGAGAACCCCCATTGCCATGAATAATCTTTCCTGTCATATCACGAGGAGTTTTCATCAAAGTACGAACGTCTTTCTTCAGTTCATTTTGGTGTCCGTGGTTACGAAAAATACTTATTAATTTATTAGCAGCTTGTTGCGAAATACTATTTTCAGATAACCAAAACCGCAAATCTTCAGACAATGTAGTCGATGAAGCAGACCCAGTTTCTTTATGAAACTGTACATTTTCTAAAGTTTTCGGCCGTTCAATTTTATCACTTTCTGTGATTTGCTCCATTTGTTTATTTAAATCGTAACTAGATTGGTCACTATTTTGGTCATGAATCTCAAGGTCATTTTCAACATCATCTCGTGAATCATCAGATGTTGCCACTGAAACACTGTGTAAGATCTGTGATGATTGAATTTCCTCTGTTGTACTTTGTGCATCTTGAATGTTTTTTGCAGTCTGAATTTCCTCTTGAATAAGGTGATTGATTCTTCGTTTCGTCATAAATCGTATTGGCTTGTTAGGCATTTTCAATTATATTCAAAATAATGCGTGAGATGAATATCGTCTGAAATAGAGAAAATAAATTTTTTTTATGACATTGAAGGAAGTAGAGTTAATGTCAGACAATAGAAACAAATTTTTTTAATTTGAAAAATTATATCGATAATTTGTTTATTCTTTCTCATATGTTAAAGTGAAAAAAAAATTTTTTTTAATTATATATTTATTTAAATAAAATCTGAATATTGTCAGATGTCTGCTTATTTTACTTGAAATACTAGTCAGTTTTCTATTGTTATTTTTTAACGTCGATCATCTTTCAAATCAACATACAGACATAAAAACTTTGAAGGATTTTGATAACATGCAATTAAATATAAAAGTCAAGATCTTTCTCGATTTTTATATAAATGAATACACTAATTTCACAAACAATTTAAATCAAATATTCATTATGAACACTATTATTTATAAGCAATAAATTAAAATTTTAATGTAATGTATGTATATAAATGTAAACATAAACTATATGTGATTATGAAGGCTCCTTTAGATTTTTTTTTGTGCTTAGTTGTTAGGCAGCCATTTTGCGCAATTAACCGCGTAATTTAACAGTGAAAAAACTTTTTTAATCTTTTATAAATATAACTCACTAATAACATCATTACAATTAATTACTATCATAATACTTTGTAATAAAAAATTATTTCTATAGAAGTTTTTATTTAAAATTCGCAGGCACACAATAGGAAAATAAATAAATAAATTTGTGGATATATAAAAAGCGCAGGCCACGCATTGCGCAGTAATATTGACCTCCCTTCTACTTACTGTTAGCCCACGGCGTGGGCCTCATGCTGATAAATAAAGTGGCGGTGCATTTAGTCCTTGGTCTGCATAAATTTTATAAACAGTGATAAAAAGTGATTATTTTTCAAAAACAAAGTTAATTATACTTGAAGAAAAAAAAAATTTTTTAAAGATGAGCAAGATGTAAGTATATACTAATACACAACGTTTATCATCAACAGTTACAATAAAGCAAAACCTAACCTAAAATTTTGATAATATTCTTTTAAAACTATTAATTTATTATTTTCAATTTTTAGTACAAGTATAAAGACAACAAAGGATTACGCTGTCGTATCATTCGTCAAATTTGATACGTATTCAGAAATACCCACGAATTGGCTTTTGTACAATGAAAAGTTCAAAGATAAGATTGCATGTTGGTGGCCGAAGAAAGGGACAAAAAATATTGCCCAAAAGATTAAGAACAGAGAAACACCACCTAAGGACTGGCCAGTTTACGAGATACAAATTTTGAGATATTGCAGTAAGTATTAAAATTATTAATTATACTGAAAGCAACAGATATCTACATCTGTATTTTTTTTAATTGTTTACTGATGAAAAAAAAGTCAGATTTCTGTTAGCCTCCGCGTTAATTGTTGAACTTTGCAATTTATTTATTTACATTTTAAATTCTAAAATTGAATAATTAATCTTATAATTATCTGATTAATTAATAAAATTTTTAATTAGTTTGAAACTCAAAAAACTATACATAATTTTTATGATGATCATAGGTACTTTGGAAAGCGCAAGAAAAGCAGCTGAAGACTCGCAGTATGACTCTCAAATATCATCAGCGCCGGAGCCTCGCGGACGGGGACACAGAAAAAGGAAAGTCACTTCGCCGGTTCGAGATGTTTTAAAAATAAATGGCAAAAAAAATAAAATTTATTCCAGTAGTTCCGATGATGACGATAGCCCGGGTAAAAATTTTCAATACATTAAATAATTGGTGCTTCTTTATTTAAAAACTATTGCACATAAATGCATTGTATGTATTGACGTTCACGAATATAAATGGTGTAATTCTATTTTTTAGTTCCTGCATTGCCTCAACTTCCCCAAAACTCCCCATCAAAGAGCTCCAGTTACTTAAAAAGAAATAATCAAGAAGACTCTAGTTCGCAAAGCTCCCATGAAGTTCATGACGATGATTCAGACGGCTCGCTTACTAGGAGTATGGATCGTGCGAAGGCACTTTTAAACAATCACAAATCAAAACAGGACGAACCAGGAGCAACAGCTTCAGGAAGTAACGGCGTTAGCGATAAGAACTCAGATGTGCAAGTCAAACACGAGCTCAGAGTTTTTGGAGGTAATATTATCATTTGAATCTTTATTAGCTGTCTACTAACCCTGATTAAAAAAAAATATTGAGACAAAGAAAAAAGTATTGAAAAGTATTGGTTTTCTTGTCAATCCAATAGTTTTCAATTCAATACTTTTTTCTTTGTTTCAATACTTTTTTTATATTCAGGGAAGTGAATGGATGATTAAAATGATGAAATTGTTTTATTTTTACGGCATTATTATTATTATTATTATTATTATTATTTTGATTTCAGTAAAATTAGATACTTGTGTTTTTTTACTGGGTAAACTACTAACAGAAGTAAAGGACTTGAAGCGAAGGAATGTTCTTAACAACAATGGGAATTCTAGTTTGGACTCTGCTATTTCTGCTGAAGTAGAATCCCATTTGAAACTTGATACTCAAGAAAGGGTGGCAGCCTTTGAAGTACGACTAAAATCTTGCAAGACGTTCGAAGATGAATTCGTGAGTTATTTATAATTACATTCAACAATTAGGTTGAAAAATTTCAATCTCAACATTTGAAAAATTTTCATACTTTTGCGACTTTATCTACTTTTTGATCATTAAAAATTGAATTTATAATCCACATAAATTGTTTCGCAGTACATATGCACTCATTTTTTAAACTTCATTGAACATAAAATTTTATAAAGGTAAACATTTTTGAAAAACTGTCATTTAAAATATTCATTCTCAATTGCATGCCTTAAGCGCGAATGCGCGTAGGCATATTTCTGGGGCCTGAAAATCAAATTTTCTATTTCTTCTATTATAAAATTACTTTAATTGATGAAAATACTGACTGCTGCAAGATAATAATCTGATTATATAAATTTCAAGAAAAACATACATCTTTTAATTAATACATTAAATTTAAATTTTTATGGATTTCCAAATTGATACTGATTTAATAACTGACAATCCGTTAAAAAAAAAAATAGCTTTAATTAGAATAATTAACGACTAAAAAAATAATTTGAAGGATTGATTTAATAATTTTACTGAAACTTAAAAATTTTTCCATTGTAATAATTAATCATCATATAATCTGAAAATTTTAAATATTTTTTTTCCCATATCCTATTCAAGAACGAAAAATAAATCAAAAGAAACTTATTTCAATATTTTATGGTCAAGAATAGGTATTGCTGCAATTTTAACGTTTGTATATTTCAACATGAACATTATTCATCATTTTTTGTACAAAAATATATTCTCTAATATTTTAAAAACCCACGATGCTGAAATTAACAGATATTTGAGAATTTCTTAAATTAATAAAAAAATTAACTATTAAAAAAGTTCCATTGATTAATATTGATAAAAAAAAATATAGAAACAAATGTTTAAAAATATTTTTTGAGTGATATATTACTACATTAATAAGTACGGGAAATTGACAAATTTTTGTTGATATATAATCTCATTTTTGTAACTATTGGTCATTTTCTTTTTATTACATTATCGCGTACTAAATTTTTATCTAGGTTCGGAAAGTCAAACAAATTGGAGGAGCTAATGGTAAAGATTTCACTGAAAGGGCATTAGCTTTTATATTTTCTGACAAATTTGTAAAGGAAAACACCTGGGAAGGTAAAATAACCAAGTACAAAGTGAACGCATTGAAAGTGATTGACATTTGTGAAAGTAAGAAATGATTTTAATCTACAAATTTTAACAACAAAGCTGCAAAATATTTATACAACAATTATATTTCAGAAGTTATTCTTGAAAAGTTTCCGACGTGGGACAAAGCTGAATTCGGCAAAGCCAGAACCAATTGGTTTAGGCTTGGCAATCAAAGAGCAGGAGAACAAGCGAAACAGGTCATCAAAAAAACTATACTGATGGATAAAAAAATTCAGAGCAAATAATGCGTAAATTAAAAAAATTCACGCAAATATTCATATTTTATATCATTTATGTGTTGTCTTATGATCTAAAAAATGAAAAATGACAATTACCGACAGATTCGAAAAAAAATGACGTGCATTGACTGCACGAAAATCTGTAATTGTCATTGTCACCTTTTGGATTTTTTTATTATTATTTAAAGAAAAAAGAGATTATAATAATTACCAAATTTTATCGGAATAAGTCAAAGTTTAAGTTGCGCAATCTCATTTATAAAATTGAGATTCGTGAGCTAGTTTGCAATTCAAAAAGTGAAAATGAACAAATACTATCTGGATTAACAATAGGTATCAATGTTTAATAACTATGTTAGAATGTGTAATTGTCATTTTCACTTTTTGAATCTTTTTCATTATTATTTAAAAAAAAAGACTTATAATTAAAAAATTTTATTATGACAAGTTGTAAGCTGCGCAATACTATTTGACAGTTTTAATGTTTATCCGCTAGTTTTTAACTTAAAAAGTGAACATAGATAATTACAGACTCAGATTCCAAAAAAATGATGTGCGTTGGCTAAACGAAAATCTGTAATTCTCATTTTCACCTTTTGGATTTTTTTTTATTATCATTTCAAGAAAAAGGAGATTATAATAATCACCAAATTTTATCGGAATAAGTCAAAGTTCAAGTTGCCCAATCTCATTTATAAAATTGAGATTCGTGAGCTAGTTTGCAATTTAAAAAGTGAAAATGAACAATTACCATCTGGATTAACAATAGGTATCAATGTTTATTAACTATATTAGAATGCGTAATTGTCATTTTCACTTTTTGAATCGTTTTCATTATTATTTAAAAAAAAGACTATAATAATTAAAAAATTTTATTATGATAAGTTGTAAGTTGCGCAATACTATTTGATAATTTAAATGTTTTTTCGCTAGTCTTTAACTCAAAAAGTGAACATAGATAATTGCAGACTTTGATTACAATAAGTATTAAAGTGCATTGACTGCATTAGAATCTGTAATCGTCATTTTCACTCTTTAGGTTTTTTCTAGTATTAAAAAAATCATTGATAGTTATTATTATTATTGTCAATTAATATAAGTAGATTTTGTGAGCGCAATACTATTCTGAAATTTAAGCTTCGTCTGTTTAATTATACTCAGAAAGAAAAGACAATTTCAAATTCTTTAATTACATGCATCGAACTACAACGTAATTACATTACAGGCCTGTAATTGTATTTTTTACTGTTATCATTTTCGTTAAATGATAAAAGAAAGATTGATAATTCTTATTTGTCAACATTCAAACTTGAATTATTAAAAAAGTACAGAACTACCAAAAATAAAGATAATAAATTATTTTTTCATTTCGAGTTAAACAGGTGGTTGAATTTTTTAACTTATATTTTTTACAACTACAAATTATTAGTAATTTTTCCAATAATGTGAATTATTTCTTATGTCAGTTGAATATCACATTATTGTAAGCATTCTCAAATACTTTTTATCACTATGACATCAGAGTTATGTCATCGAGACGTCAGGTAAGTTATAATCATGTCAGCCAGACGTCACAATTTTGTAAGCAACTTTACATCACTATTTTACCTCAAATTTAAGTCATCTTGACGTCAGCTAAATAACAAGTACGTCAGCTGGACGTCACATTTTTGTAAGCTTCCGGTACCGACTTTACTTCTCTATGACATCAGAGTTATGTCATTTTGACGTCAGTTAAGTCATAATGAAGTCAATTGGAGGTCATATTCACGTCATTTATCTTACGTAAGAATCTGACGTCAGGAAGTGGGAAATTATGAGTCATATGTGACTCATATATGACTCACATCTTACGTAAATCATGACGTGACATGACGTCATTCTGACATCAGTTTAACATAATTGTGTTCACTGGGTAGCGGAACAGGTGGAATTGAAATATCTGGCAAAATCGACCACCGCCAACTTCACCCGAGTCCAGGTAGCGGTATACGATATGTCATTGACGATTCTGCGCGATGAGTTTCGTTGGACTGACATTCTCTGTTTTCAGCTAGGCGAGCAGCAAGATTAGTAGTTTGAAAATATCTGCATTGAGAGAAGCGAAACAAAAACGTCCGCATCGAAATTATCAATGATAACTAACACGAAAACAGCATAACGGGAGGTTAACAAGCATTTTGTTATCATCGGTTGCCAGTGACAACCGTTGTAGCGCGGAGGTTAGCGAACGTTCGCGCGTGGCCGATCCGGCCGATCAAGATCCCGCTATTACCGTTTGCCGACGCGGCGACGACGAGATGATGTAGCGCAAAAATTGCAATTCTTTCGAAAATGATCTTCGAATCAACCCGATTCTGTCAAAGTGCAGCCTTATTGACAAAGGCTTATCACTCTTATTTTACACAAAAATGATTTTAAAAAACGAACAGAACCCATCCGAATTTTGACAGTGTATTGCTTGTTCATCGCAAAATTTTAGGTCAGCTTATTTATATTCTGGAGAACGATGCGCGAAAATTGGTTAATTCTGACATCGTGTATTTACTTTCGTACGTCGAATATTTCCGCGGCAACAAAGCACGTGGGTGGCCGACTTTTCTGTGATTCTAGTAGTAACAATGAGCACAATATTGCCACGAGCCAGCGTTATTTTCACGCAATGATCAAACCGGGGACAGTAAACTACGGTTCGAAACTATTTTCGAGGAAAATATGCCGTTGCATTTTGGAATTTCGTTAATTGTCCGACAAATTGATACGTAATGTTATTGTCAATGACAATAACTAGCAAAATAATATTGAGTTTGTAAACCAATGCAGAGATTTGATACTTAATTCTATACAATCCCTTACGGATATGGTAATACAAATGTTTGATTAGTCTTTACATGTGCAATGAAATATTTTGTTTCAAAATATGTACAATGCGTAAATTCGGGAATCCGTCATTTTCTGGGATTGCGCATAGTATCGCACAACAGAATTATGCACCTTCGATACTCCTCGTATGTTAATCCGTCCTCCTCGCCGAAAATTTTTTCAACGAATGTTGAAATTCACAGGGACGCGGGCATAATATTTGCAATGTTGCCCCCGACATTTCATACATTAAATAATGCGTAATTACTTTTCACTGCGTGATAAACATTCTCCGGCATTGCTTCGTGTTTGCCTTTCCCGGTTGGACTCATCTCTGTCAAACTATCGTTGTCTTAGATAATTTTGAAGAATGCTCGGTTCGTTTTTTTCCGACTCTTGTACTTAATCTCTGTGACGGCGGCCATTTGCACATTGTCAACCCACACGTCGTACCCTATGATTAACCGTACTTGATGACAATCTAAAAATGATAATTATCTTATCAAAATTAGTAACAATTTAGTGTAAAAGTATTACCAACAGATCGTTTTCCGCTACTCGGTGCTGTTACTTTCAGGACAGTTTGAAAAGTGTTGCATGAACTCGTTTCATTAACGCATTCATTCGTTTCTTTGTTTTAATTACGACAATTGGGAACAAATTTACAGGATCGGCGAGGATGTACCGAGAGCGATTCCCGGGGGACGGGCAGCCACCGTCAAGGCAGTCCTTTCGAAGGTACGATGTTCGCAATGAAATAATTTTCTGAATTGCATAATCGTGTTAATTTGCATCAGAACTCTATGCAGCTTGCGCGCATTGCCCTAAATAATATATTTTAAACTTTTATGCGACATAACTGTCGGCCACGTCAATTTTTTTTCCTGTTAGAACCCGGTGCTTGTGAAACTTCGCAACAATGTGTGATTCGAGTATGCGAAACTTCATCTCTAGGCTGGCGGCAACGGAGCAGGAGCACGGCGTGCTGAAGTGGGCACGAGAGCAGCACATCAAGCCGGTGCGGGATGGCCCTGTCCGAGCAGCGGTGGAACACGCCGTCTGTGAAAACGGAAGACAGAGCCTCAGACGCCTCGCGAGGACACTGCGTACGTTTCTTTTTGATCGTTATATTTTTTCTCAAATCAATTTATTCTGAGATGTAGGTATGGGGCATTCCGTGCCAAATTCGCTGATTTCAACACTCAGTATTATTGGTTAGTGTCTATACAATTACCAATTGCTGTGCAACATTTTTCCGCGTATCCGCTTCTGGGTGAAGTATACCAAACCTTTTAAAAGATCTGTGAGAACACTAAAAGATTCAATTTCGTGTTTTCATCAATTTCGGATCGACCCCGTGATTAATTGATTTTTGAAATATTGCTTCCGGCGTTTCCAGAAATTTCCAACTGACTGGAATCAACCGTATTTTAGTTATTCACATTGAAATCAATGGTGCGCGGGAAACCCGAACTGTTCGTTTCATGCAAGGGGGAAATAATTCGAGATTTGAGTGACACGGTAATTGTTTGAGTTGAATTAATCTGAATAAATTATTGTAGTTTAACTCAATTTTCTTATTTGAAATAAATTCTTTTAAGTGAGGTGGATTCATATAATTCAACTTGATTCGTTTCAATTCATAAATTTCAATTCTTGATAATTCACGCTCATTCAAGTGAGGTTGAAAAGTTTTCAATTCATTCTATCGCATTTCCAATTCATTCAAATTACTTTTCTTAACTCTACTTGATTTCACATTTTTATTCAATTTTTACTCTCTGTAAACATATAATTCTGGCATGAACCCAAAGTAATTCGAATATACTTGATTTTTAATTTTCCGTAATTAAGTTGTGTCTCAATTAATTCTCAATATTTCAGTTAAATTTGGTGCTTCAGTTAATTGTCATTAATCAAGTTATTTCACATTCATTCAGGTGAATTGTAATTAAGCCGAAAATTCAGTAACTCATCAGTTCAACGAGATGTTTCCCCGTCGGTTTGATGCGAAATTTTATTACCAAGTCGTACCTCGTTCTGTTGGGTGAGATTTATTAGAGACGAGACAATTCTGGACACGAATTCAATGTATATTTAGAGGTCAATGCGATAATTGTCTCTTCGTGCTTTCTAAAAGAAGTAATTAATTCCCTACAGAGGTTCCTTGAGAGTCTGTCAGAAAAATCGCACGTGAGCTAAACCGTCCGTTCAAGTACCAGCCGGTGCGAAAGCTGTGCCCAGGTGATGCCGAACGAAGACTGACATACTGTCGCTGGGGACTGGAGCGTCTGCAGGAGGATCCCGATTTCTTCGGGACCGTGTGCTTCACGGACCAAGCGCTGTTCACGAACCTCGAGCTCGTCAACAAGCAGAACCGTCGTTGATGGGCTCCGGAAAACCCACACTGGATCGTCGAACAGGTCAACCAGCACCGTTGGAAGCTCCACGTCTGGGTTGGAGTACGCAGGACAGGATCCTCGGGCCCATTTTCCTCGACAGAAATCTGACGTCTCCCAAGTACAAGACCGTACTCACCGAGGAACTCCCCCGCCTGATGGACGAAAACCCCATCCGTATGGACCAGGTTTGGTGGCAGCAGGACGGGGCCCCTGCCCACAACAGTAACGCGAACAAGGCAATCCTGGACGCTATGTTCCCGGAGCGCTGGATCGGTACGAGAGGTCCGGTTAGGTGGCCAGCGCGCTCATCAGATCTTACCGTCTGTGATTTCTGGTTCTGGAGTAGAATCAAGGAAATCGTCTATGAACGGGCCTCCACAACGAAACACGACATGCGCCACCGCATCGCCGAAGCGTGTGCCGCTATTCCTGTTAGGGTGATGCAACAGGTTCGAGGGTCGATCGGGAAACGGCTTGCACTCACTGTCCAGCAGAACGGAGGGCACATCGAGCTTCTCCTCAGGCAACGGAAGCAGGAATAAAATGTGAGATGTGATTCTTTTTACAAATCTTTAATGATTGACGACGCGAAACTGTCATGAATTAGTATTATTGCTATTTAGAGGGCTAAAAAAAAAAATCCTCAGATGTGTGAAAATAATTATATAATATAACAGAAGTGGTGGGACGTCAAAACTCTTTTTCTTTGCTACCGCACACAAAATTGTATCTGATGTTTGAATAACATAGGAATCGGTATCATCAAAAAGGCACCTCGTATTTTTCTTATTTTGCTGTTTAATGTTGAAAATAGGTAAGACGATCGGCCCGTGGGGTCTCGAGGATAAGCAAGGTATGGCTGTCGGCGGACACGAAGAGCTGGCCAAATTAGACGCGAAACGCAAGACAAGTTTCTTTTTATTGAACGCTAATATTAAACACTACAAAACTATAATGATTGATTCTTACTGCGAATAAATTTGAGCTTCAGCGTTTCTGTGATGCGAGAATGGTGTCACGAAAATCGTAGAAAGTCCAGTGCACATTCGTTTGATTTTGATGCACGTTGAACTGCATCTGTAGTTTCAAAAATGTTAAATCTAATTTTATCAAAATATGTGCCTCGTATTTTTCTAATCCTCATATGTGATTCTCAAAAACAGATGCGACGACAGTTCCGTGTGGTGTGGACGACAGCAAGGAATGGCTTTTCGCGGACGATAACACAGAACGAGACCAGAAATGAAACGCAAGATAAGTTTCTTTTTACTAAAGGCTCGTAATGAATATTACTAAACTCTAATGAATCTTATTGCAATTAAACCTGAGTTTCAGCGTTTCTGTAATGCGAGTATGGTGTCACGAAAATGGTGAAAAGTCTGGCTTACATCCGTTTGTTAGATTTAATTTTATTAAAATATTTGCCTCGTATTGTTTTAATCGTGATATTTGATTCTCAAAAACAGGTACGACGACAGTTCCGTGGGGTGTGGACGACAGCAAGGAACGGTTTTTGGTGGTGGTTTTAGTGGGTATTCCGTAAGGCGAGTCCCACACTCCTGGGAGTGACGGTACCCTACCTAGGGTGGTCCATAAAGGATTTTCCCACCGATTTGGCAATACGCAAAGGAAAAAAAAAAAAATTAAATGAATAAATGAATAAATAAATAAATGATTAAATGAATAAATAAATGAATGATTGAATGAATAAATAAATGAATGAATCAATGAATGAATCAACGAATGAATAAATGATTAAATAAATAAGTAGATAAATCAATAAATAAATCAATAAAGAAATCAATAAATAAATTGAATAATTAAAAATAATTATATGTACACGCACGAATACAGTATCTCAGATTACGTCAATTCAGAAATTTTAACTTGTATGTCGAGGTGGTGCACTAGTGATATGTGAAAAAATACACCATTCACAATAATGCTGCGTCCGTTTCATAATGCATTCAATTTTCTGTAAATAATGCATAAATTCAATGTCTCCAACAAGATGTTGTGTAGCTACATTATGAAACTGCGACTATAGTCGCAATTAAAACAAAGAAACGAATGAATGCGTTAATGAAACGAGTTCATGCAACACTTTTCAAACTGTCCTGAAAATAACAGCACCGAGTAGCGGAAAACGATCTGTTGGTAATACTTTTACACTGAATTGTTACTAATTTTGATAAGATAATTATCATTTTTAGATTGTCATCAAGTACGGTTAATCATAGGGTACGACGTGTGGGTTGACAATGTGCAAATGGCCGCCGTCACAGAGATTAAGTACAAGAGTCGGAAAAAAACGAACCGAGCATTCTTCAAAATTATCTAAGCGAGTAAATAATTCCAATCTTCGTCGAGTGACACAACTGCCAACTCTTTTGGTGTTAAACCAGGATCCGGTCTTCTGAATCCTTGAACATCGACTATAAACTCCATCGTGAAAAATACTGAATCGATTGTCACAACCTTCAAGGTTTTTATACCAATTTCCTCACCCCACCACCCAGCGGATTGTATTCAATTATACGATCTTGTAAAATCGGGCAGTAGGCAGATGTACCGCCTGGAAAGTTATTTTCAGCCTCAAATTCAATACAAATATCTACTGGCCCAAATTTCAGAGCCTTGTTTTGTTTCGAACAGTCGATGAAAATCAAAGGTTTGTACTGTAGAAACTCGGTCTTCGTCAACAGAGGCTCTGGTTCTTTGCCGTAATAGGTGGCTTGAAAGTTTGCATGCATCTCGTACAGTAATGCAAATCGATTGTGACTCATGTCCAAGTTCAGGTTACCGTACGGATAATACTTGGAATTAAAAGAGAGTTTGACGTCAGTAATGTTACAGTGATCAAGATGACTGGCATTTTTGCCGGCTTTGATTTTTCGATTCGTTTGAAGACCGAGCATGAAGAATCGCGGTTTTTCCAAATGGGTGGACGTTTTCACAGTCCAAACGTGTTTCGTGGTTGCCGGTAGCAAAGGATATTTGTACAACTCCCAATTGCGGAAACTCATGGAGACAGGTGTATCTTTCTCAATGAAATTCAACAGTGCGATTTTTCGTTGATCCGAGACCTTCACATAAGGTACTAACCATTTCACCAAATTGATCACCATTTTAAATTCTTCGTCTTGATTTTGAGCGATGGCATTTAAATCAGTTTTTGATCTTGTAAGAATCAGCTCGTGTTTTGCGTTACGATGATCTTGCGATAGTCTTCAGCGAAGCCCAATATCATGCTCAAGGGAATAACTACATCAAAGTTGCCACCGGCATTAGTTAATTTTTTCGTCTCCTGAACATCGAGCCATCCAGCATTTTCCATGAGCCAACTTTGACCAGGGTTGAGCGAAGCGAAACCTTTCGGCAGGCTGGTCAGACGAACGTTTTTACATTTATCAATCTCTACAGCGTTTAGTTCGTACCGTCTATCTTCGAACAAATGGCAGATGGCGTTACTGACTAAAGTTGTAATCGCTGCTGCAGTGCCGTCCGATTTAAGCAGTTTTCCAAAGATATGCAGCGAACTCTTGCTCGGTAACACGCATAAATCCTAATGCTGAACGGTGAATCGAATCCCATCGCTGTTGTTGAAAGTTGACGATGCGTACGGTTTGTGTGCGTGTATTTCTAAGTGGGCGATTGATTCGTCAAAGACGACAGATGTTTGAATGCTCAAGATTTCCTCCTCCATAGTACGCAGCAGGCAATGAAACAGCAAAATCGCAGTTTTATCTGTCGGAAATATCTTTTCCAGAAGGGGTCAGCTTGAGACCCAGAGCTATCAGGAACTTCACGTTTCGACGTGTTGTCGGTTCGGGAATCGATCGATGACTGACTTGATCGGGACATGCTGACTGACTAATATACCTCTTTTTGGACAGTCTATTATATACAATACCTATCTTTTATTGCGATGTAATATGCAGTATTACAGTTATAACTTCTCCGCGAAAACTAACCAGGTCTCCGTCTCAATCGACTAACCGGAGCTGTATGTGATCTATGGGCTTGACAGTGATCGGGAGGTAAATGACTTGCGACGGCACTTCCACGATCTTGAATCCCGGCGGAACAATAGGGAAAATTTCGTGAATAGTATGCACTTTGCCCTCGTTGCCGTAGGCACCCGTTGTAATGTTGGATTCGACTCGCAACGCGTCGACCTTGAGAATAGCTACAGGCATATCCGAATGGTGAGCTTGATCAGCTGCCAATACGCGCGGTGTAAATCCGAGAAGCTGATCAATAGAATCGTCGGGTTCTAAATTTACGATATGGTTACATTTTATTTCGCTGCACAACGTATTGTTGTTAGGCTTTATGCTGAGTTTAGTGTGAGTATTTTTGAACGTGTCTTGAACATACTTTTCAATATATCCAATTTCGTAGCTGCCAGTGGATGCAGTGACTACCTTATCGGCTACGTATATTTTATTGTGACCGACATCAACGTTGGGAATGGAATTGAAGGTTAACAGTTCAACGAGACCGAAAACATAATGTTTGTTTAAAGCAAACTCGTTCGTAGGAAAATATTGCGCTCCAAGAATCGAAGACGTTCCCGATATCGTTAGCGTAAACGAATCATCCATGACTGCAAGTGCTGGACTGACGTTATTGAATTACGTGTCATGTTTATATGTATAGGTCATCGCTGTGAAATTTCAGACACAAGTGTTCGCAATCGAATGAACCGTAAGCCTGATACCTTTCATCGTTGTACTCAACGCTACCAACGCCGAGATATTTCAGGAGATCTAACGGAGGTAGAAGATGACCGAAACTGTCTAAGTAAACTACATCGTTGCCGCGTTTCTTATATGCAACCCAGTATATCCCAAGCCATCTTTATCGTCGAGATTGACTACAGTGGTCTCGTTCTTACGCGGTCCGGTTTTGGGCATTTCGTTGCGCATAAAGACACCTCGGAAGTATGGACTTTTCATGATTTTTGCATACTTTAGCAAATTCCAGTTAATCAACGCTCGGCGTGGTAGCTTCACACCCAGTTTTCTGAAAGATGAAGACCGAAATCCTCTTTATAAGGTTTGAGATAGAGACCTTTACCTAAGGCGATAGCTTTTATCGTTTTGTTATGTCGTTTGCTTTCCTCCAATTCTCCTTCAGCCGCGTTCGCATCGTTTACAGCCTTTGCTATACCCGCAGTACCCCCCGCTAACGCACCAGTAGCGCTGAGACCGGCAAAAATAGGTATGAGAAAAAGTAGAAAACCGCCAACTTTTGAGGGTACCGGTAGAACGCGTGGTGATCGGACATAATGTTAACAGCCTTCTTTCTCCACAGCTTCTCGAGCACTTTTGAGTGCAGACTTAAGGGGGGAGCCTGCTTTAGGGGCTTCAAAAAATCGATATATTTTTTTTTGCATAAATGTCTTCCCAAACTATCCAATAATGTGTCCCTAAAATTTCAGACGCAAATTCGAAATGTTTTTGGAGTTACAGAAGAAATAGTGAGCAAGCGTCGGGCAGGTATACGAGCGGTTTTTTAAAGTTTTCAACCAGTTTTTTGAAGTTTTCAACCAGTTTTTTGAAGAGTCAGAAGGGCAACTCTATGGACCTGAAATCGCTGATTAGCATATTAATGCGGTAAGATCAAGAAAATTACGATTTTTTATGTACGAAATCTTTGACGCACGATTTCTCCGTTTTTCATTTTCACGCTTTTTCCTCATTGGCGGGAAAGATAGGGAAAAAACTAAACGTCCTATCGAAACGAGACAAATTGCATTGTACTCGGGATGAAATTCTCTTCTAGTTGAACCTAAAAAACCTTAAGAAAGTTAATATCAACCCACTTTTCAAACAATCTAAAATGAATTCTTTTTCCAAGAAGAATGAAATTTTTTTTAATTTGCGAAAAATTGTTGAATTTTTCATTTTTTGTGGAATTTTCTTGGTTTAACTAGAAACTATACGATTGAGAAGTGAAAATTTTTTTGGTTTCTTTGTTTCAGATGGAAATTGCGACCTGCACCTTTCCCGCCGCACGACAAATGCATACTCGAGACGCCTCGGTGAAATGCTTGTACCAGGCATAATATGACATGTATCCTAATGAAAAAATTCGAGAAGACTGTTGAAATACATATCAATAAACTCTGAAAGTTTCGTTTTGATCGGATATTTCTTTCCTCCCCAAAAAAATCCTCGAAAAAACCGATTTTTTGAAGCCTCTGAAGCAGGCTCCCCCCTTAATGCTTGTTTTCGCATCGTAGCTCCGAATCATAAACTGTTTTGTCGCTCGTACGATTTTGTTCAAGTAAACGTTTTTTGGTTTTCGACACCCCATGCCTAACTTTGTTTTCACCTTCATCGTGTAAGCTACAGCCCAAACGGCTGCCCTCTCAACCAAATTTGCCTCCTTTGCAAAACCCGTTTCCAAGCTTTTTCGGCTAGTATTTTATCCGCGACGCTTCTAGCTTCAAGGTTTTCACGATTTTCCGAATACGCTATATCGTGTTCCTTACACGCTGAGTAGGACAGCAAAGCGGGTTCTACTTACAGATTCCTTTCACCGACTCTCACTGACATTCTCCCCAGACTCAAACCCGTTTCCGCGCTGACGTCACAGTCTGCCGTACCGACTTGAGGTCAAAACCGTGCAACCTTACCAACAGTTGTATCGATCGACGGTCAAAATCGCACTGCTTTACCAACAATTCTTATCAGTCGGAGGACAAAATCGTGCTGATTTACTGACAATCGTACCGACCGAGGGTCAAAGTCTTTATGTAGTGCTCGTGTGCCAACAGTAGAGGGTGCAGCGGGGGCGAGAACTTTCTTACCGTCCCGCATTCTTATTCCACGATAGGACTGCTGATGTGTAACATTAACCACTTCAAATTCCTTTCCCACGGTAGGACTGCTGATGTGTAACATCAACCACCTCCACATTCTTTTTCCACGTTATCAACCACGTGACATTCCAAAATTGATAGTTCCGAGAATTGTTTTTTATCCACTCGGATATCGCTGATGTGTTACATCAACCACCTCACACTCCTTTTCCACGTTATCAACCACGCGACATTCTAAAATTAATGATTCTGAGAATTGTTTTTCACTTACTCGGATGTCGGTTTGATATTAACCACGTGACATTTTTTTGGCTTGTAACTGTACTGAAAACTCCACAATGAATTTTGAACGGGAGTGCAAGGTCGACCGATAGCCGCGGTATATTCAGAGCCATGGATCTGCGGTGTTGGGTTACTATCGCTCCAAGAATGCTAAAAAGTGTGCGCGCATACACAAACATACGTACAGCTGCCCTATAAAAAGAACGCTCAGCACTGCAAACGATCATTAAGTCTTGTCTTGTCAAGTATACTTGAGGAAACAGCTCGAGATGGAATCCGCGAAGTGTTTGAGATTGATCGATATTATGGAATCGGCGTACAAAATCTTAGACGAATCATCATTAACAGCAGATATTCAGAAATAGATGAAATTTGGAAGTCAAAATATTCGGCTTCTGGACAAAATTTTGCGAAAGGCTTCATTGATTGGAGAAAAGATGAGAATTATCACAACGATCGGACTCTTGAAAGTCTTCAGAAAAAAGGTGGAGGTACGCGGGAAGTAAAAAGAAGCGATCGAGTTCACTGGGAAGATTTGGAATCAGCTTTCGAGGGAAGAATTCGAACTGGATCCATCGTCCATTTGAAGCATAAAAATGTGGAGAGATTTCTCGAAGACGCAAAGGTACTAGTTGTAACAAGACTCAAAAACGCTCTGAAGAAAGACAGGAGCTTGAAAGCCAACGTTATCCTGGCTTGTAAATTTGAAGTTAGAAAAGATGATCACACGGTGAAAGAGATCAAATTCTTCAATCCGAGAAATGAAATCATCCTCCAGACAACAGATGTCAACGAATGGTTCATCGAAAGCGCGATAAAGCGCTTGTTGAAAAAGGTGGCAGATTTCCAAGAGAAGGATTCAGGCTGGTCGCTGACTGAAATAATCAATTTTACTGTAAATATCAACAGGTACTTGCCACTACGAGGCGGTGTGTTCACATACACCCCGTTACCTATGCATATCAGTGTTAAGAAGGCTGTAGTAAACGTCAGAACCAACGACTCTTACTGCTTTCTTTGGTCGGTCACCGCAGCTCTGTTCCCAGCCGACAACAACATTCCCAACGCGACCAGCTCGTACCCGCATTTCAGCTCTGTGCTACGGTGTGATGGTATAAAGTTTCCTATGTCTCTAGACGAAAACAACATTTCAAAATTTGAGAAGCTTAACGGTCTTTCAATTGACGTTTATGGTATAGACTAAGGTGATCGGAAAAAAAGTGAAATAGTACCGACTCACCTGAGTCAGAATGAGTCTGATAAATCTGTAATTCACCTTTTAGCTATAGAAACTAAAATCACTGACGATGACGATAATGATATTGATATGGAAAACTAGAAAATCTTTCATTTTACTTTTATTCGAAATCTGTCTCGATGAACAAGTTCTCAAATTTCTAAACATAAACGTCGTACTTGGTTATGTGATAGGTGTCTATCACACTTTCAATCTGAAAAGTGTTTGTTCAAGCATAATGTGGATTGCATGAAGTTAAACAGAACCAAA
This sequence comes from Neodiprion virginianus, assembly GCF_021901495.1. Taxonomy (NCBI): domain Eukaryota; kingdom Metazoa; phylum Arthropoda; class Insecta; order Hymenoptera; family Diprionidae; genus Neodiprion; species Neodiprion virginianus. The sequence goes on from NC_060877.1 coordinate 16,365,392, forward strand.
GTTATTCTACCTACAGAGGAGGGAAAAATTCAAACATAAAGAAACCGTTCCGTTCTGCGTTTACGCAGATTTAGAATGCTTATTGCAGCCCACTCTTGAAAGTTTTGGGGAAAATGGAACAATTAATCAGAATCATCTCCCGTATAATACAGCTTACTATGTGCATGGTGCGTTTGACGATTCGCTTTCAAAATTCGGAATTAATCGTGGAAAGACTTGCATTTAATGGTTTGTGAATGAGTTAGCGGAATCGGCACATTCGTTAGAAGTTTATTTCAAAACTGTTGTACCGATGGAACAGCTCAATTTCAATCAAATCAACGAATTTCATTCAACAACAGTGTGTCACATTTGTGAAAAACCATTCACACTCACAGACGTGAAACATCGTGATCACTGCCATTTCACAGAAAAGTACCGTGGTGCTGCTCATCGAGGTCGCAATCTAAATTACCAAAATTCACACACTATCCCAGTGATATTCCACAATCTGTCGGGTTACGATTTACATTTTCTGATCAAAGCACTCGCAACATCGTTCGAGGGCACAATTAAGCTTCCACCCATAAACAAAGAAAAGTACATTTCTTTTACAAAATATGTCGAGGGGACAAATATAAAGTTTAGGTTCATAGATTGGTACCGTTTCATGCCCAGTAGTCTTGAGAAATCAGCAACGTAACTCGGTGATGATCAAAAATCAATCACACGAAAATTTAATCGTAGCTCAGATGAATTTCAGTTATTGACCAGAAGAGGAGTGTTCCCGTACGACTACATAGACAGTTGGGAGTAGCTCGAGGACAGACGGCTACCATCCAAACAACAATTTTACTCAAAATTGAATGATCGGGATATATCAGATGACGACTGTGCACATGAATGTGAAGTTTGGCAAACTTTTAACGTTCAAACTTTGGGAGAGCATTCGGACTTGTATTTACAAACGGACGTGTTTTTACTAGCCGACGTTTCTTAAAACTTTCGACAGAGCTGTTGGACAACGTACAACCTGGACCCGTTACATTACTACACTGCGCCCGGTTTGTTGTTTGATGCGATGTTGAAGTGTATCGACATTGAGCTCGAGCTTCTCACCGACATACATATGGTCGATCTGAAATAGTAGGCAACCGGAATTGATGCCCACGCTACTTTCCAAGAAAAACTAGGTTGTTCACTATAGCGTTATGGAATAATGCTCATAATTAGGTCTAAAGTTGGTTGATATTCACAGAGTTTTTAAATTCAGACAAACCCCGTGGCTGAAAAAATACATAGATTTGAATACCGATTTTCGGAAAAAATTCAAGAAAAATTTTTACAAACCGACGAACAACGCAGTTTCTGGCAAAACAATGGAAAATGATAGAAAGTATAGAGATATCAGGCTAATCACGAAATGGGATGGAAGATACGGTGCTAGAGCTGCTATAGCCAAACCTGATTTTCACAGCTGCACCGTTTTCGACGCAGATATAATTATCGTCGAAATGAGTAAGAAGAAAGTCAAGTTGAATAAACCATTGTATGCAGATTTCTCCATCCTGGATCGGGCTAAAATATATATCTACGATTTTCATTATAACTATATTAAACGGAAATTCGGCAACCGAGCAAAATTAATGTATACGGATACCGACAGTTTGATTTACAATTTTACCGTCCCAGACATGTACAAACATATGAAAGAGGACTTGCATAAATTCGATACGTCTGATTATCCGCTTGACAACGTTTGTGGAATGCCTCGAGCGATCAAAAAAGTTCTCGGCCTAATGAAAGATGAGAATAACGAAAAAATAATGCTGGAATTTGTAGGATTAAGAGCTAACTTGTACGCATTTCGAGTCTTGGGAGATGAGAAAGACAATAAACGTGTCAAAGGTGTCAAAGGATCAGCGTTGAGAAAATAAACTTTCAACGATTATTTGGAATGTGTTTTGAACCGTGAAAATTTGTCTAGAAATCAGCATTCGATAATCAGTCGAAAGCACGAGGTATACACCATAGAACAGCAGAAAGTGGCACTGAGCTCGAATGACGACAAGCGGATCGTGTTTCAAAACACAACCGACACACTTCCGTGGGGCTACAAACCTGCACCTCAGCTCTGTAATTATCGTATCGTAATCTATGTAGGACTTGATTCATAACTGTACCACGATGTATAAGATATTATCATGTAGGATAGTGAATAAGAACGCTCCAAAGTATGAGAAATTGTACAACGATACGTATGTCTGTCGATTATCTGAAGAATAGAGATGCATACTTGTTATGTGTCGGGTATAAAATGAAGAGGCACATACGTTTTTACAAAAAATTCATTTATTCAAATGTCACATGTCCGATTCGTTTATCCAACCGTTGTGTGTATTGTCAAAACCTAACTATTAAACGTATATTCTTCTTCTACGCTTCTTGAGCACCTTCCTCACGAGATAGATATCCGGATGTTTAACCTTGAGGAGCTCTTGTTAAAAGAAACTACCAGCGATAGGTTGATCTCGGTAGTCTTTAAGCTTGTACGTCACAGGATGAGTATTTTCCACTCGACTTATAGTGAATATTTCAGTCGTCCAATTAGGAGTGTAACCTATCTTGAAGACATTTTTGAATTTGCTGATTGGAACTTTGTCACCGGATTTGAATTTTGCCGATATGGTAGGTATCGCTCAAAGCCCTCCGTACGCCTAATGTAATATAAGCCTTTCGTTTGCGACGGTGCCATTCGACGGTTTTATTCTTATGGTTCGGTGTTTGACCTCCGTGAAGTTGGCCCCACGAAGTTATTATTTCTAAATCTAATTAACGCGATTCGTTTGAGAATCGTTTGAGAGGGTTTGAGAGTAAAGAAAAATCGTTTGAGAGTTAATGGTTTTTCCGGAAAATTGATTTTAATTTTGGGTGTAAAGTTAGCCCCTATATTTTCTATCTCCTCAAAAAATGGACTAAGACGTTTAATTTTTTTTTTAATCTTTTGAGAATCGTTTGAGAGGACTTGAGAGTAGAAAAAAACTGTTAGAGAGTTAATATTTCAATTGATATTCCATAGTTATTGAGTGATTGATTTCCCCATGATTTCCCCTAGTTTCCGAGCACTTCCGGCCTGCGCAATGGATATGCGCGGTGTACATGCGCAGTGTATTTAAAATCAGCTGGAGGCTGGTCATGAGTGTTCTGCGCCGAAGAAACTGGCGTTTCTGTTTCATCGTGTGTTCTCCAGTAACAAAATCAATTAATCCTTCAAAAAATTGAGCAACATTCCAACGAGAGCAATAATGTTCAAAGAGCGAAAGAACTTCTGGAATAAAGTCGTATAATAAATTTATCTGACGTCTTTTCAATGATCTTGCCAAACATCGTCGAGTTGTGATCAAATATTGAAGCTTGTGGGAATTCAGGGGTTATAAACACAGGGAAACGATACGTGGTATGGTGAGAACTAAAAATAATGACGTTTATTTTATAGCTTTGTTGTGAAATTTTCAGTCATTGTCCAGTGTCATTGTTACGGTTCGTTCAGTAGGTTGAGGAATTCAACCGTGCTTATAGAGACACCCAATCTGCGTGTTTATACATAGATATAAATAATAATTTTCTTACGGGTATATATATAGCTCTCAATGAATGTGTATGAGGAAAAAGTGCAGTAACAGAAGGGATAAAAGGCGGAGAGAGAGTTCTATAGCACAAGCATGTCTATATAAGGACTGCTGGTCTCTACTCGAATATCGCCCACGCTAAAAAATTACATCCGTCAGCACTAAGTTGGCGTATTAATGTTGTTTTCGTTGTAAATACTGAAAATCTGAGTTTATCTTTATTGATTCAGAGTTTAAATTATCACCGTGTTACAAACGCGTGCATTTATCGTTTCTTCTTTTTTGAGCACTCGAAAATTCGAAAGTTTGTTTGAATATCATTGACGTCATTTTTCATTTCTGCTATCAGACAGATTCTGGCGCAAGGGACAATTTTTTCAATGACGCCAAGAGACTGATCGACAGCGAGATCGAGGTCATTAAAATCGTTGAGAGCTCGAGACGCACAAGTTCGAGAAATATTAACAGAGACGGTACAATGTCTAAGCCTGTTAGGAACAACAAACAGGCTGACAAAGCGGCTACAAAAAAATCCAAAGTAATTTTGAAAGCGCTCTGATCAATTTTTTTTCCCATTCTTTTCTTCTCGTGCAGCCAAGAGCACAAGCAATCGCAGGATGGGGATCGGAAGAAAGAGTCTATCAGGATCGACAATATCAGATAGACGCAGCCATAGTAAGAATCATGAAAATGAGAAAAAGTATGACGCATAATCTTTTAATGAGCGAGCTCTACAACCAACTCAAATTTCCCGTCAAGGTAAGAATTTTCACATCAAGTTTTTTCTTTCTCCAAATTATCGTCATTTTCATTCTGTCAATGAATTTTCTTCTCCCTATTTTTACATATCCGCTTCAAGGTTTTGCAAATTGCCAAAAAAAAATGCTCAACAACTTTTTTAATGGATCAAAAAAATCTCGACAAATTACTCAATTTCGAAACGAAGTTTCTCGCGATTTATTAATTGTATGCATCGTTTTTTTTTTGTTTTGTAATTTACGAGAGTTCGTAAATTTTGAAAGTTCTTGAAAATCCTTGGACGTACGAAATACTCAAGTGTTTACTTTTTTTTTTTATTAACTTCATTACGCAGCCTGCCGACGTGAAGAAGCGAATCGCGTCGTTAATAGACAGAGACTACATGGGGCGTGATAAGGATAACGCTAATCAGTACAATTACGTTGCGTAGCCTCAACCAATTGCCAAAGTTATGTTGAGCCGGGTAAATCCGATTTTTGTTGGAGAAAAACAACGAGAAAGGAGAAGCGAAAAGTTTCCGGTCCGAAAGCGTCTTTTCAGAGTGATTTCCGGCTCGATTGGATCAGAAGAAAAAAACGAGGAACGAGAGACTTTCCAGTGATATTTTCTTCGATTTTTGGTGAATTTGAGATCCGTCAATTGCTTAGAAGCGATTAGAATGCACGATTATCATTTGTTTTTCCTGCTACGGAGGAACTCGAGTGAACGTTAAGAGGAATGAAAAAAAAAAACAATTCCGAAAGGATTTTAGTACATTGGCTAAAAAACGACGAGCGAGTTAAATTGAACGATGAAATCGGTCATCGAATTCGCGAACGGTCAGTGCGCTCAGTGAAAAGCCATTTACTTTTTTTTCTTTTACTTATGCAGCTGGTATGTTTGCCCTTCTGTATTATTATTGAGAGGATTGTTCTCAAGACATTCTCCTCGAGAAAATCAACAGATTTCAAAATAAAACAATAATTACGTGCTGTTAAGATTCATACGTGATGAATTTTTTAATGCCACTTTTCCACAGCTCGTGCAAAAAACAAACATTTGCTTTTAGCTGTTCGTAGAAAAAGAGATTCGAATTGTCGAAGGGATTAAAAATAAAAGACTTTTGAGCGAGTTCAAGTGCGCTAATTGTGACACGTCTTTTTGTTTATCTTTTTTTCATTCTCATTTCGAATAATAACGAGTCAACGAAGTTTCGCGCTTCGTGAAATATCAGTGACCAAGGATTCGAAAATTTTTTTCAAACAGCAAAGAGCCTGAAAGGTCGAAAAAACAGAGAAAAAAAAGATTGTAAAAAGAAAAAAAAATTCTGTGCTTGCATCTCAAAACTGGATGGATGCTTATCGTTGTCGATTAATTTTCAATCTAGCGAGAGAATATCCAAGAAAAAAGGAACAAGATAAAAAATGTGTCAAATAATTGGCTGTCACTGAATTCCCTTGGCCAATAACTGCGAAGATTACACGAAGCAACGATGGCCAGTTCTCAACGAATATTATGCGTGCTGAATTCGACCATTTCGTAAAAATAATGATAAATGATTAAATGAAAAATAAAGAAAATAAACAAAAATGCGCTCGACTACGAAAACGTATTTTTATGTAATATTTCGTAGATTTTTTTCAACATTGTAAATAGGGCAAGGTTCCGTACTTGTAATAAATGACAACAGAAAAAGAAAAAGAACAACGAAGATGATGCGAAATTCAGAAAATTTCTTCATTGAATATACAGCTTTTGTACATCGTTAATATTTATTATTTTTCATTACGCAGTCGATTTCTTTATCGATTTCCGTAACGAGAGACTTTGCAAAATTCGTCGCACTCGGTCCTTTGCTGAGGAAATCTGAGGCCAATCGCGATGTCGGTTTACCACCACCGTGAGCAAGACACTCGCGACGGTAACGCTCACCGCAACTTCTGCTCAATGGATCCGCTTGGAAATACGTTTGACAAATCCAAGAAGCAACCGCTCGTGATATCAAATGCGCGTAATATTTTGCTCCGTATCCAACAATGTGGGTAAATCTCAATTGCCATGCCTAGTGAGAAACAGAAATTTCATGTTTTTTTCCCATTTTTTTTATGCCATTTTCTTAAATTATTATGGAAATTTTTCATTTTTATGGCGTTCGGTAAACTTCGCCTACAATAAAAAGAAATGTTTTTTTTGGAAAAAATGGATATTGTAATGGATGCGTTCGACTGAACTATTTTTTTTGAAAAATTGCAAAAATTCGATCGAATTAAAAACTTTCTCGATCCCGATTGACTCGAATTATTTTTATTCCGGTGATTTTTATCGAATCTGAAGTTGGTTAATATTTTTATTTTCTCATCAATAAAAAAAAAATCATACGTTTTTACCGTGTTTTCCACGTAAAGAAGTTCATAGAACTTGGATCGGATTTCCTTATAGATTTCTGCGCTCGAACCTTTCAATTCTTTCGAGTGATAAACTTGGTCCAGCATACCGTAAAGAACTTGAAGCTGAAGTTCCGAAGCTGGAAACATGTTCTTGGATGTGCACAATTTTTGCAACATATTTTCAGGCATTGGTTCGCCCGTTTCAAAATGTTTGGCGAACATTCGAACAACCTGAAAAAAAACCTTCTTTGTTTTTGCGAAGAATGAATCGACTGACCTTGTTCCAGTTTTCTCAATTTTCAATGATTCATCCCAAGAAATTCAAAATGTTCAGTGAATGAAAAAAAAAACAGAATTTCTAGTAACTTTAAAGAAAAAATGGAAAAAGGGGAAATGGCATTGCAGTGTGAGGCTGTTTTTGAAAAATAGCCAAAAGTTGGAAAAAGAAAAAGTAACACGGAGCGAGAGGGACAAATTGTCACGTCTGATCCATCGCCCTGCACTTTGCGACACCATCACCAACTCGATATCGGCAAGACTAATGTTTTTTACCAACAACATTTTTCCAAAGTGTAGAAAAATTCATGAGCGATAGTTCTAAGAAAAGTATTGAAGAATAATTTCGAAATTGTAATTTAATAAACGAACGACAGAAATGCAAGATTCGATGTACCTTTTCAATTCAATAAGTGCGGTATTGTAGTATCCCAACCGTTTTCCCAAGTTATCTTTATCCGTTACCGTTAACCGTTATCCAAGTTATACATATATGTTCGCAAAAAGCGAGATTTAATTTAATTCTACATTCAATTTGATGGAAATTTGTAAACATTGTTTTGATCTGCTGTTACATTGTATGGTGCACCATACAATTTTCATCGCTTAGAAGAAGCGAGCTCAGTCTTGTTTCTAACGCGACACGGTGATAAATAAAACTCCCTTGACTTTATTATAAAAATTTTGAAGCTTCCGTATAATCATTATTTCAGTGTTTCATTCCTTTTATGATCGATTTTTTAATTATTAATAACTTTTTTCACGTTCTTTTCGTTCGCGTTTTTTTTTGTGTTGTTTATCCCAAGTTTTGTGTTGTTCTTCCTTAGTGTTCATGATTTTTTTTAATTTTCGGATGGATTTATTTTTGATTTAATACTCGCGTATAAGACCACTTGATTCGCAATATGCCACGGAAAGCTGCTGTGACAGTGGAAAAAGCTGTGCGGAGCTTGAAGAAATTCATTACGCGCTTCGCAACATCGGAATTGCCGAATTATTCGGATGAAATATGGGAGAAATCTCCGAAGATTTAAATAAGAAGTGGAGTATTCACAATGTTTATAACAACGTGGTCCAGGATCGCCGAAATATTCTCTCCCTTGCACGAAAGGAAAAGGGCATAATTATTCCACCGTCAAAGGACAAAACAGACACGAATCCGAGCAATTCGTATTCGTCAAATGAATCGACAACGTTCGAAAGTTCCGACGAGTTTTACGCAGCAAATCATGAAAATGAACCGGAAGATGGTCAAGAATTCTTCACGGTGAAGCTCACAAGCCAAGAATGGGATGCTATCAAACCCACGAGTACGTCTCCGATACTTTTTCTTTTAATTAAGCGAATAAGGTATTTAATTTTACAACATATTTTCATATTTTGAAGCTTGTTTCTTTTTTTGGGAAGTAAAATTCAAATTCTTCAAAAAAATAGTATTTTTTTGATATTTTAATATTTTTTTTAGCTCATTAAAAATATCTATAATTTCAAATTTAGTTCAATTTTTTATTTTCCTTCAGTTAGAATTGAAAAAATTGTTTATTTTTATTTTCAAACCATTTAATGTAAGGAGTATAATGAATAGGGCGGACTGAGCAGTATGGTTTGTCCGAAATATATTGGTACAAAAATGAACAAAAAAACTAAAAATATAGGAATAGGTTGTTTATTAACCGAATTTTGTCGAACCAGGCTGTTCAGCAACGAGAAATTGGCAGTCCTGTAAAAAAAGTAAAATTATTATGATTCCGTAGAAAGCGTGTTCGCGGTTTTTATCCAATAGTCGAAATTCGAAATGTTATCCATTTGTACTACTGTTGTGAGCGCTCTCTCTCTCTCTGAAGCAAATCTTAAAAAAAAAATGAATTACTTAAATCAGTCAGTGAAATATAACTACAATGGCCACCTTGAAATTGGGCCAAAATAATAAGGCAAAATATTTTGTGATTCCTATTCTTCAATATTACTTGCACTTGCAGGTCTGTCCTCCGGATGCCGACCGACGCTACAGAAAGGAGTCTGAAATAATATCGTACCGATTGCCATCTCACGTCAGACGAAAATTCCATGTGCATACGTTTTCAAGCGTGCCAAAATTGCAAAAGCTCCAACCTGTATCGGTAATTATGTCACAATTCAGAGTCAATGTAAAGGAACGTCGTGTCAAAATAAACTAAAAGTGACTATCGAAAAAGAGCCAACCAATAATGACAGTGTTATACTGAACGTATTACGTTCTCTAAATGGAAAATACAGAGAGGAGGTCCAGAAAAATTTAGTACATGAAGGTGCATCCAATTTCCGAAAACGCACGGCACGGGAAGAAATGGTTCTGGGGGATGCGGAGCCACCATTTCTTGCAGATGCACCTGTTCTGCGGCAAGCAAAAAAACAGCGAATTGATAAGAATTTGGGGCTCGACCCACTGAACAAGACAAACTTGAATGCTTCGCTAGAAGCTATATCGCAATAACCAGAATTTCTTGGCAAAATTGAGTACATCGCATCAACCCCTTTTGTTGTTGTCTATCGCAGTCCATCACAGCTTCATGCGTACAAAGAATACTGCAGAAACAGCACAATCAGTACCGTAATGATTGATGCGACAGGGAGCTTAGTTAGAAAAATCGATCGAAACGACAAATCAAGATGTGGTCCAATTTTCCTGTACACTATGGGTATTAATTTCGTTAAGTTGACTATTGTGATCCACCAGATGCTCTCGGAGAGACACGACGCGCACTCCATCATGAATTGGATCCATCTATTTATGCGAGCCGGTGCGCCCAAACCGAAGCTTGCGATATACAATTATTCCAAAGCGCTCCTGTATGGAATGTGCAAGGAATTTAACGACACAACATTGAAGAAATACATTCAGAACTGTTTTGAAATTCTGGTGGCAAAGCAACCGATAAAGGTAGATACTCACCTACGGGTTGACGTTGCGCACATAATTCATGCTGTGTCAAGGTGGAAATGTGGGAAATTCGTTACGCACATCGAAGTGAAGCAATTCTTCCTCCGGTCCGTTGCGTTAATGATTCAATCTTCGGATATCAACCATTTCGAGATGTTATTGACGCGAACATTCGTTGTCGCAAGCCAAAAATATTTGGACTCTACCGTGGCGATTCCAATCAAGGACGACGAGGCTGCTGAAAAGGTTGAAAGTGTCCTCGCAATTAGAAATCATCTGGAGAGTATAATGGCAAAGACAGGCATTGCCCTACGAAAATTTGGAACCGACATCGAAGAAAATAAACATCTCCGTCCAGTTGATAATCTCTCAAATTATGAGATAAGTCAGTGTGATGGGTGCGAAATAAAATCCATCGCAGAATGGGTCGACAAAATTTTAAAAACAAGTGCTCCAACTGGAAACGAAGGGCGTGAAATGAATGCATTTTATGTACCAGGGTTCATTGCGTCGATGAAGCCACTTGCCGTGCAATTTCCACTTTGGACCAATTGCACGAAGCCAAAAATGAATAATAATGCCTCATCCGCGCCCATTGAATCTTACTTCAATGACCTCCAAACAAATGTTTTAAAAAAAGGTCTACGAAGGGCTGACAATTTTGTGGTTACTCACTTACGAGACATAGAAGGTGGTAGTCTTCTCTTCGTGGCCAAGACTGCAAGACAATGCAATGCAGAAGCAGGGTTCGAACTGGGCGATCTCAATGTCTCTTCTTACTGCGAGGTTGATTCCGAAACTCCGCAGATTCCACAGCATGACCCTGACCAGTGGTCTGTGGAGAATTGGGGAGGCCAAGTGCCCAAGACCGAATTTGCCATTGGTGCTGTTGTTGAAAGTGCAGACGAAGAAGATGTTGTAGAAGTCGCTGATGCATGGGATCATTCGTATAGCCGAAGTGAGGACATGCCCGAAAACGAAGCACACGAACCACAAAATGAAGTGAAGACAGAAGAGACGTCGAAAAAAAGTACATATTTCGGAGCATTACCAGAAATAAGGTACATAAACAGCCAAATTGATGAAAAACCAGCTGCAAGACAGAGAAAAAGGAAACCATGTTTTCTGGAAAATGGTTCGAAATTATCGAAGCCGGTTAAACTGAACAGCAAAACGTACTTCGTACAGTCGACGTGCCCTTTCGACTCTGTGGCACAAGTGCTGATATCTGGAGCTATTGACCACACGGCTTACGATTCAGCAATCAAAAAATGCAAGAACCCGACTCCAGTTTGTTGTGAACACGTTAAATACGGGAGTCACCAGTAAAACGTACAACGATCGAGTGCGCGTTCTTTTAAATTTGTATGTCCCGGAACCGAACATAAAAACAGCGAATAAAGTTCTGTCCTATACTTTAAGCGCATACGACAGCGTATACAATTTCGTCGATAAAGCAATGAAAACGGCACCAAGTGTCCACATAACCGAAGAATGCTTGCAACTGTGCGGACGAGAATATTCATCGGCCCTTCTGTCACCAAATCACGAAACAGTGGCGAAATCCGGATTTGGCGCCCTGGAAGCTGCGCTCAACTTTTGGGCGCGTCTTACTAAACTCCGCTGTTTTACAAAGGGCTGTAATGGATCGATGACCCGTATCAGTCGACCGGGAATTCATCTGTTCGTCGATGCGGACATCCATAAAAATAGCAGCGACAAGCAGGGAATGCGATGCAAGCTCTCCGAAATACCATTATTTTTAAAACTTAAAAACAACGAAGAGATGAGTGATGAGCAATACCGGTAAGATATTTTCAATACATTTGACGCAAACCGTGCGTATAATAAATCACTAATAATAATTTCATACCGTTTATGCTAATTTATTAAAATTAATTCTAGATTATGTGGAGTAGTCGGGTATACTTCGGGGCACTTCACCGCATATTCATATCGCAACACCATGAATTGGGAGCAGTATGACGATTTAAAAATAGAAAAAAAACCTGAATCGGCTACGACAGAAATAGAACCCCATCTCATCGTCTACGTTCGAGTTTTGGGAGCGTAATTTCTTGTGAGATACGTATAGTTACAATCTAGGGTCCAGTGCGGCAAAGGTTTGAGTTACTCGATAGAAAGAAAAAAAATTCGATATTGTCTTTTTTCTTTCATTTTCATTGATGAGAAAAAATTACAATTCAACCTCAGAGCAAAAATCAGGATCGAAATCATTTTTTTAAATTTTTGTCGAACAATTTCATTTTACCGGTCAAATCCGAAATCCATATGGCAGAATGAAAGAGAAGGAAAAGTAATTTCGTGACTTGAATATCGTAAAATGTAGACAATATTCTAAGGAACAACAACAATGTGGTTGATTCCATCTCGAGAAATAATAATAACAATAAAACGTGATGTGTCGTCGATCGAAAGGTTTAACCGTGTTTTGTTTTTGGTGAATCTCGTAAATGCAGATGCAACCGAAGTAAGTGACATTGAAAGACTGTTACTGTCGTCGCGGACGATCACTTCCGTTTCTGACAACTCGGAGTTTCCATCGGATCTTAGCAAGGACCGGAAATGAAGGCACGAAATAGCGCGACAAGTGGAAAACTGAAAAAGGCAAAAAAAAAGGATGAGTGTCATGAAGAATTTGTCGATTGTTTCATCGTCTCGTAACGGGAACAAAAAGAAGAAATGAGTAAAGCGAGAGTGCAATAAGAAAAAGGAAAGAAAATAAAGTGTGTACAGAAGCTCGATTATTTAATAATAAGTGGCTATTAAGATTGTTTATTGTCGTATCTTTAAGCTTCCTTCTGAAGTAAGAATCCATTCTAAGTATTCGAGCTAGGTGGGTCATCAACCTTTTTTAAATTGGAGTTGAAAAGAGTGACTTTCTATATTTCGATTTTTTTTTCATCATAATATGTCAAAATACCAAATGTCTCGTTGGTGTAACTCTGCTCAGCGTCAATATCGACGTCTGATGAGGTGTCGTGGCCACTGGCGTTGCCGGTGTGGTGTCATCGAACCCGTCTCACCGTCGCTCCTCGGGGTCATACGTTTCTCGCGTTCTGGAAAATTCAATCAACCTCAAAATTTGAATTTTCTTCAAACTTCATAAATTTGCGAGGAGCAAAAAGTCCACTTTGGGTCAATCTGACCCGAGGGGGATTTTAAATCGTTGAATTCCGAAAAATAAGATTTTTTTATCCGGAAAACGTGAATCGTTTTTTTTTGCTGCGAATTTATGGGCCTGAATATATTTTTTTCACGCAAAACATGCAAACATTTCGCACAAACATCCTACATGTCCACATCGGGTCAACCTGACCCGAGGCTTTTTTCAAACCGTTCAATTCCGGAAAATATGAACTTTTCGTTTTTTTTTCAGCGAATTTATAGGTCTGAATGTATTTTTCACGAAAAACAAAATGCAATGCCAAACGACCGGTGAGAAAAAATTCTTCGGGTCAAAATGACCCAATGTGTCCTCGAAGGGCTTAAAAAAAAGAAAAACACCTCCTCAAGTCCACAGTGGATCAATCTGACCCGAGACGTTTTTCAAATCATTCAATTCCGGAAAACATGAATTCCTCGTTCTTTTTTCTAGTTGCGAATTTATGCGAGCCTGAATGCATTTTTTCACGAAACAGAAGAGAAAAAATTTAACGGGTCAAAATGACCCAGTGTGTACTCGAAGGATTTGACGGAAAAAGAAACAAAAAATCGATAAAAACTGACTGTGATTCGTGGTGATGCTTCCGGTATCGCTGCACGTGCTCGAGGCCGGCGAAGGAGACGGCAGCATGTTCAAATGATCTGCGGTTTCCTTGTGGTTCGATTTGCTGCTGCCGGTGGCACTGGCGTTTCCATTGGATTCGCATTTATCGACAGATTCTCCGGTATGGAGAGACCCAGCGGGCAAAATTTGAAAACGGTAAGTTGAATCGAGGTTCCAGGCGGCCAAGAGCAGCTGACTGACCTTGGGAACGCCGTTGGCGATGGTGAAGCCTGAAAACAATCAAGCCAGCGATAAAATTGAAAGAAAATGTCGAAAAAACGATTAAAATGGTTTTTTTTCAGAAAATTGCGAATTACCGATCGCTCCCGGTTGGTACATTGGACTGTTTTTCATGCAAACGTGCGTCCCGTAACTGATGTCCGTCGAGACGACCATCGAGGGTCTGTGTTTGCGAGATTTCGCCTTGTGTTTGTCCCACAATTTGTTTCGCTGCGCAAAAGCTACACAGCTACAGCTACACAGTTTATTTACGTTGTAAATGCGACAAGGGATGGTACGCCTAGCCGAGTAACATGGATCGTTCGCAAGATCGTTGCAAGCACGGTCCAAGATTTACAAGATCTGAGAACACAGAAATCTTAGGATAGACGAACAGGAACATCGCTGACATATATTATAAGCCCATCGACATTCTACGTTTCTTCCAATTATAAGTGCATTATTCCTCATCAGTAAATATCAATTTTGGCGTTCTATAAAAGATTTCACTTTCTGTTGCACTGTGTTGAAAAGATTTCGTCAAGTTTCCCGTTTTCGACGCTCGTGTCTTTTTCCAATAGTTTAATCCAATTCTTCGCTTACCATTGGTGTCATTGAGAGAAAATTGCTCAGCTTCGTCTCCATGTCCATCTCGTACTCGTTCGATTTACGATAATCCGCATCCTCGAAATTCGTATTTCTTCGTCAATCTTGGTCGCTACAGCTGATTTCAGACGCACTGCGCAGACATGTTGCGCATATACAGTGCGCACACACAATGCGCACACCGGAAGTGCTCTAATCCTAGGGGAAATTGCACATTAAATAATTATTTAATATCAATTAAAATATTAACTCTCTAACAGTTTTTTTCTACTCTCAAATTCTCTCGAACGATTCTCAAACGATTAAAAAAAAATTAAACGTCCAAGTCCATTTTTTGAGGAGATAGAAAATATGGGGGCTAACTTCACACCCAAAATTAAAATCAATTTTCCGGAAAAACTTCTAACTCTCAAACGATTTTTCTTTACTCTCAAACCCTCTCAAACGATTCTCAAACAAATTGCATTAATTAGATTTAAAAATAACAACTTTGGGGGGTCAACTTCACGGAGGTCGGTGTTTGGCGTTGTTGTAAGCCGAAACCAAATCAGATGAGATATCGAGCCGCTTGAAGCTTTCTTGCATGCTGAACCAATTCCACATTTTACCTTTCAGCGTGCAATTGAAACGTTCACAGATCGAAGCCTTCAAATTCCTGTACGTGGAGTGAAATTTGATTCCCTAACGTGTCATAAGCAATTCAAATTTTGAGTTGTAAAATTCCGGTCCTCTGTCGACGTGTAAATTTTTCGGCACCCGTCCTTGAACAAGCACATATTCCATTGCCTTTGTAACATCATCTACAGACTTGCTTTTTATCGGTACAGCACACGCATACTTTGAAAAAATATCAATGACTGTGAGCATGTACTTGTGGCCATTGTTTTGTCCAGCGTATGACGTCATGTCAACAAGATCCGCCTGCCAGGTCTCGTCGATACCGCGCACGTCTACACGTCGACGCGGGTAATTCCGGCGTGCAGGCTTATGCGGTTCCGTCACCAGTGCTTGCTTTTCCTCGTTCATATTCCAACGCTCTTGTCGGATGTCTAATTGAGAAATGATTTCAGCGTTTCGATTCGACAGGTCTCTGCCTGTTATGAAGTCTGTGTGAAAAGTATCCAAAGCTTTCTCCGTGGTGAGCTCTCAAGCTTTGATAAATGATCAAATCGAGATTGTC
The DNA here is from genome assembly GCF_021901495.1 of Neodiprion virginianus. Lineage (NCBI taxonomy): Eukaryota > Metazoa > Arthropoda > Insecta > Hymenoptera > Diprionidae > Neodiprion > Neodiprion virginianus. The sequence continues at coordinate 16,381,116 of NC_060877.1, forward strand.
GATTTGTTTTTGCAGCACATTCAATTTTCGTCTCAAGATTTTTGAAATTACAGCATTGTTCGGCTCTGCGGGATCTGCGACATCGCACGGTCTCTTGTTCCGTATATCGTAATGCCCGTCCGCTGTTATTTGAAATCCGACACCCAGAGGACCGGGAGTGCTCGCGGCCGTGTTTTCATCCAGATGCCGTCCAAACACGTCGATGCTCATCTTGGTAATGAATGCAAAAACGATTGGAGCTGCTTGATAAATGATTCCTGCTTCGCGTAGCTTTTCGAGAATGGAGATCATTTCGTTATTGTGACTCGGATTTCCCGCTGCCTTAGATGCCAGGAGTAAAGGAAGACGCTCCACTAACTCGTTTGGATCATCCCAGAAAACGTATTCCGTTTCAACACCTTGTCGAGTGATCATAGCTTGCGGAAGTAGACCTTTACCCTTTCGGCGGGGTGATGGGGAATAATCCATCAATTCGGCAATGACATTTTTGAATCTGTCACTGTGATCGTTTCAAACAGCCCCATCGGATGAGTAATACTTTTTATGCGCGTTTGTTGCGTGGGTCATGTTTTTAAAATTTTCCCGATCTCCGGTGCTCACAGATGAACCGTCAGGCTGTTTTTTAAACAAAAGTTCCAGCAAACTCTCTGTTTTCGGGTAAAGCGTATCGTCAATACGAATGTAGTCACTCTTAAAAGATATCAACAATTCACCAATCATTAGTCCGTTTGAAAGGTTGCGTACACTGTACACGTTGTCCAATTCACCTTTCGTCTTCTTATCTCTCAATAGTGCATAATACTCATCCTCGATTCCCTAGATCGGTGTTTCTACGATTGTTTTATCTCCTGCCGAAGCAAAAGAATTGTCCATTTCTGAGTTAGTTTCATTCTTCGTTTCATTTTTCATCTGCTTTCTTTCTTCTTCAATTTCTTCCACCTCTTGTTTTACAGGTTGAGTATCTTTTGTAAGATTCACCAGTTCTAGCAACAGAGTCACTACTGGTTTGAAAACGTCACTCAATTTCTGAGTCGTAGATTCCTTGCCCGACTAGAGTAATCTGTTTTCGACGGATCGCGGCACTTGCTTGAGCGATCTGATGTAGGACATCTTTTTGCTTGGAAATATCAGAGCTCTGCATGTTCACGCAACTGAGTCTGCAACGCTTCTGCGTCTCTCGCTCGGAAACGTTAGATTTTGTTTCTTTTCTAGGCTAACAAAAGAATCGAATCCCCTCCTGTATCGTCTTTCCTTGAGCTCACTGTCTTTGTCGATCACCAGAAACCCGTACTTCTGACCGTTCCAGCATGCAGAGCACACGCTTTCAAACTCTGTGTAAGACATATTGGTGTTTACATGGTCGTTGTATACGTGTCTCAGGTTCATATTGTCTTGTTTCAATAACAAGAGTAAGTTTACGTTGTCGCGCACGAGATGTTTGGGAATACGCGCGTACATCTGACAGAAATGGAAAAAGTCAACGTCGTGATATCTACTTATGCAAAAGCAGGCTATAATATTGTCCTGCTTTTCGCACGCTACATCGTGAAATATGATTTTTGAGTTGGGCGGTGCTTATTCCGGTGTAATCACTTGCTCACGCTCGGTAAACGCAAAATACTCCGTATTCTCAACATGGTCCAACAATTGCTTCAATAATTGGTATTCAGGTTGGTTGAGAGATTTCGAGTAGATATAAATATTTCCAAATCTGAGTCCCTTGGGATGGGTTATAAGTGTAAGCAACTCATCAGTTTTACCACAATTCGACAGTCCACAGAATAGCGAACGTACACTATCCAGGAGTGCTTCACCCTGCCGTTTGTGCCTTTTGACATTTTGCTCCGAAAGTTTGTCAAAATTCATCACGGGAAGTTGAGTAGGTTGTTTCTTAAACCGCATCTCGTACATAACTGATCGCATCTGCTATAAATATCCCCTTTTAGAGCACTCTTCTTAATCAACGCACGAACATGATCGCGTACAGAAGCAGCAGGCGGCAACATCGTGGCAAGGGTCTGGTAAATAAAATCATCAACAGCCTTCCGGTCGAATTTCGTGTAACTGGTTATCAGTACTGTGAGCCTGGTACAAAATTAACAAAGAGACTCGCGCGGCGTGGTACGGGAATCAATCTTCTCGACGCAGCTTGCAATGACCACGATATTGCTTATTCGCAGAATCGTGAAAATCTTGAAGTTGGAAATGGGGCTGACAGGGTGTTGGCTGAGAAAGCTTGGTAACGGGTTCTTGCGAAGGACGCAAATTTGGGTGAAAAGGCAGCCGCTTGGGCGATAGCTAATACAATAAGAGTAAAATCAAAACTCGGAATGGGAATTACAAAGTCATAAAATGGGACCTTGAGAAAAGTTAGAAATGCTACAAAACGTTCTATAGTTTCAAGCAACGATGCAAAAGTAGCTATCGAATCTGCGCTGAGGGGTGCTGAAAACGCCGTTGAAAAAGCGGGTGGTGAATGTAAAGTGCGAACACCTCGCGTTCTACCGGTACCTTTAAAAGTGGGTAGTTTTCTACCGTTTCTGATTTCTATTTTCGCTGGACATAGTCCTACAGGCGCGTTAGCCGGTGCAGCGGCAGGTTGAGCAAAAGCTGTGAACGATGCAAGTGCTGCTGAACGAGAACTGGGAAAGAGCGAACGACACAACAAAACTATGGAAGCTATCGCTTCGGGCAAAGGGCTTTATATGTAACCGTACGAAACAAGTCTTGGTCTCCATCTCTCGAAAAACTATATGCGATGCTACCACGTCGAGCGTTAACTGATTCGGACTTGTTGGAATATGCAAAAATCTTTAAGGTTTCGCATTTCCGCGGTGTTTCAATGCGAAACAAAATGCCCGAAAACGGTCCACGAAAAAACGAGTCAGCTATATCAACCTTGACGACAAAGATGGTCCGGGAACATCCGCCATCAAACCCAACAATAATACATCACGCAGCGAAACCACATGCAACCACACGATTGACTTTGAGCCAAATGATTCCATTGCTCAACTTTTGGGATTCACACCACGTGTATTGGAGGTTGATAAAACTCACGAGTCAGACACGCCTGTAACTATACTCAAGGTCAACGCGTTGCGAGTCGAGTGTAGCATTACAACAAGCGCCTACGTCAATGTACACAAAGTACACACTATTCACGAGTTTTTCCCGGCTGTCCGACCAGGATATAAGATCGTGGAAGTACCGTCGCACGTCATTCACCTTTCGATCACCGTCAGGACCATAGATCACGTTCAGCTCCGGTTAGTGCATCAAGACGGAGACCTGGTTAATTTCCGTGGAGAAGTTATGACCGTGAGACTACATATCAAATTGCAATGAACGATGGGAATTGTATTCAACAGACTGTCAAAGAGTAGGTATATCAGTGAGTCGGCATGTTCCGATCAAGTCGGTCATCGATCGATGCTCGAACCGTTAACACCTCGAAACGTGGAGTTCCTGATAGCGCTGGGTCTGAAACTGACACCTTTTGGAAGAGGAATTTCCGACAATTTGTTGTTTCATCATCTGCTACGTATCATGGAGGAAGAAATCTTGAACATCCAAACACCAGTCGGCTTTGACGAATCCGTTGCGCATTACGAGATTCACGCTCACAAACCTTACGCCTCGTCAACTTTGAACAACAGCGATGAAATTCGAATCAACGTTCAGCATCAGGATTCATGCATATTACCCAGCAAAAGTTTGGTACATATCCATGGACGACTTCTCAAACCTGATGGTACAGGTACTGTGACACACAGCTCGTAAACAACGCGATCTGTCATCTGTTTGAAGAAATTCGCTACGAAATTAATGCAGTTGAGATTGATAGATGCAAGAACGTTGGCTTGACAAGTCTCATGTAGGGTTACGCTTCCATGCACCCTGGTCAGACTTGGCTGATGGAGAACGCTGGATAGCTTGACGTAGAACAGAAGAAAAAATTAACCGATGCGAAAGGTAATTTTGACGTACTGATACCGCTCAGCATGATATTGGATTTCGCTAAAGACTACCGCATGATCGTTGTCAACGCTAAACATGAGTTAATTCTGACGAGATCAAAAACTGACGTCAACGCAATCATGCAGACTCAAGAGGAGGAATTTAAAATCACGATCGATACAGTGGAATGGCTAATACCGTATTTGAAACTCGCGGATCAGAAAAATGTTGACCTACTAAATTTCATTCGGAGAGATCCGCCTATTTCGATGAGCTTCCGCAGTTGGCAATTGTACGAATATCCCCTACTTCCCACAACATCGAAATACGTTTGGACTGTGAAAACCTTCACTAAGCTTGAAAAATCTCGTTACGTCATTTCGGGTTTCCAAACACGTAGAAAGAACAAGACCGACAAAAACGCATGACATTTCGATCATTGCAATATCACGGACGTCAAGCTATTTTCAAACTCTGCATCTCAACGGTACGGTAACCTGAACCTCAACATGAGTCGTAATCTGTACGCGCTCCTGTACGAGATGTACGCAAACTTCCGAGCTACCCACTACGACAAGAACCCCGAGCCGTTGCTGTCAAAGAGTGAATTCCTTCGAGACGTCCCCTTATTCGTTATCGACTGTTCAAAACTGAACGAATCTTTGAAGCACGGACCTGTCGACATCCGTCTTGAATTTGAAGCTAAAGCCAACTTTTCCGCTGAAACATCGGCGTACTGCTTGATTGTTCACGATCGTATTGTCGAATACAACCCGCTCAGTGGTGGGGTCAAAAAGTTGGTATAAAAGCTGACCCGTTCCCACCATTTCGCACAGACCAAAGATGGAGCTTATCGTTGACATACAAGGCTTTCGTAGACCTTTCAACAATACCTTCATATTGAAAGAATTGGCTATAATTTCAATTTACTCGGTAGCATCTCCATCAATGTTTTACTTCAAGCCACCTTACGAATGGGATTTACTAGACGTCAAATACAAAAGCCAAAATTCTTGGTTAGAACGCGATTTCCACGGTTTACTTCGGAGCTGTGGAACCATACCGTTTGAGGAAGTTGAGTTGACCATTGAAGACAGGCTGTGCAAAGCTCAAGCCGTATACGTGAAAGGAGAAGGAAAACGAGACTGGTTGCTCAAAATGGTCCCGAAAGTTCAAATCATCGATATGCTAGACTTTGACTGTCCGTCACTTTAAACCTTGCAAAAAACTTCAGCTGTGCCTCGAAGAAGTAGCGTGCATGCAATACCCAACGAAATCTGTGCAGCACAAAACGTTTCGATACTTCAAAATTGGCTACTAAATCATCATACTGTTCGGATGACGACGGTGTACGATTTGTGTCACTGCGCAGAAGCGTTTACAAGAACGGTCCCGCATTTCCGGCGAATATGTTATCCTGGTTATGATACTGTTGAATAGAATTATTGTGCTATCGTTGTGAAGTAATTATCAACTGTACCCTAAAAATTGTACTCAATAAGACTGTGTTTTGAAGAATATTCATGAAATAATTTCACACCCTCACCTTCACCTTAGCTCTCAAGAGAGAATTTTTTTCAATATAAAGCGTATGTAAGAATAAACCGTGCTCTCCATACTCGACCAAGCTGTACTCAAACCGAGTTATGTTTTGCATTCCTAGAGCGATAGTAACCCAACAATGCAGATCCTTGGCTCTGAATGTATACTACCGCAGCTATCGGTCGACCTTGCCTTCTGGTCGCGACTGAACCCGTTCAAAATTCATCGTTGAGTACACATGACAGTTACAAGCCAAAAAGAATGTCACGTGGTCGATATCAAACCGGCATCCGAGTAAGTGAAAAACAATTCTCAGAACCATTGATCTTGGAATCTCGCGTGGTTGATAACGTGGGAAAGGAATGTGAGGTGGTTGATGTTACACATCAGCATTTCTACCGTGGGAAAAGAATGTGGGGTGGTTGACGTTACACATCAACAGTCCTTTCGTGGGAAAGGAATTTGAAGTGGTTAATGTTACACATCATCAGTTTCATTGTGGGAAAAGAATGCGGGACGGTAAAAAAGTTCTCGCCCCCGCTGCACTTTTGACCGTTGGCAGACGAGCACTACATAAAGACTTTGACCTTCGGTCGGTAAGAGTGTCGGTGAAACAGCACGATTTCAACCTTTGACCGATAAAAATTGTTGGTAAAGCAGTGCGATTTTTACCGTCGACCGATACAACTGTCGGTGAGGTTGCACGGTTTTGACCTTAAGTCGGTACGGCTAACTGTGACGTCATCGGGAAAAAGGGTTTGAGTCTGGGAAGAATGTCGGTCAGTGTCGGTAACAGGAATTCGTAAGTAGAACCCGCCTTGCTGTACTACTACGCTGCATCGAAAGGATTGATACGGGAATCTCCTTTTGCGACTCTTTTCGTCAACTTCGTACCAGGACCGCAGTATTGGTAGCCGGAAACATGCAACTTGATTGGGAGTTTGTTGATAATGCCATGTACCAAACCTCCTCTATTTGATCACCTCTTTGAGAATCGGTCACAATCACGTGTGTGCACAATCATGTCCTCTTTGCGACTGAGAGAAAGTTATCATAAACGATGCATTTATAGGAAATCCAGCCAGTCCCTTTCGAGATGAGTTCCGAGACACAATCGACCAAGCTACCCGTGATGAATTTTGACAAATGCACGCAGCAGAGTACAAAACGGAAAAAACGTCATGGCGAATCGGTGCCGAGAATTGTACGTGCGGTATTCTGCGAAACATCTAACTGTGGCAAACCCAACGCATTATTTGCGCTTATAACGCATCCCACCGGTTTGAGGTTCGAAAACCTGTACGTTCACTCAAAATCTCTCAATCAACCGAAATACAAGTTTCTGAGTCAAGTGCTCAAAAATGTCGACGGTGTTGAGTATCACCCCTCTAATGAGCATGAGCACGTCATTGCATCGAACGAGGCGCAACCCAACTCGATCATGGTATTCGATTACGTAGCGTGCGAGAAGCAGGATACATACGCGCGGACTTTTGTATGGGTAGACATAACGATGTAGACTGTTTCTTTGTCAGACGTACGCTCGAATCCTTAAGCACCTCGTGCGCAACAACACCAACTTGCTGGTCTTATTCAAGCGAGACGGGATGAATCTGAGACATGTGTACAACGATCATGTACACACTGATATGTCGTATGTAGAGTCTAAAGACTCGTGTACGGCATGCTGAAACTGTGACAAGTATGGTTTCGTAGTGATCGACGAGGATAGAGAGCTCGGTAATGGTCGGTATAGGAAGGGATTTGACAGTTTTATAAACATGACATAAGAATAGAATACACGATCTCCGAAGGCGATGAAACAGTAGCTTTCCAGAACTAGTTGTGTCAACATGCAGGAAATTTGTAAGGAAAAAGAAGTCTTGCATCGTATCGCTCAAGCGAGTCATGCGATTCGTCGTAAGCACAGAACCCTCAAGATGGGAAAGAGTAGCTGCAGGAGACGATAAAGGATATCTCCAAACCTGTGGTACCCCCGTTGCAGGAATTAGTCAATGTTCCTCGAGGCACGAAACTTGTCAAGGAAGAGGTGAAGGAAGAACTCAAAACTGAAACGAAGGATGAGCCGAAGAACGCAATAAAAGCAGAAGATTCTTTTGCAACTGCAGAGGAAGAGGATCAAACTATTACAGAATCGTCGGTAAGATCAAAAAATGAATATCTTGAGATGCTCAACGATAAAAAAAGACAGCACAAGTTGGATACTCTTTACGGGGTACGGAGTCTTTCTACTGCCAGACTGATGGTTGGTAACTTACCGATAAGCTTCGAGCGCGATTCCGTTTGCATAGGCGGTACGCTCTATCCGAAAACTCAGGGACTGTTGGAACTGCTGTTTAAAAAGATGCTCAACAGCGCTCACGTTACCCGCAACGACAAGGAGGATTACAGAAATATCCTTCTCGCAACAAATGCTCACAGAAAGTACTATAGAGCCACCGAGCCTATCCGAAACGCTCAGAGCGCCAAATTCAAGCATTTAATTGCTGAGTTGCTCAATATTTCTACGTCAGGCAAAGGCGTATCACCATCGTCACAGATGTCGAAGCGTACGGGCAAAGATGTTCTGCTACCTCAGGCTTGGGTTACTCGACAAGTTGTTAAAGCATATTATATTTTCTGGGACGACGCTAACGAGCTGGTGGAATGTCTTTGTTTGCTTATGGCATCTCAAGGGGTTAGGAATACAAGTCACAACAATGAAATTATGACGGTTCTCGAAGAATTACGGGAAGCCGGAATCATTAGTTAGCGAATTCTCGTCGACTCTGCAGTCATTTACGAGATGAGCGTCGACGTTTTTGGACGTCAGCTGAATAAAAACACGACTACGAGCACTCGCGGTCCTCCGAGTGTCGGATTTCAAATACCAGCGGATGGGCATTACGATGTACGGAACAGAGTATAATTCCGAAATTCTCAGGTGAGTTGAAAAATAATTGACGGAGCCAGGAATCGAACCTGGGACTTAGAGATGCTTTACCAGAGACTTACTCCACTGAAACACCTAGCCGCCCTGACTACAGTGTCATCAATTTCTCTCATCACCTGTATTTCGAAGATTCTAGTTTTCATGTGCCATTGAATATATTTACATTTGAGTTTCGTCGCGAAGAGACACATTTTGGACAGTGTGTGAAGCTTGTTGATTTGTGCACAGATGTGCTATATGTACTCACCTGAAAATTTCGAAATTGTACTCTTATCTAGCAAATTTTTCTCGCTAATGATATGATATGTTGTATTTCATATCAGCAGTAGTAAACAGCCCACCGTTTAAGTGGCCAAGTGAATTTGACTTCACAAAATTCCACATATAGCTCATGTGTGTACATATCAGCACCTGACACTTACCACTGCTCGTATACTAAAAAATTGTACGCGTCTTGTCCCCGTTTTATAGTTCCTCTACGTGGTGCTAGTGGACTCTTGGTAGACTTCTGACACGCTCGCTGCCCTCCCTGACCGCGCGCAAGCTCGTCAGGTTACTACTAGCGCCACTAGTGGTGGAAATTGGCGGCAGAATCGAGGGACATTTTGCGAACCACTTTCAGCAGCATGTGTCAGGGGGCTGGTACAATCAACAAGCTTCACAAACTATCAAAAATGTGTCTTTCCGCGACGAAACTCAAATGTAGATATACAGAACAAGAGACTGTGCAATGTCGCAGATCCCGCAGAGCCGAACAATGCTGTAACTTCAAAAATGTTTATACAAAAATTCAACGTGCTGCAAAAACAAATCGACAACCTCGATCATATGATCAAAGCTTTGGAGATCACCACGGAGAAAGCCTTGGATACCTTTTACACAGACTTGAAAACAGGCAGAGACCTGTCCATTCAAAACACTGAAATCATTTCCAAATTGGACACCAGACTAAGAGCGTTGGAATATGAACGAGAAAAAGCAAGCACTGGTGACGGAACTGCATAAGCCTGCACGCCGGAATTACCCGCGTCGACGTGTAGACGTGCGCGGCATCAACGAGACCTGGTAGGCGGATCTTGTTGACATGATGTCGTACGCTGGACAAAACAAAGGTTACAAGTACATGCTCACAGGCATTGATATCTTTTCAAAGTACGTGTGGGCTATACGGATAAAGAGTAAGTCTGGAGATGATGTTACGAAGACAATGGAATCTGTGCTGGTTTAAGGACGGGTACCGAAAAATTTACACGTGGACGGAGGAACGGAATTCGAATCTCTTATGTCACGCTACGGGATCGAACTTTACTCCACGGACAGGAATTTCAAGGCTCCGATCTGCGAACGTTTCAATCGTACGCTGAAAGGTAAAATATGGCCACGGTTCAGCATGCAAGGAAGCTACAAGTGGCTCGACATCTTATCTGATTTGGTTTCGGCTTATAACAACGCCAAACACCGAACCATAAGAATGAAACCGTCGGATGTCACCGTTGCAAACGAAAGGCTGTTATTACGTCAGGCGTACGGAGGGCTTCGAGCGATACCTACCATATCGGCAAAATTCAAATCTGGCGACAAAGTTCGAATCAGCAAATTCAAAAATGTCTTCGAGAAAGGTTACACTGCCAATTGGACGACTGAAATATTCACGATAAGTTTAGTGGAAAATACTGATCCTGTGACGTACAAGCTCAAAGATTACCGAGATCAACCCATCGCTGGTTGTGTCTACGACCAAGAGCTCCTCAAGGTTGAACATCCGGATATCTATCTGGTGGAGAAGGTGCTCAAGAAACGTGAAAGAAAACTATATTGTAACGTTCTTAGACGTTACGGAAATAAATATGGATTCGTGAGTTTCATTATCAAGCGAAAATCGAAGCCGTAAATGAAATGCTGAGAAAAAGCTTCAATTGCAGGGTACGTGTTTCTGGTTTTGAGTCTGAAAAAATACTGTTTTTACAATAATGTTGGTCGACGCAGCACCCTCATTCTTTTTAAAGACTTAAGAGGTTCATAAACGTCTTTTATCTATGATGACTACTAGATTATCAAAATGGGGTAAGACGGATGATGTCACCCTTTGTCACATTACTCCCCCCCCGAGGAAAAGAGTCGTCCCAACTCGGGAAAGATGAAACAATTTTAAAAGTGATCTCGCAGTCAGTGCTCGAAGATGAGTTGGAGCTGTGGCTCTAAAAATTTAAAGTTTCCCTTTTTTACTATCTGGCGTTTGCCCATAGTCTCAAGGTAAACCACAGAAAACCTTGAGCTGATAGTTAGGCATTAAATAATTCCAAAAATTGATGTGCCTTGTTTTATAAAGGTAAGTGTTGTTTAGTGTTATGTCTCTTCATGAGTTTGAAGAAATCAAAATCATCCGGATCGACATCGGAAAGGAAATCCATTCCTCCCGCAAATGCGTCGAGGCGCGAAACCGCAACCGGGAAAACTCTGGGTCCTAGGCAAGGAAAAGGCTGATTCCCACCGAGAATTGGCTCAGGAAACAGGAAAAAGGGATGGGTGACTCAATCCAAGACTTCTTCCAGAAACTTTAGGAGGACAAATGTGAGTGATGGAAGAACAATCCAAATTCGCTCTACGAATTTGGGAAAGGCACGAGTAAATTGGATCAAATATTCATTCAAAAAAGAAAACGAACGATCTTATCTCACTCATTTCTGCGTCGTTCTTCAAAATAAGGCCACCAGTCATCCTCAGGAATCGAAAAGGTCGGAAGGAAAAAGGCTGTTTGGCTAATAACCTGAAAAAGTGCTTACAAAAACTGACACCTGAGGTTAATAAAATGTGAAAATAAAGCAATTGCACATCGACCTCGAAAATGCTCGTGGCTCTATTCACATTATAAAAGAAACCAAGGCCTATCTGACACAAAATCCGATTCAGAAAAAGAAGTTTCTAGAAAGAAACAACCGAAGAAAACAAATTTCGTGTTGATTGGCAACTCAGAAATGACAAATCATTATAAGAAAAACTTCCGTCAAAGATAGTTCACGTCCAACCCTCGAATCTAACATTATGAACTCGAAGGAACACATCTCCCTTAACGCGGCGGCATTAGCCAAGAGATTCCTTCCAAACAACCTTGAAGAGTACTCCGCATTCGGAACCTCAATTTTTTCAAACTACACGTGGAAAGGAATGTCATGTGGACAACTAAACGAGATTTTAGAAAAAGGCAAGACGGGCGACCTCTGTCAAAGTTGCTTCAATTGCCAGTGAGTACACCACAGTGAGAAACACAAATAATTGATAAGAAAATGAGAAGACACTAATTCTTTCTTTCAGCTCAAAGCCCGAATCTCTTGAACACAAAGTCTCCTTCCATATCACTTTCCATAAAGAAAAAGCAAAATGCTACCAATGCAAACAGAGTCTATACGACATGGTAAGAAAGGCGGAAGGGTGTGACGAATGCGATCTCGTCAAAGAAGTGAAGAAAATTCTAAATGTTGCCCGGTATTTTCCTCTACTTTACCTTTGATAATAAAAATTGAGTTTGATAAATGAAATTTCTTGTTGAATAAACTTTCTTTTGTAACAAAAAAATTCGTTTAGTATTTCTATTGAAAGGCTTAACCAACCTTGTTCATGTGACATTGCAAAATAAGAATTAGAATAAACTTGGTCGGCTGTGAATTCTGCATTGATAACCAAGACGGCAGCCGATAAAAAAGTAAAGGTTTGTCTTATTGACCAATCTTCATGAACCTCGTAAATAGTTCTGAGTAACTCTGAAGAAATGTTCGACTCTTCCTCACGAGAAAGGGAACTGACTCGGGCAAAAGAAGTTTCTGGGGAAACTCGCAAATAAACAATGAAACCTACTCTGAGCTCAGACGAGCGAATGAGAAGATCGAAATTTTTTATCAATAAATGAGATTCAAAGTCGCGAAAATTACCTAACCTTTGACGAGCTTCTACGAAACAATTGCTACTAAATATCGATCTTTCCATCACCTTTACAGGTAAAGAAGTCGTCTGAAGATGTCTATCTAACATAAACATCTGAGCGAAATACTGAAAATGATAGCAATAACGACCTGGGTCCTGGTACATTAAATCCAAGAGATTAATCCCAGCGACATTTCGATATTCATCAAGAGGTTCTGAAAACGTACAAACCTGACGATCTGCTAAAAACCTCTTACAATTAGTGAAAGTTGATTTTTCGCAACCGATATTTCCTTTAATGATGATCGTAAGCGGTCGAGTTTTACTAAAATGAATTCCAAAAGGCAGATTCTTTTCCCAATCGATGATCGACTGTGAAGAAGGTTAAGTCGATCACAGTTGTCAAGGGTGTACGTCTGAAGATCTAACCTCGAAGGATGTTCCAGGTCTCGGAGAGACTGTTCCAAGTTGACCTTCCTCAAATGGAGCAAGACGGTTCAGGTGTACTACTTTCTGACGTGAATGAGGAGATGTTCGGATTCTATAGACAATATCATTTATCCGGTGAACCACTAAGTGAGGGCCTTCCCAATTTCCTTGTAGTTTTTGAAATCATCATTTTTGTTTTCGGGGTTGAAAGAGCCAGACAGAATTTCCGGTGTTGAATTCTAAATCCCTGGCTCGAATATCGTAACGATTTTTTGATTTGTCTGAAGCCATAGAAATTCTACTTCCAGCAAAGCTACGAATTCCTTCTAATCGTTGTTGCAGGAGAAGTAGCATAATCTGTTTGATGCTGTTTTTGTACAGAAACATGACCTTTGTCTAAATCTGTTGGAAGTCGAAGATTTCTTCCAGTAAGCATGAGGGCCGGCGTCTGCTTCGTCGTCTCATAAATCGCAGATCTGTAAGATAAGAGGAAGAAAGGGATCCAGGAGTCCCAGTCTCTCTGATCCTGCTCTACGAAGGACGACAAATACTGTAGCAAGGTTCGATTCAGACGCTCTATCATGCAGTCAGATTGCGGATGCAAAGGAATCGTACGAGTTTTTCTAACCCCTAAAATCTGAGAAACCTCTTTCATTAAGGTTCTAGAAGAACTCCATGTCTACAGATAAACTATTCAACGAATGCCTGTGCTACAGTGGAGGCTTCTTGATTGGCGAGAGGGACCACTTCAGGCCACGTGGTAAAAGAATCAGCAATAACCAGAGTATATTTATTTCCAGAATGGGTTATCGGTAGAGATCCGAGAATGTCCATCGCGATCGTTTCAAATGGAGCTCCCACGTTGCAAACTTGATGAGAGCTTTGTCCTTTTGCTCGAGGTCCTTTCTTCCCCGTGCAGATTCGACATCTTCGGCACCCATCTTCAACGTCCGTCCGGCAACGGGGCCAAAAGGAGAAGTTGCGAATTCCGCCCAGAATTTTATTTGAGGCGAAGTGTCCGCCTGCAGGAGAATCATGATGAAGAGCGAGAATCTCTAGAACTCGTGTCCTGGGGACCAAAAGTTGCCACCTGATTTCGTTTATGTCTGCAGATTCCCATTTTCGGTATAAAATTCCATCAATTAAAAGGATAGAGTCCCATTGAGCCCAATAAATTTTCAAATCTGGCTCGACTGAAGATATATCCTGCCAGTCCGGACGAGTTTCCGCTTCTTTCCAGGACTTAACTTGAGTCAAAGTGTCGTCCTCTTGTTGTGATTTTTTCCATTCCTCTGGGTTATTTTCGAGAGAAATCTTCCGTATTGAAAGACAGGGGTCTCGGTTTTTCTCTAATCGTGCACACTGTTTACACTCTGGTGTTTCTTTGCAGGGTCTTCGAGAGAGAGTATCTGCAGTTCCATGATGAATTCCTGCTCGATGACGAATGTTGAAATCGTACTGTCCAAGCCTTTCTAATCATCTAGCTACTTGACCTTCGGAGGATTTGAACAAAAGTAACCACCTAAGAGATGCATGATCTGTTTGTATCAGAAATCTCCTACCGTACAGATGATGATGAAAATGTACTACGGTCTTAACAACAGCTAAAAGTTCTCTACGACTGACACAATAATTCCTCTCAGTTTTACTCAAACTTCTGCTGAAATAACTTATCACTCTCTCCTGACCTCCCTGAATTTGTGACAAAACCCCACCTTTTCCTGAAAGAGAGGCATCCGTATCTAAAATGAAAGGAAATTCGGCCTCTGGGTGAGCTAAAATCGGCGAAGAGATGAGATTTTCTTTCAATTTCTTGAAAGCTTCTTCGCATTCCGGGGTCCGGTCAAAAGGAATCTTGATTCCGGTCAAATAATGGAGAGTCTTAGCTTTACCAGCGAAACCTTCTACAAATCTTCTGTCATACGTACAAAGGCCTAAAAAGCTTTGAATTTGTTCTTTGTTCTCAGATGTCGGCCAAGAAGAAACCTTCTCGATTTTGGATGGGTCGGTCTTCACACCTTGTGCTGAGACGATATGTCCGAGGAAGCCTACTTCTTTCTGGAACAGATGGCATTTTTTCGGGCTCATTTTTAGGCCTGCTTGCTTTAGCCTAGTGAAAACTTGTCTGAGATTTTGAACTTCTTCTTCAAAGTTCATGCCAAAGACGATTATGTCGTCTAAATAAACGAGGCATATTCTGCCAGTGAGCCCATGAAGAACAGCCTCCATCATTCGTTCAAAGGTAGCCGGGGCATTACTTAAACCAAACGGCATAACCTTGAACTGCCATAACCCTCTTAAGCCCGTAACAAAAGCTGTTTTTTCTTCATCTAGAGGATCCATTTCGACCTGCCAGTATCGGCTACGAAGATCTATGGTGCTGAATCAAGTTGTACCAGCTATCAGGTCGAGTGTCTCATCGATTCTGGGTAGAGGGTAAGAAACTTTCTTCGTTATATCGTTCAGCTTCCTGTAATCGATACAAAATCGTTTGAATCCGTCCCTCTTGTTAACACGGACAATTGGAGAGGCCCAGGGACTAGATGATGGTTCAATCACATCATTCGTTAGCATGTCTTCCACAAGCTTTTTCACCTCTTCTCGGGCGTGAAGAGCGGGTCTTCGAGGGGCTTGTTCTATTAGTGAACTTTCTCCGATTTTGATCTTATGCTTGACGGAAGTACATTGGCCTTTATCACCACTATCTTTGGCGAAAGAATCTATAAACTGTAGCAAAAGAGATTCAAACGGTTCTAACTGAGCTAAATTCGATGAAACCGAAGATTTCTCAACAAGGCCCTGTAAATGTGAAGGAAAGTGTTGTTGAAAATCTTCCCCTGAAAGTTCTTTTTCCCGAATTCTAGGCGGAGTCCAATAAATTCCATTACTATTTGTACAAAGAGCTATTTCGCGATTTTATGACGCTAGTGAATTTCTCTTGGTCGAGATAACACAGTTATGTGTTGTAAGAAAGTCTATTCCCAAAATATCTTTATCCTCTATATCTGCTATAAAAACCTTATGTGGAGAGTCGATACACCCAAGAAGGGTAATTTGGACAGTAACCTGTCATAAAACTGGCGTCGTCTCTCTAGTGGCTGTTCGCAGGGATAAAGAGGGAACAATCTGGTCATGGGATTCAAAGAAATCCGATCGAACTACGGTCACGTCCGCGCCGGTGTCTATTACCCTAAGACAATCGACGCCATTTACAGTACCGCACGCGTAAAGACCAGACCGTCGCAGACTCCTAATTAAAAACTGTTCTTTAAGAGGGCTTTCACTTTTAACAATCCGCGATGATTTTCGCCCTGACAAATCATGCTAGAATAGTTTTTTGCACGAGTTTCTGTTGAAGAGCTCGATTGAGGATTTACCTCCCTCATTTCTATATCTTTTTTCCGCCAGTTATAGAAGTTCCGATTCGAATTTTGCATCGGTCCTCCAGTAATTTTCTTAAGCAAAAAACAATGGTTGGCGTCATGTCCAACTTTCTTACGATATAAACAAGAAAAGACAGTTTGATCTGTCGTGACCGCGCTTTTGATTCAGCGTTTGTTAATCTGGTTTCGAAAAGAACCACGATATCTTTGTTTCAAATTATTATCACTATTTTTATTTTTATAATTCTGAGGCTTGGTCTTTTCCGAGCGCTCAAAATCCCATCTTTCTGAGGTGTTTCTGGATACCCCAATTCGGCGAAGTTTGCCTGACCCGAAATATTGCGTTTACATGGCCTCCACCTTGAGAGCTTTGGCCGTTGCCTCTCGCACGGAAGTTAAACCTGATGTTCCAGCAGCCATTTTGATTTCCGGATCGCTTATTGCGTTCAGCAAAGCTTGAGTCGCTAATAAATTACGAGCCGGCTCGTGATCTGGTAAAGCTACACGAGGAAGCCGTTCAATATCTTGGCTAAGTGACGCGAGGTCTTCGTCTCGTCCTTGTCTCCTGGTCTGTAATTGAGCTGTGTACAGTTTCGTCAGATGTTTATCTTCGTATTTCAATTTAAGCGCGGAGCTGAGTTCATCATAATCGGAAATTTCTTCTTCTCACAATACTGTCAATACATTTAAAGCGGGAGTTCGAAGGCAAGAGGCAAGGCTGTGAGCCTTCATGGCGGAGTCCCACTGATTATGTTTTGCTATTGTATTGAATTGTTTCTCATACTCAGCTCATGTAATTTTTCTACCAAAAACAGGTGGTTTTAGAGAACAAAAAGGTTTCTCGAATATTTGAGAAGAAACCCCAGGAATTCTTGAATTATTTAATTGATTCAAACGAGAATAACGTGGCTGAACGTGAGACGGAGGCTCGGAAAAGCCATCATCGTTTTCTACCCTTGATCTAGAAATTAGGGAATCATCTATTTTCCCAATAAAAGGCACAGATTTTGAGTCGTGAACATCCTGAAATCATCCTGGATGTTGAACTCCCTGAACAGCAGGAGAGGGAACTGGGAAGGCAGAAGAGTAGCGACTACTAGGACTCGAAGAGAAACAGCCTGCTCTCCAGAGCCGCTAATTTGATGTACGGATTGAAGGATCTCCACAGTGGTCCGGAGCAGGTCATGTAGACTGGTTTCCGAACGTTCCCACTGTTCTTGTTGCTCTTGAAGCAGCTGGACAAGTTGTTGTTGTCGTACGGCGGCTTCGTGTTGTTGGTTAGCTGCATCCAGAAGCTGCCGTTGATGTCTTTCGGCGGCTTCTTGTTGCCGTCGCTGATGACGTTCGGCGGCTTCGTGTTGTTGGTTCATCAATCTCGCGAGATCGATTTATGAGAATGAGGTCACCGAAGGCACGAGAAGAGGGTCCACTGAAGGTGTCGATCCTGCTTCAGGTACTCGCTGGTTTTCTTTAATTTCTTCTCCGGCACTTTCCCGTCGCCGAGAGCATGTCATACCACTAATGCTCATGGTTTACTTAACGCACTGAATTGACTCAATTAAAAAGAAACTCCTAATCCCACTCCTGACACCAGTGTAACGTTCTCAGATGTTACGAATATGAATATGAATTCGTGAGTTTGGTTATCGAGCCAAAATCAAAGGCGTGAATAAAATGCTGAGAAAAAGTTTCAATTGCAGGGTACGTGTTTCTGGTTTCAAGTCTGAAACAAGACTGTTTTTACAATAATGTTGGTTGACGTAGCTACCTTATTTTTTTTAAAGACATGAACGGTTTATAAACGTCTTTCATCTATGATGACTACTAGATCATTGAAAGGGGGTAAGACGGGTGATTTTACCCTTTCTAACAATATGTTGAATGGTTAGGTTTTGACGATACACACAACAGTTGGATAAACGAATCGGACATGTAACATTGAATAAATGAATTTTTCGTAGAAACTTATGTGCCTTTTTATTTTATACCCGATACATAACAAGTCTGCATCTCTATTATTTGGACAATCGACAGACGTATGCATCATTGTACAATTTTTATATTTCGGAGCGTTCTTATTCACTATCCTACATAATAATATTTTATACATCATGGTACAGTTATAAATTAAATCCTACATACATTACGGTACGGTAATTAGAAAGCTAAGGTGCAGGCTTTTAGCCCCACGGAAGTGTGTCGGTTGTGTTTTGGAACACGATCCGCTTGTCGTCATTCGAGCTCAGTGCCACTTTCTGCTGTTCTATGGTGTATACCTCGTGCTTTCGACTGATTATCGAAAGCTGATTTCTAGACAAATTTTCACGTTTCAAAGCACATTCCAAATAATCGTTAAAAGTCATTTTTCTCAACGATGATCCTTTGACACCTTTGGCACGTTTATTGTCTTTTTCATCCCCCACGACTCGGAATGCGTACAATTTTGCTCTTCATCCTATAAATTCTAACATTATTTTCCCGTTATTCTCATCTTTCATCAAGCCGAGAACTTTTTTATTCGCTAGAGGCATTCCATAAGCGTTATCAAGCGGATAATTAGACGTAGCGAATTCAAGCAAGTCCTCCTTCATATGTTCGTATATGTCGGGGACGGTAAAGTTGTAAATCGAACTGTCGGTATCGGTGTACATTAATTTCGCTCAGTTATCAAATTTCCGTTTAATGTTATTACAACGAAAATCGTACATATATGTTTTAAACAGATCCAGGATGGAAAAATCTGCATACAATGGTTTATTCAAATTGACTTTCGTTTTACTCATTTCGACGATGATTATCTCTTTGTAGAAAACGGTGCAGCTGGGAAAATTAGGTTTTGCTATAGTAGCTCTAGCACCGTATCTTCCATCCCATTTCGTGATCAGCCTGACATCTCTATACTTCCTAACATTTTCCCTTGTTTTGCCAAAAACTGCGTTGTTCGTCAGTTTGTCAAAATTTTTCTCGAATTCATTGTGAGATTTTTTCTGCAAATCGGTATTCAAATCTATGTATTGTTTGAGCCACGGTGTTTGCCTGTGTTCGAAAACAAGGAAATTGGCTCGAATGGCTCGGTTAAAGGACCAAACTGAGTCTGTGATAATAAAAGATACATTGCAAAGAGAATTATAATAACTGACATAAGATAAGGCAATTCATGCAATTGGAAGAGTAAGAGTGGTGTTATAACATAGCGTGAGTAGGTCGGTGTTGGAAGAATCTGAAAAGTAAGGTAACAGAGTTAGTTCGTGTTGTTTGAGGAGGTTCGTCTAGATATGTGGACATAAGTTGGTTATTCTCTAATGTGAGTAGACAATATCCAGACTTCAAGGAAATAGTACACATGAAATGATCTTAGGAAGGTTGCACGAACCAGGTGCCTTGGATGAGTGCACGAACTAGGTACAGGAAACGATCTGAAGAAGGTCGCACGAACTAGGTGCCTTGGATAATTACACGAACTAGGTGCAGGAAAGGATTTCAAGAAGGTCGCACGAACTAGGTGCCTTGGATGAGTGCACGAACCAGGTGCAGAAGGGGATCTCAAGAAGGTTGCACGAACTAGGTGCCTTACATGAGTGCACGAACTAGGTGCAGGAAAGGATCTCAAAAAGGTTGCACGAACTAGGTGCCTTCGATGAGTGCACGAACTGGGTGCAGGAAAGGATCTCAAGAAGGTTGCACGAACTAGGTGCCTTGGCGACAGTGCACGAACTAAGGTGCGTTGACGACAGTGCAAGAAGTAGCGGCGTTGACGACATTGCACGAATTAGGTGCGTTGACGACAGTGCACGAACTAGCTGCGTTCACGACATTGCACGAATCAGGTGGGTTAGAACAAACAATGCACGAACTCGGTGAGGTAAAGTAACAGAGGGTACTCAGTGTCAACCTGTGATTTAATGAAGATATCGGGTCTTGTGACACTGAATGCTGAACAAACTCGGCGGTGGTCAGACTAGAAGTGAGTGCCGCTCCGCGGTGGCGCTTTTATATGGGGTGGTTGGTCGTATCATGGAGCGTTCAGCAGTCGTTCGATGACTTCACAATTCTGCGAATAGCGACTGACAGATTATATCCTTTGCAGAATTATGCTCTTAGGTGCTCATTTACTCATTGTAGGCAAAAGTGAATTCGACAGCGCAAATCCATACATACAAAAAGTTACCAGTCCAATCACAAGAAAAGAAAACATGCAATTAAGGTTTTTCGAACAGCCTGAATTTGAGAAATTTGTGAATATTGAGTAATTTGAAGTCTAATTCCAAACATAGTCTCAAAACGCGATAGTCAACAACGTAGTTTTTCTTGGAAAGTAGCGTAGTCGTCAATTTCGGTTGTTTATTGTTCAAAATCGGAGGTACATAGTGCTCCTGACACAATGGTGAAGCTTTATGAGTTTCGTACAACTCCTCAGGATATTCCAAATCCACCTCCAGTATGTAACCAAACTCCGCATCGCACGAGATGGTGAGAACGTCGTATTGTCTAAAGTCTGATGCACAATCGATGGAACTGTATGGCAGAGCAAAGCTCATAGCAGCACAGTACAAATTATTAACGTCAAAGTACATGAAATATAATTCTTCGACCTCAGGATCGAATGCTTCCTCCATATACCTGTTGTTAGCCTTTGCGTATCTGTTCGAGCACTGTGACACATCACCTCGAATACCTTTTTCGATAAACATAACCATATCTTTGTCTGTGAGAAGCTCAAGTTCGATGTCGGTACACTCTAACATTGCATCAAACGACAGACCGGGCGCGGTGTAATAATGTAACGGGTCCAGGTTGCACGTTGCCCAACAGTTCTGTCAAAAATTTTGAAAAACGTCGGCTAGTCAAAACACGTCCGTCTGTCAATACACGTCCGAATACTCTCCCAAAGTATGAACGTTAAAAGTTTGCCAAACTTCATATGCGTGTGCATCGTCGTCGTCTGATATATCCCGATCATTCAATTTTGAGTAAAATTGTTGTTTGGATGGTAGACGTCTGTCTTCGAGCCTCTTCCAACTGTCTATGTAATCGTACGGGAACACTACTTTTCTGGTTATTAACTGAAATTTATCTGAGCTACGATAAAATTTTCGCGTGATTGATTTTTGATCGTCACCGAGATACGTTGCCAATTTCTCAAGACCACTGGGCATGGAACGGTACAAATCTATGAATCTGAACTTCATATCTGTCCCCTTGACATATTTTGTAAAAGAAATGTATTTTTCTTTGTTTACGGGTAGAAGCTCAATTGTACGCTCGATCGATGTAGCCAGTACCTTGATTAGAAAATGCGAATCATAACCCGACAGATTGTGCAATATCATTGGGATAGTGTGCCAATTTTGGTAATTTGAATTATAGTTGCGGTGAGCAGCACCACGGTACTTTCCCGTGAAATGACAGTGATCACGATGTTTCACGTCTGTGGGTGTAAACGGTTTTTGGCAAATATGACAGACCGTCGATACATCAAATTCGTTTATCTGATTGCAATTTAGTGCTTCCATGGGGACAACAGTCTTGTGATATCCCTCTAACGAATGTGCCAATCCCTTTAAATAGTTTGTAAACCATAGGATGCAAGTCTCTCCACGAATAATTTTGAATTCTGAAAGCGAATCGTCAAAAGCACAATGCAGATAATACGTTATACTGTACGGAATGTGACTGTGATAAATTGTCTTTTGTACCTATCTGTTTGACCGTAGGTTCAGCAGAAAGGAACGGATTCTTTATGTTTGAAAGTTTTAAATTTCAGAATTTTTTCCTCCTCTGTAGGTAGAATAACTTTAGTTTTGTTCAAACTCATGCAATCAACTCGGTGCTCCAACAAGCATCTGTCGAAATTAAAATGAGACAGACACCTATCGCACAACCACGTCTGATGTGAGCGTTTGGAAACATGAGAACTTATTAGTCTCGACAAATTTCGAATCCATACAAAATGATGTGTTACATTGTTTCAATATTTTCCATACCATCATCGGAATCGTCGTTTTCAGTCTACATTACTGAAAGATGGATTACTGGTTTATCAGACTCGTTTCGGCTCAAATAAACGGGTGGAATTTCACTGCGCTTTTGTTTTTCCGTACTATCTATTGAAACGTTTCGAGTTTGCACGCTGTCGCCAATGAAACGTACAGTTTATTCGCGGGCTTTGTTTCGCCAAAACTTCACACGCTATGTGTGATATTTAGCGCATACTCGAATGATATATTTATTTCGAGAATTTCCTGTCTCTGGGATAGAGCTGCAGGATTCGGTCTCTGGACACGGAAGGAAGGTGGAGAAGGATAACTTGTTAATTGTGTGATTAACTCCGGGAACAGCCCGAATAGTTTGACCACTTCAACTTGGTTTTTCGAGATAGCCTCAGAATTTGTTTTCTCACCCTCATGTGCAAAGGCACGAGTGGAATAGACCCATCATCATAGGCCGTGTGAACGGTTGAGGGTCAAACTTGATCTGTGAGTGTGAAGCACGCACAGATAGATCGCTCTGAGAGGTTGACTCGTGATGTGAAATATTTATTTCCGGAAAGGAAATATAGCAAGGATACGTCAATGTTTTGTTCCCCTGAGGCGGGATAAGAGACAGGATGAAAGGTTGTGAACTTATTCTTCTGGTAATCTCTGAGAGATTTTTGATAATTTAGGAAGGGATAGTTCTTCCGTATTTGCTCTAATATTAATGAAGTTTGCCTGCGGCAAGACTGACTATTAATTGCGTGATAGCATGTCGGTCAGAGGGACGGTATTTGATTATTCTGGATCGTTGACTAGTCGGTTTTGGTGATGGATAATGATTCGTTTAGTGGGAGCTAAGACAGAATATTATTCGTGTGCTAGTATGGTAGTCGGAAGGACTTAGATGATAGTTCGGTTTACCTATGGGTAGACTCAATATTATTTATGTGATAGCCTAGTCGTCAGAGGGATGGTATTCGATAATGAGGAATCGTCGCTGACAGTTGATTTTGATATTATAATTATTCGTTCAGATAGTACTGAAACAGAATATTACGTGAGTGATAGCACGGTAGTCAGAAGGACTTTGATAGTGATTCAGTTTGCGTATGGCAAGACTAGATATTACTAGCGTGGTAGTTAAAGGCAAGGGGAATCTACGCAAATGTACCTTCACCTGTATTAAGACTTTCAGTCGTTATGACCGTGACTCTCTACGGGTTCAGGTGTCCTACCTAAGGGTCAAGGGATTGTGAGACGATAACCGTATCTGAGCTATGAGGTCAGATTTGTGAAGAAATTCGTGACCAGTAGGTTGATTGAAGATGAAATTAGTCGAAAATTCCGGTCAGGTAAAGAAAGTTTAATTATTTGGAAAACGTAAACATGTTTAAAGGTTTCCGACGTTTCGGTCGGGCCCTGCCGACCATCCTCAGGAAAATTTCCATAATAATTAACAAAACGAATGTTTCAAAAAACAATTCTGAATTGAAACAGAGACTACGTTCATAAAAATGGTTGTTGTTGTTATAACTAAGTAATAAATTAATCAATTGTACACATGTTTGAGTGACAATTTTGAGGTTAAGTGTAGCGATTGCGGATGGCGAGAAAAGGAATAGAATACGTTTACAAGAGTGATATTTTGGCGACTAGAGTAATTAATAGGTGTGTGAGAATTGAGATAAAAAAGAGATCAACTAAGTTTAGACAGATTACTCACAAAATTTGACGACCAGTTCGTGCTTAGGTGTTGCTAGTTCAGCATTTTGGACGGAAGTAAAGATTAGCGGAAATCGATCCGTAAATCTATGGTAATGAAGTGTGATATTGATCTATGTTCGAATATCATAGATTTCAAAACTGATGACCAATCAGAGCAAAGGGCGCCAATATTTGAAAACTAGAGAATGTTTGAGTATAGATGGCTGAGATGTTGGATATCAGCACGTTTGTTGACAGAGTTACTTTTTTTCTTAAAGATATGAATCATTTCCTTGATAATACGTCTCGACATGGTATTTTGTACACACAGTTGATTTTATCTTAATTAGGAGTTACAGATTTGAGATGAGAAAAGAGAGGATATTTGGTAGTGTTAGAGATTCTAAAAGTAATTTCAATGCCCTCGTCTTTCAACACGTTTTTGATTTGGCTAGAAAGATTTTCAATGTAGGGTACAGAGATGGAGTTTTTGAATTTGTCCTTAACATTAGTTTGATTGCTGGAGTCTAAATTCCAATCAATCGAGTTGTTCATTTTATCCACTCTATATTTTTTGATATCATTAATGAATTTTAAAGGGTAGCCGTTTGAAATTAGAGTTGTTTCGACAAGTTTTAGATTTTGTTGGAGAAATTGAAGGTTTGAAATTTTAAGGCAGCGATCGAACAAGGCTATGGCGACAGATTTTTTATGTTTTATAGGATGATTAGAATTAAAATGAATGTATCTCCCAGACCAAGTTGGTTTGTGATGCCAATCTAAGATTATAGTATCATTTTGATTAATCACCGTAGTGTCAAGAAAACTTATTTTACCATCTTTTTCTAACTCAATTGTAAACTGTATACGTGGGTGAAAATTGTTAAACTTATTCAGAAGGAATTGTAAGTTTTCATTTTTTACACAAGTTATAATATCGTCTACGTAACGGTAGTAAAAGGGGAGACTAAAAGGAAGATGTAAAATGATTTTTTGTTCAAAATGTTCAAGTACTAAATTCGCTACTACTGGGCTAATTGGTGAGCCCATTGCCACACCAAAAATTTGTTGGTAAAATTTATCTTTGTAGGCAAAGTAGCATGAATCTAGACAAAGTTTGGTAGCTGCGAGAAATTCTTTTTTATTTATGTTAGTATGTGATTTTAATTTGGGCCAGTTTTTGCTGATTATAGATATTGCTAAATTAGTTCGAATGTTGGTAAACAGTGATTTGACATCTAAGGATACCAAAAGGTGTTCTCGAGGGATTGGTGTCGCCATAGCCTTGTTCGATCGCTGCCTCAAAATTTCAAACCCCCAATTTCTCAAAAAAAATTCAAAACCTGTCGAAACAACTCTCATTTCAAACGGCTACCCTTTAAAATTCATTAATGATATCAAAAAGTACAGAGTGGATAAAATGTACAACTCGATTGATTGGAATTTAGACTCCAACAATCAAACCAATGTTAAGGACAAATTCAAAAACTCCATCTCTGTACCCTATATTGAAAATCTTTCTAGCCAAATCAAAAAAGTGTTAAAAGACGAGGGCATTGAAATTACTTTTAGAATCTCTAACACTACCAAATATCCCCTCTTTTCTCATCTCAAATCTGTAACTCCTAATTTAGATAAATTCAACTGTGTGTACAAAATACCATGTCGAGACTGTAGCAAAAGCTATATTGGACAAACGTCACAACATTCAAAAAATAGAATTTTTGGCCATCGCTTTAATATTAAATGCCATGATACTGATAGATGCGCTCTAGCAGAACACTCCTTAAGTCTTGGACATAATTTTGACTTCAACAACTCTATAACCCTAACTATAGAACCGAACTGGTATGAACGTATTATTAAGGAAATGATTCATATCTTTAAGAACAAAAGTAACTCTGTCAACAAACGTGCTGATATCCAACATCTCAGCCATCTATACTCAAACATTCTCTAGTTTTCAAATATTGGCGCCCTTTGCTCTGATTGGTCATCAGTTTTGAAATCTATGATATTCGAACATAGATCAATATCACACTTCATTACCATAGATTTACGGATCGATTTCCGCTAATCTTTACTTCCGTCCGAAATGCTGAACTAGCAACACCTAAGCACGAACTGGTCGTCAAATTTTGTGAGTAATCTGTCTAAACTTAGTTGATCTCTTCTTTATTTCAATTCTCACACACCTATTAATTACTCTAGTCGCCAAAATATTACTCTTGTAAACGTATTTTATTCCTTTTTTCGCCATCCGCAATCTCTACACTTAACCTCAAATTTGTCACTCAAACATGTGTACAATTGATTAATTTGTTAATTAGTTATAACAACAACAACTATTCTTATGAACGTAGTCTCTGTTTCAATTCAGAATTGTTTTTTGAAACATTCGTTTTGTTAATTATTATGGAAATTTTCCTGAGGATGGTCGGCAGGGCCCGGCCGAAACGTCGGAAACGTTTAAACATGTTTACGTTTTCCAAATAATTAAACTTTCTTTACCTGACCGGAATTTTCGACTAATTTCATCCTCTATGAGGTCAGACGCAATGCTGTTCTTCACTTTGACACGGCTCCCTGGTACCTAAGGAGTTTATTTTATTGAAAACAAATAGAATTTATTAGTACGCTGAATGCCCTCCTTTGATGGGAAGTGGTGCTGAGGATTCCTTGCACGGGTACTCCACGTCTCCTGATCGTGGGTCCTTGGTGTCCGGCTCCTCGTGGATGTGGGAAGTATGGGTGTTCTCGTGGAAGTCTTTGATAATCTATCCTGGCGGTTGCTCAATAGTTAATAAATTGATAGATTCGCATTTGCGCTCGTCTTATATACTCTTATTGTCTAGTTACGCCGTTTTCGGGGATAGAGATTAGTCGCGTTCCCTGAAGAAGGGGTACGGTAAATCGTGTGATTTGATTGGGTTCCCGGTGTGTGGCGCGGTTATCGAGTGGACAGTGAGATTTGGGCTTGGGTTTACCAAGCAAAATATTAGGGGGCACGCGCCGAACCCCAGGTGTCGGTACGCCAGCCAGCCGTCCCGTCACACTATACCGTAAACGTTGTTAGAAAGTTTGTTAAGTTTTTCAAATTCTGGAATTTGATGTAAGGACATTGGAAAATGCAAACCGTCGTATTGTAGCACTGAGCTGAAATGTGGATAGCAAGTGATTACGCTGGGATTGTTGTTAGCTGGAAAGAGGGCTGCGGTGATCGACCATAGAAAGCAATATGAGTCGCTGTTGTGGATGTTCACGACAGCCCGAGTCTATATCTCTTAGTAATTGCTTACGGCTTCGCGTTCTCTTGGGCATTGGCACATCGTCAAAAACATATTTTTTATACCGTCTACGATTGTAATTCGCCATTCCTATGTAAAGAATACGAGTTACCCTTTTTTCCGTTTTGATTACGTAGCAAAACAATATCGTGCGCGATGAATGAACTATAACCGTACCTTCTGATAGAACTGATACAAGCGTGGTCGCTATGATGTGTCGTGATGCGCGTAATGATAGTTCTTAATATTTGGTGAGCGAAGGCTCATCAATTTCTCAACAGCGTCACGCTCAACTGGGTTTACACACAAGAATCGCGCGGTTATTTCTTATTCGTGATTGGAGAAATCCAAATTGCGCGCAAGCGCATCCATGCATGAAAGAGCCTTGCGGATACGCTACACAACACGTGGCGTGGCGATGGTCAGAATGTCAGAGAATCAGGCGGCTAAAGTTCATCTGTTCATTATATCGAGGTAAGTACGCGACCATATTACGTAAAACCTGGAAAAATAATTTACCAGTAGGCTTTTTACATAAATTCGTACAAACGTACGCATTTCAATCCTTAATTAAAGTTATATAGCCCGAGAGAAAAACCCCGCGTGATTGAGTTTAGGTTTTTGCATTTCTGAGACTGCAAACAAATATTACTTCACCTATGATCGTGGAAATTTCATTCAAATGCAGTTTGATATTATTTCAACTGCTATACACTCATAAAAGTTCAGTTATAGTCAAGGTACAAGAAATTATGCCATCAAAGCAAGCCGGTCTCTGCGACTTTATCGATGAGGCTAAGCTGGGAGTATGGTATATGGACTAGATTGATAAGAAATTTTGTGTAAGAGCATACGGGGATGTAGCTTGTTTGAAAAAGGTTATAGACAAAAAGACCGTCCTCCACGTACGCTGGCCTTCTAATATTAAAGAAGGAAAGACCAAAACCTTGGTAAACATAGTACCAGCGATTTTGTTGAAAATAGGAAGTGAGTATTTTAACATATTTGTTTAATTCAATCGTGAGAATTTAAATTCTTTCTGTAGTTTACGATCATATCATTCTTGAGGTGTTATAATAAACCGTAAGGATCTCTGGAAATGACATGAAAGTGGCGGAGCTGATCTTAGCAGCTGAACTGTTTCTTTACGACTATCTGAGAATTCAACATAGGCTCCCAAGTAGCTACATATCGGCTGATAGACCCTTTTTTTAAAAGTCCTTTTATATGCATCATATATCTTCTTTCTGTTCTGCTTTGACATCAAGAATGGGAGAACATGTACAGCTTACGAAATGACACTGATAAGTACGATACGTTAAATCCTTCCAAATCTGATCGAAAGCGTATTTGCGACAGACGCAACAACGATGACGTAGCATAAAGCAAAACTTCACAACTGAAACCGCAAGTAGTAAGTTGCTTATACTGGCAGTTTTCATTTTTCCACTGTGGTCACGCTATCTTACATTTTCAAATCAATCTAGAAGAAGATTACTAAAAAGAAGAAAGATGCTTCCATACGAGAGTCGCAGCAATTATTAATGGAGCGCGTTTAAAGAGAATTCAAGAATAAGAAAAGCCTGTACGATAACTTGGAGTCTGACGATCAAGTGAAGAAAGCGAAAAATAACAAAGTGAGCAATCGGAAACCTACTCAATCACATAAAAAAATCACTGTTCAGCCAAAATCTCCTGACGATCTACTAAAAATTGTCTCTGATCAACTCTCTAACATAATGAACCTGATGAACACATTTCCAACTATAGTTGAGACTGCGATTGCAAACCAAATGTCTCATCTTGACGACAAATTGAAAGAATTCGAGAACAAGCTCTCTGTTATTCAAGACATCGTTAACACCTTTGACAGCAAACTTTCTGCTATTGAAAATAGAATTGAGTCCCTTCAATTACAGGACACCATTCTGTGGAACGAAATTGATTGCATAATGTCCCGAACATCTGTAAATTGCGATGCAAAAATGAGACCATCTGCTGGAGGTGCTATGGAAAGCACAAAGGCTTGTAATGATGGGTGTGAACTTCCCAAACTGACTGACCATAACAAGCCAACCATTAGTTCTCTTGTTTCGTGTTCAGAGACCAAATCACACTCTTTGATGACGATACTTGAGGCGCAGAAAGTGACCGAAGATTCTGTTCCCGGAAAAGTCTGTTCGATTAATACCAGCAGCAGAATCCAATCACCTCCTCAAGCTGTAATCTTTGCTGGGAGTGATACAGAAAGTTTAAAGACAAGTACCAATGAGAGTTGGAAGCTTTCCTAGTTGGACGTCAAAAACCAGCCTACAACTGGCCTATCGGCTTCAGTAAAAGAACTTGTTACACCGAAGATAGGCAAAAACTGTGTATCTGCAAAAGTAACTTCGAATAATAATGGCAGCAGTAGCCAAACATCTCCTCAAGTTGCACACTCTTATGATATAATGGAACTGGACATAGATGTACTCAATGAAGTACTTGAGGATTATGTTCATTTGCATTCTGACAAATCAAAATTGTTAGCCCCTGTTTTCGAGTTGAAAAATGTTGAAAAAACTGTCGACAAACCTCTGGATGATGATGATGATGATGATGAGCTAAATACAAGGAAGCTGGTCAAGACTCCCATCTCTATAACTACAGATGCCACGATTAAGTCATCAAAGAATCTCACAGATGTAAGAAGTTCAAATAATTTAATTTCGGTGAATATATTTTTTATAACGTATAAGGGTCATGAATGAACCGCAGTTAGAGTGCTAGTTCAAGATATTTGTGATTTTACAGGTTTGACATTGAATTCAGTTCTGCTCTTTCCATTGGCTGTTTCAGGAAAGCAAAACTTTTATCAGCATCGGTGGACAGCTTGTAGATAAAAACAGAATTGATCAGTGCAATGATACTAAAATATCAAATTTTAATATGAAGGGTAAGAATTCTCGACCTCGTGGATAATATATTATTGAATCTTGGTGAGCGGTCAATTATATGTATAACGTATTTTTTGTTAACGTTTCGGCCCGGATATGGGCCCTCCTCAGAACGATTAATTTATTTATTTAACTGTCAAGAACAAAATAAATTTTTTTATAAGAAAAGTACAATCAGACATTAATTACTATAGATGTAATACTATTGAGGCTATTGTATATTATAGGTTGGTGAGTACAAATTGATTATCTGTTATGATTGAAAAAAGATAGGCTTAGAGATTAATTTACCTTTTTATAGGAAGGGGATTAGGATACAAGTCGAATTCATAAAATACATTTTGGCGAGCCAAAGTTCTTCGAGTAACAGTAGTCATTGTCGGCTCCTCCGGTTGTTTAAAGTGTAGGAGTTAGAAAATGTAGGTAATTAATTAAAAAAACTATGTATCAACACTGTCTATATGTCAATGTATTAAAAAAGTTTTAAAGAAAAGTTTTTATAGCAGTTAAATTAGTTTACGCAATGTCCAAGAAAGTGGTACTGGGATCATTATGACCCTGTTCTCCATGTCTAACAAAAATTTTGTTGAACCGATTGGGTCAACTGGTGAATAACGACTGATGGAAGAAACAAATATGACCCAGAGTGAAGGTGAACCAGATATAAACATATAAAAAAAAAAACTAACACCTACAGAATTCCTATATACGACCTCTGCAACTCCCTACAAACTAGGGTGAACAAACCCACCTTCAATTGGTTCAATTCCAAATTAATAAACAAAAACACACACAGAAGCATCTCTACCTACAATAGTGTCCCCCCACGTGCATATCGGCTACCTAAAATCCATAAAGAAGAAGTCCCATTACGAATTATAGTCTCTTTTGTTAATAGCCCGACTTACGCCTTATCCAAGCTAATCAATTCATGGCTCACCACAAATATCACCCCCCCCCCCCCCTCCCCCCCACCTCCAGAGTCAAAGATAGCTTTACTTTAGTTAAAACAATAAAAAAATTGATTATTCCAGACAATTACATTTTAATATCACTAGATGTAATATCTGTTTTCACCAATGTTCCGACAGATCTTGCTATGCACGCAGTAAATAACCATTGGGCCTCTCTAGATAAAAAGATCCCAATTCCACTCACTGAACTAGTTAAAGCCTTAAGCATTTGTTTCGATTCGGCAATCTTTAAATTTAACAATGACACATGTGCACAACAATTCGGGTTGCCCATGGGATCCTCTCTCTCTCCAATCCTGTCAGATCTTGTGATGGAAGACCTAGAAAGGTCATGCATTAGCAATCTAGATTTTGATTTACCCTTCTACTTCCGATATGTTGACGATATTCTAACTGCAGTCCCTAAAGAAAAAGTAGATTACACACTGAATATTTTCAACCAATATCATGGACGACTACAATTCACCATTGAAATAGAAGATAATAACGCCATCAATTTCCTGAATTTATTGCTGATACACAACAACACTAAAATCAAAACAGATTCGTTCCACAAAAAAACCTGGTCTCAAAGATATTTGAATTTTAATTCCCACCACCCGATGTCCTATAAGAAAGGTACCATCTTTAATCTTGTTGACCGAGCCATCAGACTATCAAGTATAGAATTCCATGAAAAAAATCTGTCACTCATATATAATATTTTAAGATGGAATGATTATCCTCACGGCCTTTCACACAAACATATAAATAAGAGACGCTCCCATATCAACAACTTATCTGACAATAATATTGACTCTGCTCCCGCAGACGACAACAATAGACCTGCCACTACATTTATTCCCATCCCATATGTATCTGGTCTCTTTGAGTCACTGAACCGTCTATTTACCAAACATAATGTCAAGTTTGTGGGAAAAAATTCAAAAGACTTACAAATAGTCTTTGATTCGGGTAAAGATAGGATCCCCATGGGCAAACGATCCAATGTTGTGTACAAAATACCTTGCAATGATTGCAATCAAGTTTATATCGGACAAACTGGCCGCCATCTAAACACCAAAATCAAAGAACATCAACGCAATGTACAAGAGAACGAAGAACGTCACACTGCTCTAACAAAACATGTGACCAATAAACAACATACTTTTAGCTATGACAATACAAACATCCTCTGTGAAGAACCTAATTATTACAAAAGGTTATTACTAGAAATGTGCAATATTGTAGGACACACTAATTCCGTTAACCTTAGACAAGATGTTGAACATCTTAGCAATATTTACAAACCGCTAATCTCCGCCCACATATCACACATTGCTTAACCTTAACCCTTCGTACCAGGTGTCTTTCGTATGACAGTCGTGATCCTTGTGATGAGAGAGAATCTCACGCTATTGCGCAAGCGCCAAGAGCGAAATTTTGAATTTGCGCAGGTGCAAAGAGCGAAATTTTAAATTTGATAAACTAATGTGAAGTTATAATTCTAGCATATTTCATTGTAGTATTTTATTTTCTTTTGTTACGTCCGTGAGTAGAGTTACTCCTGAGCGGTAAGAGTAAACTGGTTGGCTTCGCGTTTAAGTTCCAGGACAACCGGAAATCAGGATGAGGATTGAATAACGTAGGGTTTGTTTGAGATATTACTTATATATTTATTTCGAGGAAGCTCAGATGGCGGTAAAAACGAAGTGTGCTGTATGAAGCTATGTAAGAAGTCTAGATGTGACGTTGTTGAGAGTTAGAATAGGAGTGTTCCTCGAGACGTGAAACGTACGGGTGCAGAAAAGGTGTGACAATGCTAGGAGTAGGGAATGGAATTTGATGAGTAAGCGCGATAGTGAATAGCGTGAGACTACGTAGAGATAAGAGGGCAGGACAGAGACCATGAGATTAATGTAAGAACTGTGGGAGAGTTAGCGAGTAGGAAAAATAGAGAGAAGTGGTATGCTGGACGTAACACCTTAATAAAAAATGATTATTTTTAATGTTACTAAATAAAAAACTATATCATTTCGGGTTAGAAAATAAGAATCACAAAATTTGTTATTCATGCAATAAATTTATTGTATTCAAACAAATTGATAGTAACATACTTTCAAAATATTAGTGATGATTAATTTGGAAGCATTCGCCGTAAGTTAGTTTTTTAATAAATAAATAATTTATTTATTCAAAATAATAATTATTAATGTTTATTAGTTTAAAATTACGCTGAATATTATCAATAATAAATAAATAAATTTTAGTCAGAAGATAAACACAATGTTTCAAACATTGTAACATTTTAAGTATCAAGCAATATATTTTCCGTAAAAATGACGAAGTTTATGTAATATTACATTTCCATTTACGTACTCAATTCTAAGTCATCTTTAGAAAAAAAAAATTCCGATGACATAAACAAACAAATAATTTGTTAAAGAAAATTGCGCTCCATAAATAGAAATTGAGTTGACATACAAGTTTTTCTTTATAAATTAAAATTAAATTATAATTTTTTATCTATAACTATAATAATATCAGGTTCAAAGTCATATAATTAAAATATAATTCCAACAGTTTGTCAGAAAATAACCACAATGTTTTAAACATTGTGACATTTCAAGTATTTAGCAATATTCTTTGGTAATTACGTATAATTTTTTGGTGAAAGTGACCAGATTTAAACAATATTGCATTTTTACCTTAAATCTAAATTATAAGTCATCCTTGGAAATCAGATTTGAATCACAATCGGTACAATATCTCACTGTATGTTGATTGCAAAGTGGTGTATTGCAAGATGAGCAACTTTTAGTTGTGTAACTGTTAGCTCTGCGTGGACAATAACAGCACAAACGACGACTGGAGTCATGAGTTGGTTTTTCAGGTTTAATGTTACCAATTTTTAAAATCACCAATCGTAATTCTAACTTCAAATTAGGCAACTGACTACGAAGGATCAACTGTGGTTCCACTAGTTGAAAAAATAGCTGTCGTAAATAGTTTCTTCGAACAATTTTCTCACCCACATTTTCTTCGTGAATAATTCGTGAGTTAATCCCAGCAATATTCAAAATTGCGTAAAATACAACCATTGGCCATCGACGCGTGTCACGAACAACGTCGTAATCTCCTTGAAGCTGATCAACAACATCTACGCCAGCTTTTGTCTTATTATGAAAGGTGATTATCTCCGGCTTCATTTTTTCTCCAGTACTCTTGTCAATACCTGCAGAATTATGCATAGTGGAATACATCAAAACATTTTTTGATTTTTTCGGAATTTACGAAACTAATACGCTACTGTCTGTAAATACAAATTTACTGCTACAAATACTTCGATTTTTAATTTCAAACAATTCCCGTGGGAGTTCACGCTTGTTGCGTCAAATCGTTCCAACAATAGTTGTTTTGTTTTTCAACAAATAATTAGCCAGAGGTACAGAGGTAAAGTAATTATCACATGTGATATTTCTTCCGGTATTAAGTACAGGAGCAGTTAGTCTTTTGACAACATCAATTGCTGAGTTAGATTTTACATATGGACCTGGTGGCTGTTTGCCGCAATAAATTTCCATATTGTACGTGTAAAATCGTTTAGAGTCAGCCATGGAATAAATTTTCATTCCATATCGTGCAGGCTTATTCGCGATATATTGGCGAAATTTACACCTACCACGGAAAGCTTGAAGCATTTCATCAATGGTCAAATAAGCATCTGGAGTATAATTTTGCTGGCAACGCTTGATGAAACTATCCGAGAATTCTCTAATTGGTGCTAAATTGTCCAACTTTGTGCGTAGCTCGCGGTCATTAATATCATCAAATTTTAATGCTGACAACAAGTTACAGAATCGAGACCTAGACATTGCAGCACGATAACAATCAGGAGCTGTCCCATCAGTAGACCAAAGCTCTTTCAAATTAACACGAGAATCTATGTGAACACCGAGCATATATAACAATCCGATCATAGCATTAATTTCTACGCAAGACGTTGGTTGAATATCAACTTTCTTTTTCTTCGACAAGCGCAATTTTTCCAAAAAAATGTTGGTATAAACAACAATTTGTTCGATAGTTTCAGCCGGTAAAAATAAATCCCAACAATCTTTTGGTGTTTTTGCATTTTTTGCTAGTTTTGTAGGCCCAGATAAACGAGTAACAATATTTTGTCGTTGAGTCCGAAGTAGTGTATATATGCCGGTTCTAATCCAAAGATGGCGGCGCTCCCCCCTAGCTCCCCCCAGCCCACGCCCCCCCCCCCCCCCCCGGTCATTTTCGGTGGCTATTTCCATAGGATTTGACACACACACACACACACACACACACACACACACAATGATTCCTGTCGAGACTTGTTTGGCGCCGGAAAGCCACACATAAATCGGATAGGGTAAAAACACGCTAGATCTATTGAAAAAATTCTAGGAAATGACCCCTGAAGAAAGGTTTAAAATGGCGTTTTGAATGCTTTTAACAATTTTTTTATTTAACACCAATTACATTTAGTTTTCTTATTGTATTCTCAATCATCTTATTCTGAATTTTAACGAGTAAAATTATACATATTATTTTCAATATCCATATTAATTAAACATAATGTTATTCCAAAATTGACTTATACCAATTTTTTAACAGTACCACTGATCGGATTATATTCAACAATGCGATCATGCAAGATCATGCAGTAGGCAGAAGTGTGTGGTGGGAACGTAGTGCTAGAGTCAAATTCCAATCGAATGTCCACAGGTCCAGTTTTCAATGTTTCGTTCTGCTTGGAGCAATCGATGACGATAAGGGGAGCTTGGTTTATAAATTCACGCCTCGATAGCAAAGGCTCAGCTTCTTTGTTATAGTAGCTCATTTGAAACCGAACATACATATCATAGAGAATGGCGTATTGATTATTGTATATATCAATATTCATATTTCCGTAGGGATAGCACTGCGAGTTGAGGAAGAGTTTTACATCTCTGATCCGACAATGATCAAATACGCCAGCATTTTTCAGCGGCTCGTTTCTCCTTGCAGTTTGAAATCCTAGAACGACATATCTCGGCTTCCCAAGCTGCGTCGATGCCTTGACTGACCATATATGCCGCGCTGTTGATGAGAGCATCGGATACACGTACGTTTCCCAAGAACAAAAAACTCATGGATATGGCCGGATCCTTGGCGATGTAGTTGAGTAGCTGGATTTTCGGTTTATCAGCCAGTTTGATGTAGGGCAACAACCACTCGATTTTATTCAGGGTGATTTTAAAGTTTTCCGTCGCCGAGCTCTGAATCACGGCATTCAAATCAGTGTTGGAACGTGTGAGAATTAACTCGTGTTTAGCCTTGACGATGACTCGACGATAATCTTCGGCGAAGCCTAGCACATAATTTAACGGCAAAACAACATCGAAATTTCCAGCCGCATCGGTTAGTTCCTTATCCCCACTCAACCACCCGGTATTCTCCAGACTATATTGCTGGCCTGGAGTCAAGGATACGTAACCCTTCATAGTGCTGGTGATGCCAACATTTTTATTCCGATCAATCTCTTCACCGTTCAACTCGTAGCGAACTTCCTCAAACAGATGACAAACGGCCATATTGATCAATTTTGTAACCGTCACCACAGCCACACCATCATCCTTTGTGATTTTTCCGTGAATGTGTAGAGAGCTTTTACGGGGCAGTAGACACAAGTCTTGATGTTGAACAACAATATGGATTTCATCGTTGTTCTGGAAGGTGGATGATGCAAACGGTTGATGAGCATGAATCTCAGAGTGCGCGATCGATTCGTCGAATACCACAGGTTTCTGTATTCTTATTATTTCTTCCATGGTAACACGCACAGGATCTAGGATGCAGCGAACACGAATTTTTATTTTCCAAAATTTCCACGTAATCGAAGACCTAGGCTCTGGAGAAACTGAACGTTCAGAGGTGTCAGTCTCGTAGGCGGTGTAAACGTTGTCAGAGGTGTTGGGCGACTGACGATTTTTGGCCATGACGTTTGACTTTCATAACTTTTGCCCGACTTTCTCGTCTCAAACACGATTCCCATTATTTAAGTGATTTCAAGTGTAAACGTACAGTAATCGTTTCGCCGCGAAAATTAATCAGCTCGTCGTCTTGATCGACTATTCTCAGCTGTAAGTGATGTATCGACTGTTCAGCGATTGGCAGGTGAATGACGTTGGTAGGCATTTCGACAATCTTATATCCGGATGGAACGGTTGGGAAAAATTCGTGAATCGTGTGAGCTCGACGCCCGTTTATGTACGCCCCTGTGGTTATGCTACTCTCAACGCGTAAAGTATCAACCTTCAGTATGGCTACGGGTAATTCAGATTTATGAGTAACGTTTCGTGATAGCTCAACCGCCTTAAATCCCAATAATCGGCCGATCGAATCTTTGGGCTTAAAGTCTACCACATGATTGCATGTGACTTCACTGTTCAGCTCGTTGTTATTAGCTATCAGACTGAGGGTGATGTTGGAGGGTAGCTCCTTATGTAGAAAATTTTCAATATCCTCAATTTCATAGCATCCCGTGGGTATCGCGATGCTCTCTCTGCTGTTGTCCGCTCGTTTCACGTAAAATTTATTACACCTCTCATGAATATTGGGTATTGAATTGAATGTCAGGAACTCGACGAGTCCGAGAACATAGTTCTTCTCTGGTGATAACTCGTTTGGGGGAAAATATTGAGCCTCCAGCACGGAGGATGTGCCTGACAGTGTTAACGTCAACGATTCCGGCATGACTAATGCTTGCTCATGTAACACCTGTCTTTTTATAGTTGTTCGCTGAGAAATTTGAGACACAAGTGGCCGCAAATCACAGTATCATATTCTTGATACCTCTTATGATTGTATTCAACGCTGCCAACACCGAGATACCTCATCAAGTCCTTAGGCGGTTTCAAATCACCGAAACTATCGAAATACACAACATGGTCACCATTTTTCTTGTACGCAACCCAATGTGTCCCTGGACCGTTTTTATCATCAAGATTAATAATTGCGGATTCTCGCATTTTTCGTCCTGATTTCGGCGAATCATTCCGCATGAAAACACCTCGAAAATGCGAAATTTTCATATTTTTAGCATAGTTGCGAAAATCAATGTTGGTGAGAGCTCGGTGTGGCAGCTTTACTAGTTTTTTGCCGGACGTAAGTACAGGCCCATTCCGCTGCGGTAGGGCCGCAGGTATAATCCCTTACCCAAAGCAATCGCCTCCATTGTTGCATTGTGCCGTTTGGCCTCTTTCAACTGATGTTTGTTGACACTAGCTTCGTTGACAGCTTTAGCTATACCCGCAGCACCACCCGCAAGAGCCCCAGTAGCGCTTAGACCGGCCAGAATTGGAATCAGAAACGGTAGGATGCCACCAATTTTATCAGGCACAGGTATAACGCGAGGCATACGAATATTCTTCACAGTCCCACGCGCGGCCGCACGAGCACCCGCCAACGCCGACTCGACGGCTTTATGACCCGGTCGCATGGCGACCTTTGCTGCCGTGATGATGGATTTGAGATTCACAGTTCTCTTCCGCTGTTTACTCTTCCCGTCAGTTCCAGATTTCTTCTTCGCAGCCACTCCAAGTTTCGACCGCTTTGCAGCTAAGCCCATTCCGAGTTTAGATTCAGCTTTCATGGTGTTGGTGACTCCCCCGGCTACCGGCTTTTCACCCACACTAGCGTCCTTGGCCAAGACGCGATTCCACGCTGTCTCAGCGAGCGCTTTGTCGGCAAGATTTCTCGCTGCGGTATCGCGATTCTTTGCGTATGCAATGTCGTGGTCTTCACACGCGGCATCCAGCGGATTGATCCCCAAATCTCCACGAGCCAACCTCTTGGCCAATTTCGTTCCAGGTCCGCAGTACTGATATCCTGGCACATGCGATTCAACTGGGAGATGATTGATGATTTTATCTAACAAACCACCACCGCGTTTTTTCCGTGTGCACGTCCTCATAGTCAGGCAACAACTAACGTGACTTCTATAAAAGGCGAAATTTATATACCGTCATCTCAGTTTTCGTTGTCATGCTAACGAAGCATCATGAGATTTCAAGATCAGCCCGATAAACTACCTATCGCAAATTTCGATAGAATGGTTCGATGTGGTAAGAGGAGGATAGAAAAACGACATGGAAAATTGCTGCCAAATACCGTGACAGCAATTTTTTGCGGGCCATCCTATTGCGGTAAAACTAACGCTCTTCTCGCACTCATCACCCACGGCAATGGATTGCGATTCGAAAATGTCTACGTCTATTCGAAATCTCTCATCCAACCAAAGTATCAATTTTTGCAAAAGTTACTAGAACCTGTGCAGGGAGTGGGTTATTTCCCGTTTCACGAGAACGATGAGGTTGTAAAACCGGAAGATGCTCGCCCCAACTCTATTATGATTTTCGACGATGTGGCTTGTGAAAAGCAGGATAATATCAGAGCATACTTCAGCATGGGCAGGCATTGCGATATCGATAGCTTCTATCCAAGTCAAACGTACGCGCGCATTCCAAAACACCTAGTGCGTGACAATGCAAACTTATTGGTGCTATTTCGGCAGGATGATATGAATCTG
The DNA here is from genome assembly GCF_021901495.1 of Neodiprion virginianus. Taxonomy (NCBI): domain Eukaryota; kingdom Metazoa; phylum Arthropoda; class Insecta; order Hymenoptera; family Diprionidae; genus Neodiprion; species Neodiprion virginianus. The sequence goes on from NC_060877.1 coordinate 16,420,758, forward strand.
AAACATATCTACAACGATCATGTGAACACGGACATGACGTATCAGCAATTTAAAGACTTGTGCTCGGCATGCTGGAATGATGACAATTACAGTTTTACCGTAATTGACAAGGATAGCGAAATCAATGGGGGGCGATATAGGAAGGGGTTTGACTGCTTTATAAGCATAAACTAATGTAAGCTTGCACAGTTTCGTTGCAACAATCGAGCCTGCAACATGGAGAGTGCCAAGATTCGTAAGCATAGCGATACATTGAGTGAAATATCAAAAGCATCCGATGTCATACGGCGGAAGCATAAGATGCTCAAGTTGGACGAGGACACGACCGAGTAGGTTGTGGGAGAGGTATTCAAACCGTTAATAACGCCGTTGCAAGAATTGGTGGATACTTCAAAGCTGCAGCAGCAGCATATTAAACGTGAAATTAAAACGGAACTACCGGATGTGGCAATGAAAGAAGAAGAGGAAAAAGATGACGAGAGTGCCGGGGATGATGATGATGATGATGATGAGGAGGATGAGGATATGGATGAGGGGAATTTCATGGATGCAAATGATAAAACACTGAAGTTTGGTGAAATTTCTACTACAAGTACACAGGTGAAGAAAACAACGGATTCCACAGCACAATATTTGAAAATGTTCAGCTCAAGTAAAAAGAGGGATTTGGATACTATGTACGGTGTTCGAAAGTTGACAAGCGGTATGATGATTGGCGATACACCGATCAATTTCACTGATAATCTGGTCAATGTGGGGAATAAAAGTTATGAGAGAACACCTGGATTACTCGAATTACTGTTTAAAAAATCACCCGATGCATCGGTTGTAAATTACGCGGACAAGAATAATTATATGAAAATTGTAACGACGACAAATGCGCATCGAAAACGTTACCAAGCCGATGGAAGCCTTCGAGATGATTTAAAAAGTGCAAAGTATAGAAATTTCATTGCACAACACGTTGGCTCGCCGAAAAAATCAGGTAAAGGCTTACCCGACTATAAGATTGCGCGAAAGGAGGGGCAAGATGTCGATTACGTCTACTGGGATGATCCAAATGAAATTGTAGATCGTCTCCGGCTGCTTATGGCGTCACAGGCTGCAGGCAATACCAGCCATTCCAACGAAATAGTCTCCATTATTGAGGAGTTGCGTGAGGCTGGAATCGTTTATTAGCGGCGTGTAAACATAAAATCATCATTTGTTCTGTGACCGTCCAGTGATGAGCATAGACATATTCGGGCGACACTCGGAGCGTGGTGGGGGTAAAAAATTTATTCGAGGGCCTCCGGGTGTTGGATTCAAAACCACCAGCGACAATCAGTATGATTTGGACGGTAAACGATTCTGTAACATAGCTGATCCGCAGCACTCCACCGACGCCATTTCCTTAAAAGTTCTCAATACTGCTTTACAGTCTATGGCTGTGGATATTGTGGATACTTTTCAATCAAATTTTGAGAGTTTCGCGCATAATCACAACGAGGAGTTGAAACAGCTACGCATAAATAACAAAATCATTGAAAATACGTTAAATCGCATCAAACATATTGGGGAGCAGGCAACACCAACGTTGGGACAGACCAGCAGGGAATTAGTATCGATTGAGGAACCAGAGTGGTTGGACAGCAATTCGAAAAATTGATAGGTGAAGAGTTGGGAACAATGAAGACTGCAATAGCTGCCGAACTTCACAGACAGGCTCGACGCAACTATCCGCGCCGATTCGTAGATGTACGCGGACTGGATGAGACCTGGCAAGCTGATCTCGTCGATATGACCGCATACAGCTCGTGCAACAAGGGATACAAATACCTACTAACAATCATCGATATATTTTCCAAGTACGCGTGGGCGGTGCCGATAAAGTCCAAGAGTGGGAAAGATGTTGCCGCTGCCATGAAATCTGTACTGATCTAGAGTCGTATACCTACACATCTGCACGTTGATCGAGGCAAAGAATTTTACAACAGCGAATTCAAAGCCCTCGTGAAGCATCACAATATCAACATGTATTCGACATTTAGCAACTTGAAGGCGTCGATATGCGAACGTTTCAATCGAACATTGAAGAATAAAATGTGAAAGCGGTTTACTCTCCAAGGATCGTACGAGTGGATTAATATTTTGGATGATTTAATGAAGTCCTACAACAACACCAAACATCGCACGATTCGGATGAAACCGGTGGATGTTAGCACGGAGAATGAAAAACAGCTGTATTGTAGCGTGTATAAGCCTCGACAAATCAAACGAAGTGATCGAGCGCGGAAATTCAGTGTAGGTGATCGAGTTCGAATCAGCAAGTACAAGAAAGTATTTGAAAAAGGCTATACACCCAATTGGACGACTGAAATATTCACCGTGAGTGAGGTGAAAAATACCAATCCACCCACCTACAAACTTACCGATTATCAAGATCATCCCATCGAGGGGGGCTTCTACGAGGAAGAGCTCGCCAAAGTGAAATATCCCAACGGCTACCTTGTGGGGAAAGTATTACGCAAGCGGGGGAATCTGTTCTATGTGAAGTGGTTGGGTTTTGATAGTTCGCACAATAGTTGGATAAATAAAACAGACATGTAACATAATTTGTATGTATTTTCCGAATTACAATAAAAGATTTTGAATATACAAATATTTCCACATTTTATCTCTTTTGTGCGCACATGTGCCATACTCTGTACTACGAAAATAATAATAATAATAATAATAATAATAATGATAATATGCAATTTTGCCATACGATTATTACACATTTTATTTTTTGGAAAACTTTTTTCCATTTTCTGAAAACTTTTTTTCGTTTTCTGAAAACTTTTTTTCATTTTTTGAAAACTTTTTTTACGTGTTAATCAAATGGGAAAAAAGTTTTCTGAAAACTTTTTTTCGTTTTCTGAAAAGTTTTTTTCGTTTCCTGAAAATTTTTTTTCATTTTCTGAAAACTTTTCTCGTGGTAAACGGATAAATATGAATAATTGCTTGATATATAAATAATAAATGAATAAACAATTGTTGAGTATATGAATTCGCATTTTGAAACTTCAAATCCATTAAATATCGTATTGATCATGAAACGTTTCCGCCCGATCGTGGATCGTTCGAGGCGTCAAACATCAAATATTTACACCAATTCTATGTCTACAGTTTATCCTATAGCTATTGGGGGGCTGGGACAAACCCCCAAGGTACGGTGTCGGTCTGTCCGAGTATCAATAGCCGCTTGTCATCCTGCCAACACAGAGCCAATTTTTTTTGTACGATCGTGCTTACTTCGTGTTTTTTGCTGCGTATTAAACACTGTGGAAGAGTCAACTCTCGGTAAGCCGTCAGACAGCGCTTATAATCATCAAACGTGATGCTATTTATCGATGAATTTCTTACACCCTTGGCACGCTTACTCAGTTTTACGCCACTGTCATATTTTTCCCCATCCTCACCCATCGTAGTAAATGTGTACAGCTTTGCTCGCAGTCCCACAAACTCTGTCATAATTTTACCATTATTTTCATCCTTCATTAGCCCTAGTTGTTTTTTGTTTTTAAGGGGAATGCCATACACATTGTCGGGCGGATAGTCAGAGGTGTCAAACATTGTATCTACATCACGTTTGATGATATCGTAGATATTAGGAACATTGAATTGATAAATAAGGCTGTCTGTGTCGGTATACATCAATTTAGCCTGTTTATTCGAAAAGTTGGTTTTAATATAATTATAGTGGAAGTCGTAGAGAAAGATTTTTGACAGATCTAGAATTGATGCGCCGACGTAAATAGGTTTGGCGAAGTGAACTTTGACACGATTCATTTCAATGATAACCATATCAGTGTCAAATACGGTGCAGCTGTGAATGTTTGCTCGGGCAATAAGCGTTCTCGCCCCACCTTTTCCCTCCGATTTTGTAACCAATTTAACATCTTTAAGATTTCGCACATTCTCCAATAGTCTTGCCGAACACAGCGTTATTCATGAGTTTGTAAAAGTTTTTCTAAAATTCATTCCTAGATTGCTTACGCATGTCTGTATTGAGCGTGATGTACGGCTCGAGCCATGGAGATTGCGCAAACTTCAAAATTCTATGCACTTTCGTTAATTTCAATCCTAAACTCAAACACTGTTTCAAATTTCTATAGTGCAATATATACTTTGTTTTGGGGTGAAGGGTGGTCGCGAGTTTGGCATTTTTACTACCTGGAGGAGTAAAATGTTCGGGACAAAGAGGTAAGTCTTTTTGATCCTCGTGGAGTTCTACAGGGTAGTCCAAATCTACCTCCAGAAAGTAACCGATCGGCGAATCGTCCGGATGGTTCGTTATATCGATGTGCTGATACTCCCACTCGAACGAACCGATTGGTAAATGCACGCTCATAGCTGCACCGTACAGGTTATTCACGTCAAAATACATGAGATACGATTCCGCTCTGTTTGGATCAAAATCTGTACCCATGAATCTATTATTGGCCCGAGCGTGTCGATTAGAACATTGCGCTACGCCGCCTCGAATGGCTCTTCCAATAAGTAACACCATTTCAGGGTTGTCTAAAAGTTGCAAATTTACATTAGTATGCTTGAGCATCGCGCCAAAAGCAAGTCCCGGTGCAGTGTAGTAGTGCAACGGATCTAAATTGTATGTTTTGAAGCAGCTAGCGCGGAAATTTTCGAAAATATCGGCAAGCAAAAGAACATCGGTCTTTAAATATAAATCTGAGTAGCCCCTCAATGACTCTAAATGGAATTCCCTCCAAACAGTTTTCGCGTGCTCGTAATCGGTGTCCGAAATATTTGCATCGCAGAGGTGCGAGTAGAAATGCTTCTTTGCAGGTAATCGCGGTTCATCGAGTTTCCCCCAACAATCGACGTATTCACAGGGAAAAACGCCTTTGCGGGTCATCAAACTGAACTGAGTCGGGTTATTATAAAATTTGCGTGCTATGTGTTTATCGGTATCGGTCAAATATGTGGAAAGTTTATCGATGCTGCTAACCATAAATCGAAACGAATCGATGAATCTCAAGTGCATCATTGTTCCATCGACGCGTTTCGTGAAGGATATATATTTTTTCTTATTTATGGGTAGCAGTGTAATTTTACCGGGAAAAGTTGACGCGAGGGATTTTATTAAAAAATGAGAATCGTAACCGGACAAATTGTGGAAAACTATTGGAATTGTGTGCGACTCTCTGAAATTCAAATTACACCGATTATGAGCAGGACCACGATATTTACCCGTGAAGTGACAGTGATCGTAACACTTTTTCTCCTCAGGGGTAAACGATTTTTCACAAATATAACAATTCTTTGCGCGCATGTGACGATCGCGTCGCACTTGGGTAAGAGACTTCATCGGAATTATGTTTTTGATGCGTGACTCTACTTGAATTGATAAATCTTTAAGCCGTTTCATAAACCAATCTATGCAATCGACACCGCGTTTACCGTGGAACTCCGATAAAGTCTCATCGTACGCGCAATGTACGTAGTACGCTACACTGTGCGGGATATGCTTTTGAATTTCACAAGTCTTATGAGTTTCAAATTCATCTACAGGTTCAGGGATTAATATACATTCGAGATCGGCGTATACGACAAACGGAACGGTGCCTTTGTTTTGAAAATTGGAAAATATTAAATCTTTACACTTGGGAAATTCCATGCGTACTTTATTTAGCATAATACAATATATTATATATAATAAAATAATACAATCTTGTCGATGATTGTCGTAGGCGTGTTTCACGCTAAAGTGGCACAAACATCTGTCACATAAAAACATTTTGTGTTCATGAACGGACAATTGTTTGCTTACCAATCAGGAAAGATCTTTAATCCAAGCAAAATGGAATCTCGGTGCAAACTCGCCAGTCATATCGTCTTCCGGATTTCTCTCAACCATTAGAAGATGGATCGTGTCAATGTTTACGCTATGCAAATTTTTACTGAAATAAATTGGCACGATGACGCTTTTATTTGATTTTGCATGATGCGAAAAAGTTTGAGATTCTATTCCATATACATTGATGCGCAAATTATTCAATCTCTCAAGCTTTTTCACATCATGTAGAGTAGCAGGAAATTTGATACCTGTACAGTCCAACTCGGAAATATATCGATGATAACGGCTAGTCCTTGCAGTGTGGGTGTTGACTGGGTGGAGGGCTGCTATGACGGACCAGAGAAGACATCTTTCGTCCTCGTTCCTCACGTTCACCACCGCTCTCTTCCGTTGAATGTCTTGGAGCAGCTCGACGAATGTTGAAGCCCCCGCGGCGAGAGGCTGGTAGCGATTGATATTTACAGCGATCTTGTGGATCTTAATCATACTCGAGCCGGAATCGCGTTGTTCGAAATCTTCCACCTTCGTCTGCAGATCACCCCGTGCACGTGTAAACCAACCATTTATATCGCTCGATGGGAGAAGAATCGTCACGTTGGAGGTGTTGAAACTCTTAACTTCGGTGGTGATCTCTTCGTGCTTGGCATTCTCGAATTTGCACGATAATATGAGGTTAACCTTCACATTTCCCTCCTCGCGCAGTATCAGCTCCAACTTCTCGGTGACGACGCGCTGCACATCGTCCAGAAAGGCGTCCAAATTTTTATGAGGGAGATTTGTGACAACCCCCGTTCTGATTCGGCTGGCAAAAGCGCTATCCACGTCGTCCCATTGTACACCCGCAGGAGTACCGATGTTTCCACCCGTCACCACTGTGCGCTGCTGCAACTGCTTGATCTTCGTCACCCAAGATTGCAGGAGTGCGATCGTATGTTGGATCCGTATTTTCGCACCAACGGTTGTTCCTCGTTGCATGGAAATATCGCGCAGAACTTGGATATTTGCAATTCCAATATCAGTCCAATGATTGATGACGGCGTCATTCTCTTCTCCAGGTGGTTGCTCTCTCAGCAAATTGTACGTCCCCTCCATCTGCTCCGCAATTCCCATATACGCTTCGACTGCCATGACTTTGACGTTGATATAAGCTGAACTTTGTATAACTTTTTTGACTTGCACGTATTGTGTAAGACTGACGAGTCTGCATCGGATGTGTTGAGCTTATATGTATATAGACCGATAGATCGCAAGAATTTGGGAACTGTGCGCACTGCGTTCTGCGCATCTCGGAGGGAAAAATGACGTCAGAGACGACTGGGTCCGCCCTTTATCCGACCCGCCATCCCTAAATTTTTGGGTTTTATTGCCCTCCCGACTCTGCAGAGATGATGAAATTCATGTAAAAAATGAAGTCAGAGGCGACGGGGTCCGCAGTCCCCCTCCCACCATCCCTAAATTTTTGGGTTTTATGAGTCGTTAAGCAGCGTGAGCCATGTGGTGGGAAAAATCGGTCAACGAAAAGCGAGTGTCCAACAGTGTTTGGTGTCAGAAAAATCTTATCTTGCCCGCTCTTCACCGGATGGTATGTGCACATGCAGTTTTGGGGTTTTACGACTCTTGATAGCGAGCAAGTCCGAGCCTGCACATCCCCAACCATATTAGCGTGGGGTATGCAATTTACGACTCTTGATAGCGAGCAAGTCCGAGCCTGCACATCCCCAACCATATTAGCGTGGGGTATGCAACGAAAAGCTAGCGAGCTCTTGAGAAAATTTTCTCCTAGCTTATACCGCCTCCCCCGCGTCACTCTTTCGTCTCTATGTCACGTGGTGTGTGCTCTACGAACGATTGGCGGGCTGGGTTCTGCTCGGTAGAGGGCGGGTGCGAGTCCTTTAGTATTAATTCGAACAGTCGTTTGAAAACTTTTCTGGTAATTTTGAAAAATCCTTCGTGTCGAAACAGGCGTTTTTGATAAAGTGAGCTGTGACAAAGAAAAAAAATCGGTGTTCATTGGAAAAATCTCAAGACTTCAAAGAGTTTATATTTTTTGTGAGTACTTTATAGAATACACATATATATGTATATGGTGCTACGCCAATCCTCTTACGATACTGTGAATGTTGATTTGAATTCCGTAATGATTATCGCATTTGATTAGTATGTTGACAAAAGTTTTTTTTTGATTTGTTTTAACTTTTCTTATTCCTTATCATCGTATCCATAAAAATTCCGGAAAAATTTTAGAATCATATCGAAAAAAATATGAACGGACAGAAAAGGGGGCCATCAGACTCCCCACCCCATTCACCACCACGATCGCCGACATAGGAGCGGGTGTGCAGAGGGGCGGCTTATTATGAGGAGGATGATGAGGATGAATTGACTGATAGTGATGCTGATACGTAATAATAAGTATCGACCCCGAGCGATGTATTGACGATAGTGTTGGTGATGATCATGGCGAGTTTGAACATAATTTGGCTCGTGAGCATCATCTCGAATCATCATCATCATCGAGTGATGTGGAGGATGAGGAGGAGGAGGAGGAGGAGGAGGAGGAGGAGGAGGAGGAGGAGGAGGAGGAGGAGGAGGAGGAGGAGGAGGAGGAGGAGGAGGCGGAGGAGGAGGAAGCGGAGGTGGAGGGTGTTTGGAATGGCGGTGATGGTAATGACGCACGCATTAAATTCGGTTTACTTCTGGATCAGATTGATGAAATCCGTGAAATCCTGGGAGACATAGATAGAGCTGACGATGATGGTTATTATTCGGACGAGGATTGGTGAGTAGCACTACATTAAAATAAAATTCTAGTATCATTCACACCTTCTCCATATCACTCATTTTGAATAGGTGGAAACTTTTTTGAATTGGAGATTTATCATGCATATAAATGATGAGTGCAGCAGCATCAACTTTTCTATTTCGGCTTGCCCTTTTTACAGATTTTTCATCGCGAATCAATTTTGGAAAGAAAAAAATGTCATCTCATTCGAGTGATGATGACGACGAGTGGTCGAGCGTTGATTGGGGCGAGGATGAGGAGGCTGAGGAAGAGATAATTATAGGCTTTTCCGAAGCAGCACGCGAGTTCTCGTTGGAGGAGCTTCGGGATCTCGTTGAGGATGCGCGAGCTGCTCGAGTAGGACCAAACAGCCAATATTATATAAATTACGGTGATATATGTATGCAAATAATTGTAGAAAAATGGGCGAATGAAACTATCGTAATAATTATAGATGTCGAAAACAGCGATGATAATGATAATGTTAACGAACAGGATAGCGATAATGATTTTATGGATTGTTTCGAGGAATAAACCACGCTCAATTCATAATTATTGATTATATATTTTTCACAAGTAAAAATTCATAACATTTACATTTTTTATGACGAGAATGGGTAAAAGTTATAAAGATATATATTTGTAATGTATCCTATTTCTAGATTATAATTTTATCGAATAGTAAATTTTTTTAATTCCATGTATAAGCTATGATATAATTGAGATTAATTCTATCGAATATTATACATATAAACGCGAATATAATTGTATATATCGTAATAAATTCTATTGTTATTTTGGTAAATATTGTCCATATTATCTATACACGCGATTGCAAGCTAAACAGTCTTTAATTAGAGGATTCGGTCTATCCACGATATCGCCATCGGGTCCTGGTGTGTAATGTATGCTACATCTGCGGAACCTTGCGATGGCGTGGTCCATTTTCATATTCTCTGGTAGTTTATCCCACGCATCATTGATGGAGTTTGATGCGAACGTGCAGATAAATTCTTTTGGTAAAAAAGCTATATCCTCGGACATCATTCCCCTTAAACCGTCCAATTCTTTGTACAGACGGAAGGATTTCTCGAGGGAGCTGGTACACTCCTTCGAATACCAACTCGTTAGTCGCTGCACATTTTCAAAGGAGCAATTGTATGCCGGGATGTATTCAGAGTTGTCATCATACCAAATTGAGCCTGGCGCTGCTGCTTGCTGGAGGTTATTCGCTGGAGAGTATCCATGGTTCGCGTCGTGCCACGATGCCGCTTCCATATACCTCAATTTTTCCATTTCAGGGGGTATGATATGCAAATCTTCCATATTAATAACCCTCGTTGTACCATCGCCGATCTCCGTCAGCCATGCTTTCTTTTCCGCCCCTTTTACGTATACGTAACACGCATTTTCAACCATTTTTCTCACAATCTTCGTCACATCCTCGTGAGATTTGTTGCCCGCGTTCCATGATATTCCGTGGTGATTGTGCGTCAACCATACATTGGTAGCTCTACATTCAAGTGGTAAGCTTGCCAAATCATAGGGCGGCTTGAAAATGGTGTAATCCAGACCCGACCCGTTTACATTCACGACTGCGACTTCCTTGGGTACAAACTTCATGTTATGACCGATAAAACATTGCACGTCTAGGATCATCGCCATGTTAAGGAGTGGGAATGTTGCGCTCGATTATATACTGACGGATTGTATGTGGAAGACTGACTATTCCATCTCCAGCACACCCGCTTTTACCTCCTCGTGGATGAATTTTGTGGAAGTAGAGGGGGATCGCATAGTTGATTTAAGGCGCATAACTGCATGAAAACTCGAACTTGTTGAATTCTCCACCAAGGTATTTCATTTGCAGACGATTTTCCCCGGCCATGCTACACATTTCAGTCAGCTGACTGGAATCTTCTTGTAGAACTCTTGCGATTCTCGGTGGTAAGAAGACGTTGTATTCTCCATCGATTGTCGCCAGAACACGTACCCCGAATTTTGTTTTGACCAGTCGTAACCCGATGACGTCATACACTCCCCCAATTTCGAGTTCCGACATTTTCTTGGTTGGCAGATTCTCCAGGCGGCTGACGTGGTTAACTTTTGCTAGATCCATCGCGTTTCGAGGTTATTTCACAAGCGAGAACAGTTCACAATGAGAATACGATGAGAACAGAGTGACGATCACGATAGACGTACGCTTTATATGCCACCCACCCCCACTACAATTTTTTCATTGGACAAGTCTCGATACGCATATTGTGCGAGGAATTTTTATGGGGACCACTCCCCCACTGCCCCAGATTGGTTTAAGTGCATTGTCGGCACCATCTCAAAGAGCAATTTCCTGGAATTGTTTCAATAGATCCAGCGGGTTTTTACCCTATCCGATTTATGTGCGGCTTTCCGGCGCCAAACAAGTCTCGACAGGAATTAATTTGCGCGCGCGCGCGTGTGTGTGTGTGTGTGTGTGTGTGTGTGAGTGTCAAATCCTATGGAAATAGCCACCGAAAATGACCGGGGCAGGGGGGGGGAGGTGCGTGAGAGAGGGTGCGTCGTAAGTCGAGGGGGGGCTAGGGGGAGCTAGGGGGGAGCCAGGGGGGAGCGCCGCCATCTTTGGATTAGAACCGGCATATATACACTACTGTCCGAATCTTTGAATTGGGTGGATCACGAAACCACTTAGTACTTTTATCTTTGCCGAGAACATACTTAGTATTAACAGCTTGATTTTCTGCCGAGTAATTGTTGTTGTCATCTATATCACTGTCATTATCGGAGTCTGCTGCTTATTGTTCTGTATCTGAATTATGCTCACTATGTTCTGAGCCACCATCAGACATAATATCCAGATCGGAAAGACTTTCCTCCTTAGTTAGTTCATCGTTGGATAATCGACTCATGTTTCTTAACTCTGTACCTGTCGATACAAAAAAATTAATTTTTTTTCATATAATGCATGAACTGTATCAATAAATATGAGTATAGAAAATACAAAAATTTTTTATTTGTTTTTGATGAAAAGCGAAAACAACTTAATAAATTATGTTTTTATAGTCCTATAATTGCAGTATTTAATATTTTTTGTACAATAAAATATTTGAAAATTCTTAATATTCATAAAAAATCATGAACATATCTTTGTAGGTTACATATGGTTACATGTTCACAAAATAATTCATTCAGACGAAAAAATAAATTTAAAAATTTACTTACTTATTTAATACTTAAAGAAGATATTGTCACTCAAAATCAATTTATAACAATACTTAGTTATTACATTTTTTCAATTTTAAAATGATAAAACAATAACTGCAACAGCATAGAAAACACGGAGTGACATGGAATATTTATATATCTATATATAATTTCAAATATGGCGACTGGAAACTACGGAAATAACCGAAGTATAACGAAGCCATCCGAATTGAGGTTTTTCTTATCAACGACTTGACTGAAGTGATGAGAGAAATTCTCACAGCTGTCAATAAATATTTTTTTTTGCTTTATACTTTTGAGTTTTTAAAAAAGTTTTATTGACTATCATGTAAAGCATAAAATTCAGTGAATGTAAAAAAATTTTCAAATGGTCATTCCATTTGAAATAATAAAGAAAAAAAAGTTTTAAAATGAGCGTGAGAGATTCTCTCTACGCGACGGGTACGAAGGCTTAAAACTACACACATAAAATTATTGTCCCCATGGCACAGGTTTTTTATATAATTTTTTTTTTTGTTTTTTTACATATGTTTATATCTGGTTCACCTTCACTCTGGGTCATATTTGTTTCTTCCATCAGTCGTTATTCACCAGTTGACCCAATCGGTTCAACAAAATTTTTGTTAGACATGGAGAACAGGGTCATAATGATCCCAGTACCACTTTCTTGGACATTGCGTAAACTAATTTAACTGCTATAAAAACTTTTCTTTAAAACTTTTTTAATACATTGACATATAGACAGTGTTGATACATAGTTTTTTTAATTAATTACCTACATTTTCTAACTCCTACACTTTAAACAACCGGAGGAGCCGACAATGACTACTGTTACTCGAAGAACTTTGGCTCGCCAAAATGTATTTTATGAATTCGACTTGTATCCTAATCCCCTTCCTATAAAAAGGTAAATTAATCTCTAAGCCTATCTTTTTTCAATCATAACAGATAATCAATTTGTACTCACCAACCTATAATATACAATAGCCTCAATAGTATTACATCTATAGTAATTAATGTCTGATTGTACTTTTCTTATAAAAAAATTTATTTTGTTCTTGACAGTTAAATAAATAAATTAATCGTTCTGAGGAGGGCCCATATCCGGGCCGAAACGTTAACAAAAAATACGTTATACATATAATTGACCGCTCACCAAGATTCAATAATATATGTATATACTAAAATATCAAAACTGGACAACGAGTTGATGGCCATTCTTCTTACTGCGAGGCAAATGGGTAATTCGTCACTCACAGGAAAGGTATCGAACATCCATCTGAAGCGTAGTGCTTTAGAAATCAGGCAAAAAAGCCAACTAAATCCAATAAAGATAAAGGGGCTTTACGGTGGATTCAAAATCTTATTTCCACTCATATATGAAAAAATTTTATAGTTTTTCTATGCAAATATCCGGAATTCAAGTTATTGACTTGTAAACGTGGGTTAAATTTTTTTTCCACAGATTACATCTGTGTATGATCAGTAGTCAAACTGCACTAGAAAGGAGATCACTACTGCTATTCAATTAAAACTCAAATATGAGGCTACGAAACTCCATGGAGGAGTAGGGTTCAAAAGAGCTGAACGTACTGACAAATTAGGAAGTGTGATCTCGGTACATATGGAGAAACATGAATGTCCAACTGTGAAATATGTCTTTCAAACATTCCATTTGTCAAATCACACCGCGTGACATACTTTCAAGAAAAAAAACAAGTCTAGTGCAACAATTTATATCAGTGTGCATGCGGGTTTCAAACACACGATACGTTCATATTTTTCGGTGCATTTCAGTGATCAATCAAGGAATCCCTACCCATTAGATTCAAGTATAAGAAAGAATAAATACCTATTTTTTATACTTTGAAGTAGAAAGTAGATATTGTTCAGTTTGTTACATTATATTTCGTTTTATTCGATATATTACAGATAAGAGGGCTGAAAATGTAAATGATTGCATTATTAACAGAGTATGAAGAAGATTTTTGTATACTTTTTATGGAGTTTTTGCAGTGATCTATTAGATATATTAGAAGATATTGTTACAAAGGGTTTCACCCGTTTGGCCCCCTTTTAATGATCTAGTAGTCATCATAGATAAAAGACGTTTGTAAACCTCTTATGTCTTGTAATGCTAAATTCTGTTACCCCCAGATGAGGACTTACCGTTGACACTTTGGCGCGATTCTCCACTTATTCAGAACATTAAACTATAACAAAATCAATTATGTTGGGCGCCAGACGCGTTAGCGTCGATTTTCAAACGATAATACAAATCAATAAAAATAATACGAAACCGTACAAAAAATGAATAGAGAACCCGTTGTATTGCTGGCTAGGCTCAGTACTCACACGAACTGCTAGAGTGGCGGTATTCAAGGCAGCTAACAATAATTACAGAATTAAAGAAAATAATGAAATAAAGAATAACCTCAAGTCAGGAAAAATGAACAGGTCAATCGATCATATATTGTCGAGAAGGTTACATGGTTGAGACAGGCGAATGAAATGGTATCGACAGCGGTAGTTAATAAAATAAGCAATCGTTGTTCACAAAAATTTCGGTGGAATAGAATTGAACGGTAGCTTTGAAACGAGAGACGGTAGTTAACAGAGAAAAATGAACGTAGGTCGGGAGAAGCGATATAATGCAAGAATTTACCTAAAACTACACGTCACTGGGCGTCGTGATCTTACCCAAGTTGCAAATGACGCTACGAAAATTATTATTCTGTTGATTGACAACGAGAGTGAGAACTTTACTGCAATCGGTAGAAAACAAAGTAATAATAGCTCGATAGATGATACGACGAATTTACCATAGATTATAACCAGTGGGAAAGATAGACATTCATTAACAATTTACAAAATCGGTAGCGTAAACGATCGATTAGATAATTTTCGGTAGAGTTATTCATAATCGATAGAATCAATAATTCATAATAATTACGGATCTGAAGAATTAAACAATGAATTCCTACACATAACTTTCGAGAGAATACAAAATTACCAGAGAGTACAAAATTATGAGAGAGTGAGAATTTTGGAGAGTTCTCGAAATGAAGAAATATACTAAATACACGGCAGTACAAAAGTATCAAGAATAATACTCAGAACTTAACTTAACAAGATGCAGAGAAAAGAATAACAGCAAAAATAATATAGTATTGCCAACCCGAGGAAAATTTTTTTTATATAATTATATATAATTATATAAAATTAAGTATCATTTTATATGATTTTATCTCGTTATACATATATGTATGATTTTATCTAATTAAATATGATTTCGTATATAAAATTTTATATAAATATATATAGTTTTATAAAATTATACATAATTATATAAAGTTTTATAAAACGTATGTTGCAGGTTTCTTACGCTTATATAAAATTAAATATAAATATATAAAAATTTGTATAATGTTATAAAATTATACAAAATTATAGATTATCAAATAAAATTATGTATAATGGCTGCTTCGGGTTTTTTCTTTTATATAAAATTATATATAATTATACTTAAATTTGTATAATTTCAAAAAATTATGTTTTAATCAAAGATAACTATTGTGACGTGGTATTTCGTACCCCGTCATTTTGTTTAATTATCGCATTCCGCTAGGTGCAGATATCGCTAAAAATAACAAAAGCACGTCTGAGGCCAATACTCCAAAAATGAACGACTAATTATCTTTAAGTTGAATTCTCTTTACTAAGCTAATTGTATGCTATTTTCTAATTCTGTAATGCTCTACGAGAACCATCTGCGAGACCTTCGCGTCAAGATACCAGGACACTGCCTGACAGGGGTCACGTACCAGCTCAACATCGACCACCACCGACTACAGACGAACGAATACCGCTGAAACCACTCCCGATGGATGCCTATCTAGTTGTCGAACAGGGTCGTGCGTGATGCACAAACAGCACCTCCAACTATTTGAGACTTATCGGCCAGGAGCCGAACCAGAATGCTTCTACCGCTCGGATGCATCGTCAGGCGGCGTACAGGGCTGTGCGTCAAAAACACAACAAAGCCTCCCGTCGACGATACTTTTCAGCCTGGAGCTGAACCGACCCTAACATCTACTAAGTCGTTGACTATCCAATAAAAGACGGTTTTCTCTTCACGAACCGTCTTATCGAAGGACTGCGGCGTGGAATAGGCTAATGATATGCTGACCACGTGGATCTGGTGGATCTAGTGTGGGGATCCGGGTTGAGGGCCATCACCACCAGATCGTTCCGGCATGAGGGCTTCAATGAGCGAGGGCCGGGATGCAGCGCCGACGAAATAGCTACAACGGGGAGTACCAGTAAAGCAAGGAGTGAGTTACAGTCGGTCGCAAGTCCAAAGGACCGGTGACGTACTATTGCCGCACACCTCAATATCGCAACACATGAGCAGTACGACCACCCCTCTCACCAACGATACCGCACAGCTGAAGGAAAACATCTCTAACCACCTTCCGACGTCCCGATACCTCGATACCTGTCGTCGAGGGAGAAGAAAAACAAGCGGCGAGGGATTATCGCCGCCTACCCGTGGACCAGGCCACGCGACCTGCTGGTCCAATTAGAATACCGCAAATTTGAGGAAGAATCACGTGACAGCAGCTCGACGAAAATCAGGATCATCGCTCATCTCGTCACTCTACGTTCAGTTACCGATAATAACAGACGTGCCTTTTCGTAACTCTACTGCCAGTTTTGCCTTTATTAATCCTACCTTTAGCTTTCGTGAATCGTACAAGTGTTCCTGTTATCACTTTAATTACCGCTACCTTATCGCATTCTCTCGCACCTGTTGGATCTTCTTTTACGTAAGTGAGGTTCCTTTTCTATTTTGTGAAGCCACGAGATTACTTGCAATATATCGTACCTTTACCTTTATCTCTTCCTCTCTTTACCTTGCAGTTGGTCTGCTTGAGCCAATTGGGCTCGTATCTTTTCTCTTTATCTTGCAGTTGGTCTGCTTGAGCTACCTGGGCTCGTACCTCATTCTCTCTTATCTCTTATCTTGTCCCTTTCTCTGTCTTATTGCAAGTAACTTCGCGACTGGTTGACTATTACTTACGCATTGTAGTGACTATCGCTTTATTTTGTTATCTTTTCTCTGATTAGTTATATCTGTCTCTTTACCTATTACCGTTGATTATCGTATCTTAGTGAGTGTACCGCGGGAGCGATCTTACATCGCTGCGCGGTCCCGCTCGTCGTTCATTTGACATTGGAGTATTGTACCGTATCGCATAACATCTTTTTCACTATTTTCTTCGCTAATATCGCTGATCGTAGTTGTCCGTAGTCTATTTGGTTTGCCGTACGTTGCATATTAATTATCTTGAATATTGTTTGTCTTATCTTGAATTGCCTTTTATCGTACCGAATATTATCTCTCTTTCTCTCGCACTTACCGCAAACTAGAGACTACGTATTATCTGTTATTCTCTATATTTTATGATAATTTTCTATTTGACCTGTTGCTTGAATATACCTTGTAATTCATAATTCCCTGTCTGCCTATTTCTGATCATTCTGGTAATGTGATAACTATTACAATTGTTGTATTTCGCATGTGTTTATAATCGCTTCTCATATTTCATGATTTATTTGATTACCGCTTAATTTAAGTACAGTATATCTTTTTCTGTTCTGCCTATCTATCATCAAACCGTGTTAATCGTTACCTTTAGTATCGCGAGCTTGCGCATATTTCCCGCTTATTCGGAAAACGTTCCGTTATTTGTTAACTCTCTCGCTTAACCTTTCTCTGGCTGTAAATATTGTTAATTATCGCATCTACCGTAATTGTATCTCAATCTCTTCAGCTACTTGCTTGTCATTAAACTTACCGCTTCCTGCTTAATATATTTGATATTATTCCTGCTTCACCTGTTTCTTATTTTATCTATTGGATTCGACTCCGCCCCTCTACCATTATCTTGTCTATCTGAGCAAACTGTGCAAAACCGTCGTAGAACCTGACCTTACCTTTATCTATTACCTTTACCTTTACCTTTATCTTTTTGTCTAATTATCTATTTTTGACGCATGTGCGTCTGGCGCCCAACAATCGTATCTTTCTCTCTTAGTACCTCTCTCTCTATCTAATTATTCAGGTTAGTGACTGCGCCGTAGGGTAACCAATTATCTCGTTTCTATCGTTTTACCCTCAACTTCATTAAAAATATTAGTTACACTATATAAAGTTATATATAATTTTGTAAAATATCTGTGCATAGTTTTATACGGTTTATTTAAAATTTAGACATAATTATACAGTATATTATACATTATATTATATTATACATTGAAAAATAATTCAAATGTTCACACAGTTACAGTCAAACCAACGATTAATTGCAATTTCGTGAACTAAATATAAATACATAAATTAAAAAATGTAATTGTGATGAAATATAATTGCCTCTTTAACTGTATGAAATCTTAATTACCAAACTTGTTGCGTTAAATTTGGTCTTTTACACAAAAAGTCACCGACTTTAATAAGTTGAGAAATATATCGTAGGTCTTTCAGTTTAATCAATACACTTTCTTCTGCCAGTATTACTGGTTTTATGTGCTTCACTTTAATTTTAGTAGCATTGTGCATAAATATTTTTGGGTGATCAATAAAATATTTGTGCAACACACAGTACAAATCATCTTCGTACTCAAAAAATAGTTTAACTAAACCATAAATATTCAAATTGTCTATTGTTATAATCTGTACATTATGGCTATTGGCTTTGATTTCTTTATATATATCAGAGGTATAAATTTCTTTATTAATATTCACTCGAGCATATATATGGATATTTTTTTTATAATACCCCGTGAGTCAAGTAGTTGGCATTCTAAATTACTTAGAGTGATGTTATTAATTTTTTGTCCTAGTGTCTGATAATCCTTGGTTGGTTCAATAGTTTTAGAATCTTTATTACTTTGAGCCAGATAATTTTTCCAAATCCCAACACCTTGAGCAATTATTACTTGGTTTGCTATTTCTTCGGACAAATCCTTTGTACCATGAGCTTTTTTTGCGATAAATCCATTATAATTTTCAAAAGTGAAAGCCGATGTACCTGATACAGGACCCCATCGTTTCACAGACAAAACAAGATGAAGTAGTGATGTAAATTGTATGTCAACTCTTTATCATCGAATAAACTTGGAGTATCTTTAACGAAAATTTGTAGCAGCTTATTTGATTCTTCCAAATCTTTTACCGAAATATAATCCGTCAACAAATTAAATAGAGCAATAACTAAGCCCATCAAGTGTTGAAAGTATTTTTCTGGTAAAAAATCTTTTAGAGCTGGAAGGCAATAAAAGAGTAATAAATTGTAAAACTCAGAAGCCTTGAAAAGATTAGATTCGGATAATGATCGTGGCATTCGATTAAAAGACAAAGGAGGTTGAATGCTTAATATGAATTCATCAATAATTTTTATAAAAGATTTGATACTCCATGGGCCTGGTTTATTGATGTAAGTATCAAATAGTCGCTTTCCCACTCCCAGTAGAACCGAATGCATGATTTCAGGTATAAAACATGTACCTAGATCAAGTAACGGAAAGCAAGATAATATAGACAATCCTTTTACTCCCCTCAGATGTTTTTTATTTAATCTTTTTAAAGCATGAGCTTGAGAGATTATTCTCTTCCCATCTCGTAGTTTAACGTCAATATCATAGGGATACACTCTACTTGCTCTTTCACCCGATATAACAGTTTGGCTTTTTTTTGTTATTACCTCGCAAATATTGCATCCATACCGTCCGTTGAAATTTAAGATGTTTTGAAGTTTAGCTCGAGCTGGAGCATCAGCTATGATTAATGAAGGTACTATTTTGGTGACTATTATCTCTTTTGTAATTGGATGTTTCCACTGCACTCCATTTTCAAAACATTCCTCGAGTTTTGATTGCAGAGGCCGCAAAAATGTGCCCATCGATGGTTTGAATTTTTTGCTATACCAAAGACCTACATTTAATACAAATGACTCTCTAATAGTGACCGGTAGCTCAGCTATTGTACATAGCAGTGACCAACAATGGCTTTTAGCACTTTTAATAAGAGACAGTCCATCTGTATTCAAAACCAGTGTCAAATCATATTTTTGCCTGTCAGGTCGGGAATTGATTCGAATGTACTCAGTGCCATCAGTGATATCTGTAATAATATTGTCGTTTTGTACGACAAAAGGCTTTAATTTTTCATAGAGATGGTGATGCTCAAATAAATATTTAATTTGAGTGCATAGATCAAATTCAAAAAAAAAGTATCTTCACATTTTTTGGCATCACATATTGGACATTTTAAAATTTCAATGTTACTCCCAATATACTCAAAACAATTTTTACAATAATAATGTTTTGTGACAGTGCATGGAGGCGCAATTTGTTTAACACATTGGAGCAATCTGTACACTGTTTTAGGCATCAAATTATTTTCTGGTAATAACTTTAACTGTATCTTCAAGCATCTCCAAGAGCAGCTTTAGTTAGATCATGTTTGACATATAAATTCAATAAATCGAAGACTGCTTCGTCCAAAGTAATTCTACTACCTTCATACAGTATGATATTTGATCTATTTTCAAGATTATATAAATTTTCATCAACATCTTGAGCTCCGTGGTTCAAATTGATGTCATGATTTTCTTCTTTTTCTTCATTTGGGTCAAACTGATCATAATCATTACTTTCTAATTCATTGTCACAATTTTCATCTTCACTGTTGACTATAATTTCTTCGGCTGATGAGTCTGCTGAATCTTCGTCTTCTGAACTTGAAGTTGACTCACTCTCAGAATCTTCACTCAAGTCATTTTCATAGTCTACGGTATTATCTATATGAAAGGAATTATTATCTTCGTTTGAATTTACCCCGTTGCTTGTTTCGGTCGTATTATTTCGAATACATTTATTCCATCTATCTAACGTTCTAATAGGAATCTAGAAAAATTATAATTTAAATTATTATTATTATTATCATTTAGTTCACCAAAGAAACATATTTACTTTTGAGACAATCAACTTACAGGAAGAGTTGAGTCTTCAATATACAGTTTGTATCTTTTTCTTGGTCTAATACCCGATGACTCCTCTCCATTTGTTGATAATGATGACATGATAGCTCTCACACAAATATTAATTCGTATCTACAAACAATAATCCACATTATTTATCATTAGTCATATTCATAACTATGAATAATCAAATGGAGTGACATTCTGACTTTTTTAGGCTTTAAATTAATTAGTAAAAAAAATTATTGCGTATTCGGTATTCTCTGTGATGCAGGATATATTATGAGAGTTTTCATAACAAAACTCGATATTGTAAAAAAAAAAAAAACAACAATATATTTTGATATATGTTACATTGACAATAGCAGTCATGTCCAATAATTTTTGAAGTTATGCTTCTTTAGGCGCGTTATGAAAAACTGATGAGAGTGAAATTTCAAGATGCGCGCGCATCACTGTAACACAAAATTAACAGGATGAAGTTGCCGACTCAACCGAATTCATTAAGTCTCGAAAAAAGCTACCAACGAAATAGAAATAAAACCTCTCTTAGTCGCGCATGTTGGTACGCTTGTCGCCCCTGATCACTGTTTTCATATTTATTTATAATATCTATCCACATGGTTTTAGTTTTTACAGTCACAACACGTGTTTTATTTTCATACAAGTGCGAATTATATATGTGGCAATAAAACATATTCAGTAGTGATTTAAATTGAATATTTGGATTATTATTATTTACTATTTGTGAATATTAGTGAAAAAATTGTGCTAAAATATTTTTTCAAGTGCTCCAATATAATTGAGGTTAGTTATCCGTATGTATTATTTTTGAGGTTAGTTATCCGTATGTATTTATTTCTGTTTGTAAGTGAACGTAAGATCTAAATGAACATTTTTTTAAAAAGTACATGTTCAACCTATTCGCTTGCCCCAACACACCAAGTTTTATGAATTTTAATTATACTCAACTTAGTAAACATCTGATAATTAATTGGCATTCTTTAACAAAATAATAATCATCAGATATTTTCTTTTAAAGCTATAAATTTAGTTAATTAACTAGTGGAAATTTTAACAAATAATGAATGCAGTTTTATTTTAGTTTTCTCAGCCTTAATTTGTTCTTGACATGGTGTCAAAAATCAGCCAGATGACTATTGTTTTCAGTTTCATAATTTTTGTAACTTAAAATTACATTTCACTTAATTAATAAGTCTACGAAATAATTTCAATGTCATTCCTTAGATTTTACATGGAATTCATTTATGTCAACGATATATATATATATTTTTTACTCACCAAACTATTGTTTATAAAACTTGACTAACAAATTTTATTTGTTTTTTAATTTGTGGAGCACAATTATAACAACAAACGTGAATATAATACTTTTTCACTATGTTTATTTTGTTTTTTTGTTAATGTTTATTCATACGTATCATACATAGTATGACAATTCTATTAGTATTACTACGTAAACATTGCGATATTTATTGTTTAGATGTAATAATGTCTTTACATGAGTGTGTGTGTTGTGTACATACACACGCTCGATCAAGTTCAGCGTCCAGCGGAGAGTGGGGATGGAAATTTGGCGGTCGAGCGTCGCGTGTTTTCTCAAGGGCGCGTAAAAGCACAACGGATCGGACGCGGAAAGTATTTGCTCGTTAATATTTAATCCGGTTAGTTATTATATTGATTAATATATCTGTAGTGTAAACCAGTGCTCATTTTTTTTGAGGAGATTTTCAAATCTCAAGAATAACGATGTTTTCAATAGATTGTGAAAAAGATAATTCATATTGTAAGGTTGACGACTCTGAGGTTAAATTTGATGAGGAAAATATTCCAACACCTGGTGAACTAGTGAATTTCTATTGGAAATCTAAAGAGTTTCAGGGCAAGGTTATTATGTATTCAAGTAAGTAAAAGAAACTTTTATAAAATTTTACGGTTTATGAAATTATTAATTTCGTGTTGATATTTTAGAGGATGAGAATGCTATTGCCCTGAAATTTGAGGAGTTGACAAAGAAAAATGAGAAGTCGAAACGACGTAAATCTGGTGGCGTCATTGTGACACCTAAAAGTTTGGGAAGTCGAAAACGGCGTGGGACACCAGAGAATAAAAATGTATCGGATGCTTCCGATAATAAGAAACCTAAGGTATTTCAACAGAGAGTTTATATGATCATTGTTACATTTTTTTTCCACAACAACTGATATGAGAACCTTAATTATTGTTATTTTTTTTACTCGTCTAAAATTACATGTATTTACTTTGATATTTTTGTTTAAATTGGCAATGATCATTTCTATTTATCCGAGTCATTATGTTCAATTAACTGTTAATTACAATTACTTGCTCAATCATTAAATTTATCTTATGTAATATGACAGAAATCCGCCAGCAACAAGATTAATAATAATTCCACTAATCCTGACCAAACGTCTCAAAAGTATATTCAACAGTTCTTCAATGAGAAAACAACAAAACGTAAATTGTCAAAAATTGAAAACACAACAAGTCCAACAAAAAAAGACTTAAAAAAAAAACTACAAAAAGTACAAGCGCAACTAGATGCTGTTCAAGGTGAAATTTCTTACTGATTTATAATTATTCCAGAATTATCTTCATCTGCTGCTAATAAATTTTTTTTTTTTTTTATTAACCAAAATACAATTTTCAAATTCACAGGCAAAATTCGCGCAGAGAAAGAACGCACTCCTTGTACTCGTGGTAAAATTGAAGGTAAAAAGAGAGATTCATCACCCATCACTGAATCACCCAATGATTCAGATAGTTCTAGCGTGGGCTCAACTGCCGGTTCAGTAAAGTCAAGGTCTGATGAGAGGAAGACGCTTGATGTTTCACCACCTAAATTTTCTATCCATGAAGAAGTGGACAACTATGATCTGATAAATCAGAAAGAAACTGATGAAAATGAGAACAAGCGTAAAGAAAACAAAAATCAGTCCGACGAAGACAACGATAAATCTGCCCCAGATGACAAGCCTGACGACCCCAGTGAACTTTTGGCTACCTCAAAGGGCGATTCAAAAGATAAAGCCGCGCTCAATGATCCTACTTTCTATGATGAAGACGTACAACTACTTGGCCCTAACCACAACATGAAGGTATTGTATATTCTTGCTATTGAAATAATAAAGAAGTAATTTTGTTAGTTCTTTTGTTTAATAGTGAAAGCTACTTTTGGGTCTAATGTTTCTTCAATCTGTTATGGCAGATGATTGACATAGGGCAAGGAATATATTGTACAGAATACCGCTCGAATTTAGCACATTCATCACGAGAAGGAACAATAATGATTAGACATTTAATGGAGGGAGTTTTTGAAACTGATAAAATATTGAACTGTACTTTTAGGGGGCAACCTCCGAGAAACGAACCAAAGCTAGTGAAGTTCTTCGTCCACTTCATACGAAGGCTACATCATGCGTTATTAGTAAATATCATGTATCTTACCTCTTTTTTCATTCTTGATATTTACTAGATTGTGTTTAACAGATACTATAAGGGATATATATTAGTGATCGATTCTATAAAAAAAATATAAGAGCAGAAGTCTATTTATTGTTTCCATTTTCAGATGATGTATTGAAACGTGCAAAAGATAATAAATGGATGAAGAAAACAAAACATGGGCTTGTTTGTTACACATGGGAAACTTTTCAGCAAGCCATGAGTCAGCGCTTGGGAGAAATCAAACGCACCAACTCCGTAAATTTTAAGTTGCTGTCAAACCCCGGCTCTTAGAATATAGAATGATTCGGCTCTGCGTTTTTTGAAGTGCAAATGATTGGTGCTAATATCCTTTTACTTTAGTTCTCAAACTTTTATTTTTTATCGTTTTAATTATCTTTACTAATAATTAACATACAACAGCTTAAGAAAAATATTTTTTGTTAAAAGTAACTCAATTGCATATTAAAACTATGACTATATTATATTAAATATTTATGGGTTCAAAAATATTTACGTTTTGAATTTTTTATTTTTATTGAATTAGTGTATATCCACGTGTATTCTAAAAACTATTTTTTATAAAATAGAAAAAAAGTCATAGATTCAATATATGTCAGATAATAATAAAACCATTAAATAATTTAATATACGAAATGTTGAAGAATATTCAACTAAACGTTTTAAAACGTTTATAAATTCATTAAATCGCAAATTTAGTGACTAATTATAATAAGAAATGGTAAATTTAAATATAGAACTTGATATTTGACTCTGATAACGTTACAAGTGCAAACGATCAGTTATAATTTTATTTCAGTGCTTTTATCGTTTAAAATATTATCGTTATTATTAGTTGACACGCAACATAGCGTGACAAAAATATTTTGTGTTAAAATAAAACTTACTTAAATATTAAAGCTGTGGTTATATTATACCAAATATTATGGTCTCAATAATGTTTCATGTATTTAAATAGTATTTATATCTTTTCTATAAATTATTTTTTATAAATTAGAAAAAAAGTCATAGATTTAATAATAAAGTAGATATAAGAATATGGCGAGATAATAATTTGATAAACGCAATGATTAAACATATTCAGCTACGAAGAAACAATTGTTCAAAAACGCTCATACATTGATATAATTACAAATGTAATAGAAATATTTATGTAATAATAATTTAAAATAATAAATAATAAACTTGTATCCCGTGTTTATAAAACTCTCATTAAGGAAGATAATCGTTATAACATTTTTATAATACGACATTAAATATGAATATATAGACGATGCTCAAAGAAAAATTATACATAATTATATATAAATCATTATATATAATTATGCATGAATTTTAGCCATATATAACTATACATAATTTTATATAATTATACAAAATCATGCATAATTATATATAATTATATATGGCCAAAACTCATACATAATTTTATATAATGATTTATATATATTTTTATATAATTATGTATAATTTTTTTTCCCCGGGAATAGCAATAGAAAAAGGTGCGCTAATATTTGGAGGCTGATTCTACGCTCGGTTATACTCCAAGGAACTTGATATACGATACAATAGGCAGAAAATAAATAAAAATATAATAGGCAATAACAGAAATAAAATATAAGGCCAACTACTATTACAAATAATTATAAAACGAAAGGTGAAGCCTCTGGGGCTTGAAATACGATAACAACTACAGAAGCAGACTCAAAGAAATTCACAAATAATCAGAAAATTCATAAATACAAGAGAGTTAATTATTCGGCAGTTACGAGGTCGCTCAGACACAAAAATAATTAATTACTGAAATCATACAGTCACACGGCGGCTTACTGCAACTCTAATCCATGGACCATGATTCACACAAAACTGGCATCGCACGATGCAACCAAAGTCGATAAACACAATAAGAAAAAGAATAGAAATTATGAGCAACTTCGTAACGATACAATGCAAAAGTAGAAGCCTTACCTTACTGGATGTTCTCAGGCACACAACACTGAGGTGAATTAAAATAAAACTTAGAATAATCAAAAGAAAATAGGAAGGAAGGAAGGAACTGATATTTATAGGAAGAAGTTAATGGTATTGCAACGATAGAGGGTGTGGAGAAACGGTAGATAATGTAACGATGGAACGAGAGGAAAAGGATCGGTAGTTTAAAACGGGAGAATATACGGATCACTCTGAGTTGTTGGTCAGCGGGTCAAGCGTAGAATAGACGGAGGTCGGAGTTCGGCTCGCCGATCTCGTTGCTACCGTGAGTTGATTCTTCTTCCCTTTGATTGGTGGGTTGACCCCCGCCGCAAATAGACCATCCCCCTGTGGCGAATATTGGTTACGGCGTGGTCATGCGTTTTCGAAGATTACCGCTTCATGTGGCATAATATTCTGCTCGTGATTTCGTCATTGACACCAACTCGTACAATTTAATGGCTGCTTCAGTATACTGTCCAGGTTGCCTATAATCGGGGACTTCTTTGACGGAGGCATATACGAGGTGCCTCTCAATCAAAGTTACCGAGTGGAGAGTGACGCCTCATTGTTCACTTACACCGGCTTTTGTATAGGCGGTAGCCGGCTGCCTATACCCGAAGTCATGCAGTTAGATGGTTGGCTAAACCGTGGACCATGACCCACACAATTAGTCCTTGCCTACAGGAAGGCTGCGTCGATCCTCGGAACGATGACTTTATCAATCTGGATGTGGTGGTTTGGGGTCGGTCCGGCACCAGGCCGATAAGCCGGAAGATGGTAGGCTACGGTCTGCCCTTCACGCCATCCTTACGGCATCCGATAAAGCGGGCGGCTGTTTCCTCCTTAAGGAGCGGTGCCCTCGGCCGTCGGGAGGATTTTTATCTCCTTGTTTACCGGCAGTCGAGGCGATACGGAAGGTTCGGGTGGATGCTACCCCAGTAGCAAGAGAAGTGCACCAAGGTAGCCAGTATAGTCTGATTAGACCGTCGGTAGGCGAAGTCGTCGAGAGCTAGAAACGATAGATATCGGTCCCTCGGTGGTCGGGATCGTTGTCGTCCAAGTACCTTATTAGCATGCGCCGAAGCGCGAAATACAGAATGTACAAAGAGAGAATCAGTTTAAAGTTGGCTATTTTGTATTGAGTTCGGTTGGAGTACCCCGCTGAGGACGCGTAAACTAGAAATAATAACGGTTGTGTGCCCTTGTGACGGGCGACGCTGAAACGCCACGTTACAGTCTTTAAAAAGAATAAGGTTGCTGCGTCAACCAACATTATTGTAAAAACAGTCTTGCTTCAGACTTTAAACTAGAAACACGTTCCTTGCCATTAAAGCTTTTTCGCAGCATTTCATGAACGCCTTTGATTTTGTCTCGTTGATCAAACTCACGAATCCGCATTTTGACTCAATTAAGCACTCTGAATCCCACTTCTGACACCAGTGTAACGTTCTTAGACGTTAGGAAAATGAAATAAGGATTCGTGGGTTTAATTAATGACACAAAATCAAAGGCGTTCATAAAATGCTGAGAAAAAGATTTGATGGCAAGGAACGTGTTACTAGTTTAACGTCTGGAACAAGACTGTTTTCACAATAATGTTGGTCGACGCAGCAACCTTATTCTTTTTAAAGACATAAGAAATTTATAAGCGTCATTTATCTATGATGACTACTAGATCATCAAAAGGGGACAAAACGGGTGATTTCACCTTTTGTCACACTACTCCCCCCCGAAGAAAAGAGTCATCCCGACTCGGGAAAGATAAATCAATTGTAAAAGTGATCTAGCAATCAATACTCGAAGGTGAATCGGAGCTGTGGCTCTCAACATTTCAAAGACTCCGTTTTTTTACTATCTGGCATTTGCTCACACTCTCAAGGTGAACCACAAAAGACCTTGAGCAGATGATTGAGCATCAAATTAAATTTCAAAATTTTGAGTGCCTTGTTTTATAAAGGTAAGTATTTTTCAGTGTTATATATCTTCATGAATTTGAAGAAATCAAAATTATCCGGATCGACGTCGAAAAAGAAATCCATTTCTCTGACAAGTACATCGAGGCGGGAAACCGTAACCGGGAAAACTCCGGGTCCTAGGTAAGGTAAAGGCTGATTCCCTCCGAGAATTGGCACAGGAAACAGGAAAAAGGAATAGGTGACTGAATCCAAGACTTCTTCCAGAAACAGCACACCCTAGAGTTTGGGAGGACAAATGTGAGTGGTGGCAGATCAATCCAGATTCGCTACACGAATTTGGGAAAATACACAAATAAGTTGAATTAAATATTCATATAAGAAAAAAGAGAAATGATCTTATCTGAATCATTTCCATGTGGTTCTTCAAAACGAAGGCCACCAGTCATCCTCAGGAATCGGGAAAGGTCGGAAGGAAAAGACTGTGTATCAAACATCTTGAAAAAGGTCTCACAAAAACTGACACTTGGGGTTAGTAAAATGTGAAAATCAAGCAATCGCTCATCCACCTCGAAAAATAATCGTGGCCCTATTCACATCATTAAAGAAACCAAAGCCTAACCGACACAAAACTCGTTTCAAGAGAAGAAGTTTCTAGAACGAAGCAAAATTCATGGAAAAACATAACACCAGAACAAACAAACGACTTTTAATATTGAAACAAATTATTATCAAGTTATCTCCATCAGAAGAAATATGTATAGAATTCATAATCTAATAAACGCCGGGATATTGGCCCAAAAGTTCGATTTTCAAAAATTTCAAAATCTAACGGAGGAAGAAATGGAAATTACATTGGAACAAAAATAAAAAGAATTTTCCTGTGGATCGTTCAATGAAAGGGTCGAAGAAGGATAACCTGGCTTTATGCGTCCAACATGTTTTACTTCAGAATAAGTGAGAAAGTTAATATAAGAAAAGATTCCCTTTTAATGATTTTTTTTATCTTTGGAAGTTCCAGACCAGAACAACTGAGTGACGAATTAAATCTCCATATAACCTTTCAGAATGTGAAAACTTCATGCAAAAGTTGCAAAGAAAGCCTCTGTTCAATTGAGAAGCAGACCTAAGGGTGTGAAGCATGTGAGTCCGTCAAGACGAAACTAAAAACAATAATTAAGACTGCTTTCTATTTACCAATTGTTTAATTTACCGTTTGATTATTTAATTTGATAAATTTCGTTTAAAATCCGCAATAGAAGATTCTTTGAATGTTAGGATGAAAGAAATGAAATTAATTGTATCCGATTGACATTGCGACACAGAAATTAGAGTAGACTCAGTCGGCTGTGAATTCTGCATTTATAACCAAGACGGGAGGTGATATAGAAGAGAAGGTTTGTTTTATCAACCAATCTTCATGAACCTCATAAATAGTTTTCAGTAACGCTAAAGAAATGTTCGATACTTCCTCACGAGAATGTGAACACCCTCGGGCGAAAGAAGTTTCTAGGGAAACTCGCAAATAAACAATTCAATTTACTCTGAGCTCAGATGAGCGAATGAGAAGATCGGAATTTTTCATCAATAAATGAGATTTGAACTCGCGAAAATTACCTAATCTTCGACGAGCTTCTACGAAACACTTGCTACTAAATATCGATCTCTCCATTACCTTGACAGGTAACGAAGTTGACTGAAGATGCCTATCTAACATAACCATTTGAGCAAAATGCTGAAAATGATAGCAATACCGGTCATGGTCCTGATACAGTAAATCTCAAAGATTAATACCAGCAACGTCTCGATATTTTTCAAGAGGTTCCAAAAGTGTAGAGACCTGGAGGTCGGCTAAAAACCTCTTGGTGAAAGTTGATTTTCCGCAATCAATATTCCCTTCAATAATAATCGTAAGCGGTCGAGTTTTATTCAAATGAATTCCATAAAGAAGATTCCTTTTCCAATCAACGACTGACTGTAAGGAAGGCTAAATCGGTCATAGTTGTCAAAAGTGTACGTCTGTAGATCTAACCTCGTAGTATGTTCCAGGTCGTGGAAAATCTATTTCGCGTTGATCTTTTTCAAATGGAGCAAGACGGTCCAGGTGTACCACTTTTGCCTTGGGGTGAAGGTTTTTTCGGATCCTGTGAACGACATCATTGATCCGGTAAACCACTAAGTAAGGGCCTTCCCAATTTCTTTGTAGTTTCGGACATCCTCCTTTTTGTCTTCGAGGTTGAAAGAGCCAGACAGAATCTCCAGGATTAAATTTTACATCCCTGGCTTGAATATCGTAACGAGTTTTCAATTTGTCTGATGCCATAGAAATTCTACTTCTAGCAAAGTGATGAATTTCTTCTAATCGTTGTTGTGAAAGAGAAGCATAGTCTGTTTGGTGGTGTTTTTGCACAGGAACTGGGCCGTTTTCTAAATCTGACGGAAGTCGGAGATTTCTTCCAGTAAGCATGACGGCTGGCATCTGTTTTGTCGTCTCATGAATTGCAGATCTGTAAGATAAGAGGAAGAAAGGGATCCAGGAGTCCCAGTCCCTTTGATTCTGCTCTCCGAAGGACGATAAATATTGTAGTAACGTTCGATTCAGACGCTCTATCATGCCGTCAGATTGCGGATGCAAAGGAATCGTACGAGTCTTTCTAACCCCTAAAATCTGGGTAACCTCTTTCATTAAGGTTGACTAAAAATTTCGGCCTTGATCAGTATAAAATTCTAGAGGAACTCCGTGTCTACAGATAAACTCTCTAACAAACGCTTGAGCTACAGCGGAATCTTCTTGATTGGTCAGTGGGACCACTTCAGGCCACTTGGTAAAATAATCGGCAATAACCAAAGCATATTTATTTCCTGTATAGGTTGTGGGGAGAGGTCCGAGAATGTCCATTCCTATTCTCTCAAAAGCATGTCCCATGTTGTAAACTTGAAGAGAGCTATGTCCGTTAGCTCGAGGTCCTTTCTTTGCCGTGCAGATTTGACATCTTTGGCACCAATCTTCAACGTCCGACCGGCAGCGAGGCCAAAAGTAGAAGTTGCGTATCGTGCCCAGAGTTTCATTCGAGGCGAAGTGTCCACCTGTAGAAGAATCATGGTGAAAAGCAAGAATCTCTGGAACTCGTGTCCTAGGAACCAAAAGTTGCCACCTGATTTCATTCAAGTCTGTAGATTCCCAGTTTGGGTATAAAATTCCGTCAATCAAAAGGATAGAGTCCCATTGAGCCCAATAAATTTTCGAATCCGGCTCGGCTGAAGATATATCCTGCAAGTCCGGGCGGGTCTCTGTTTCCTTCCAGGACCTAATTTGAGTTGAAGTGTTGTCCTCTTGTTGACATTTTCTCTATTTCTCCAGGTCTTTTTCGAGAGAAACCTTTCGTAATAAAGGAGGGGGCTTTCGGTTTTTCTCCAATCTTGCACGTCGTTTACACTCCAACATTTCTTCGCAGGGTCTTCGGGAGAGTTGAATTCCTGCTCGATGACGAATATCAAAACCGTACTGTGCGAGCGTTTCTAACTATCTAGCTACCTGACCTTCGGGGAATTTGAACGAAAGTAACCACCTTAGGGAAGCATGATCTGTTCGTATCAAAAAACTCCCACCGTACAGATAATGATGCAAATGTACCACGGTCTTTACAACAGCTCAAAATTCTCTACGAGTGACACAATAATTCCTCTCAGTTTTACTCAGTACTTTACTGGAATAACTTATGACTTCCTCATGACCTCCCTGAATCTGTGACAGAACCCCACCTAATCCTTAAAGATTCGAGAGTGAGTCTTCGAGGAGCCTGTTTCATTGGTGAATTCTCTCCAACGTCGATCTTGTGCTTTACGGAAGTACATCGGCCCTTATCACGACTATCTTTGGTAAAAGAATCCATTAACTCTAGCAAAAGAGATCTAAATAATTCTATCTCAGCTGGTTTCATCGAATTTGAAGATTTCTCAACAAGGCTCTGTAAATGTAAATGAAAGTGATGTTGAAAATCGTTTTCAGAAAGTTCTATATCTCGAATTCTAGGAGGAGTCCAATAAATTTCATTTCTAATTATACAAAGAGCTATTTCACGATTGTTTGAAGCTAGTGAATTTCTCTTGGTCGAGATAACACAGTTATGAGCTGTAAGAAAGTCTATTCCCAAAATACCTTCATCCTCTATACCTGCTATAAAAACCTTATGTGGAGAGTCGGTAGACCCAAAAAGGTTAATTTAGATAGTAACCTGTCTTAAAACCAGGGTCGTCTCTCCAGTGGCTGTTCGTAGGGATAAATAGGCAACAATCTGGTCATCGGATTTCAAGAGATCCGATCGAACCATGGTCACTTCCACGCCGGTGTCTGTTACCCAAAGACAATCGACGCTATTCTCAGCACCGCGCGCCTGAAGACCAGACTGTTTGAGACTTCTAATTAAAAACTGTTCTTCAAGAGGGCTTTCACTTTTAACAATTTGCGATGATTTTCGCCCTGACAGATCATCCGAGACTAGTTTTTTGTACTAGTTTCAGCTAAAGAACTAGATTGAAGATTTCCATCCCTTATTTCTATATCTCTTTGCCGCCAATTATGGGAATTCGGATTCGAATTTTGCATCGCTTCTCCAGTAATTTTCTCAAGCAAAAAGCACTGGTTGGTATCATGTCCAACTTTCTCACAAAATAAGCAAGACAATACAGTTTGTTCAGATGCAACCGCGCTTTTAATTTCGCGTCTGTTATTCTGATTTTGAAACGAACTACGATTTTCATGTTTATAATTATGATTATTATTTTTATTTCTAAAATTCTGAGGCCTTGCCTTTCCCGAGCCATTTCAATTTCCGGGTCAGTAATAGCAATAATAAAAGCCTGTGTTGCTAATAAATTTCTAAACGGTTCATTGTCTGGTAACGCTACTTAAGATAGTAGTTCCATGTCTTGATTAAGAGACGCGAGGCCCTTGTCACGTCCTTGTCTCCTCGTTTGTAATTGTGATGTATAAAGTTTTGTTAAATGGTCATTGCGATATCTCAATTTTAGTGCAGAGCTAAGCTTGTCATAGTCTGAAATTTCTTCCTCTGATAATGCTATCAAAACGTTTAACGCGGGATTTCGTAAACAAGAGGCAAGGCTGTGAGCCTTTATGGCGAAGTCCCATTGATTATGCTTAGCAATTGTATTAAATTGTCTCTTGTACTCGGCACATGGAATTTTTCCATCGAACATAGGCGGTATCAAAGAGCAAATGAGTTTCTCGTAAAGGCCCTAGAGTTATGAGCATAGTGAATTTGCCCTTGAAAGATATGAGCACGATACTGAAAGGATTCTTAGGTACTAATAAGGTAATAAGATCCTGAAAGTTTCAGATCTCTAACCCAATTGGTTATTGAGAAAAAGCAAAATGTTTGAAAATCGGAAAAAAAGAATATTCTCAGGAATGCGTGAATCGATTGATTTGAATTTTTGATATGTTTTGGGGGCTGATGGTAGCTTTGAGGAAAAAAAATATAAACTATATCGGTTAATAAGAACCTCAAAAATAATGGCACTTTTGTTTGAATTTTGATTTTTCATTATGATGCGATTCTGGTACAATTACAAAACCATTTTTTTCGAATTCCTCATCCATTTTTCTACGAGTATACGAACTTTTAAGATCTTAAAAAAAGGTACGCCATATTACAAGAAAATAAAAATCATTTTTTATGCAAACATTTACTTTATTTATGTATTTTTAGCTTGAATCTTTATTTTCCTCGCTAACATATATTTTTGTAATTCATTTGAAATTGTCATTTCTAAATGAAGAATTAAATCGTTAAATATGATTGAAAATAAACGAAAATATGATAAACATTTCACACTTATAACATAAGAAACAGATTTTAGTTCGTAAATTATAAATAAATAACAACAAATGTTTGAAAGATATATCTTTAATATATAAAAAAAAAATGTTATGTCTTATTTTATCAGTCTTCATCACTATCATCTTCAATCACAGGTGAAACATTGTCTGTATCAAATAATTTGCTTAATTCTACTGATGAAATTCTAGTCCAGTTAAAATAAACTTTAATGAGATGTAGAGCTTCATCATAGAACCGTTTATTTACCAAATGATTCCGACAGCATCGATTTCCATCTGGTATGAAAACTCGTCGTTTGATAAATGACTGCATTCGGGCTTTTTGAGGAATAATGGTTAAATCAATAGTATTATTGCAAAGACAACAGTATCCATGGGTTGAAATAGTTCTTTTGATAGAAACCTCAATATACTCTGTACCGTTATCGGTAGAAGTGAGGTTAGCTGTGAAAGAAGGATCATCTGAACTTGACTGAGACAATGTCATATACGATAAACCAGATTCCGTTCGTTCTAACATTTCACTAACAATAGATTCAGATTCATCGTCAGAGCCATTTGCACCTGTATCAATTTTTCTTTTTTGATAAAAAACCAAACGACATTTGCCACAAGCAATATCACCAGTGAAAAAGTCAATATGAAATACTGTAGAAAACTCATCAATGTCTTGTTCTGTTGATAGGATTTTAGGAGTTCCAGGAACTTTCTTTACTAGTTTTGAGCAAATGCAACACTTATCGTTAACTGTTTTATTTGAAGACATTTTAATAGCTTAACGAATAAAACATAAACACACTATTTCTCTGTACATAAACAACACATCTATCAGCTGTTACGTATGCGGCCAAATACGCAAGTGGGCGCGTCGGTCGCACCGTTCATTTTTGACGTAAGAGGACTGAGTCGGTAACGTATCATATGCCACGACTTGTAGCGGCAATTTTAAAAATATTTTCAAATATCATCGTGAATTAAATCAGAGTTGATTATATTCATCATTGAATATTACAAGAGTTTTTTTTCTGAACACCTTCAATATAATTATTTAATATTTATGAACATACTTATGTTAGCAAGGAAAATAAAGATTCAAGCTTAAAATACATAAATAAAGTAAATATTTGCATAAAAAATGATTTTTATTTTTTTGTAATATGGCGTACCTTTTTTTAAGATCTTAAAAGTTCGTATACTCGTAGAAAAATGGATGAGGAATTCGAAAAAAATGGTTTTGTAATTGTACCAGAATCGCATCATAATGAAAAATCAAAATTCAAACAAAAGTGCCATTATTTTTGAGGTTCTTATTAACCGATATAGTTTATATTTTTTTTCCTCGAAGCTACCATCAGCCCCCAAAACATGTCAAAAATTCAAATCAATCTATTCACGCATTCCTGAGAATATTCATTTTTTCCGATTTTCATACATTTTGCTATTTCTCAATAACCAATTGGGTTAGAGATCTGAAACTTTCAGGGTCTTATTATCTTATTAGTACCTAAGAATCCTCTCAGTATCGTGCTCATATCTTTCAAGGGCAAATTCACTATGCTTATACCCCTAGGGCCTTTGAGAAGTAACCCCTGGTAATCTGGAATTATTCAATTGACTAAGATGAGAATATCGAGGCTGAACATGAGACAAAGGCTCGAAAAAGCCAACCTCGTTATCTTCTCTTGTTCTACAGATTGGGGATTCGTTTATTTCCCCAATAAAAGAAACAGACCTCGAGTCGTGAACATCCTGGGATGGTCCTGGATGTTGAACCTCCCGAACAGCAGGAGAGGGAATAGGAGTAGGAAGTGGAGTAGCAACTCCAGAACCCCAAGGAGTGACGGCGGGTTCTCCAGAGCCGTTCATCTGTTGAACTGACTGAAGAGCCACGACAGTTATCCGGAACAACTCATGCAGACTGGCCTCCGAACGTTCCCGAGCCTCTTCTTCTTGTCTTCGCTGTTCTTGTTGCTCTTGAAGCAGCTGGATAAGTTGTTGTTGATGACGTTCGGCGGCTTCGTGTTGTTCGTTCATAAATCACAGGAGATCAATTTGAGAGAACAATGCCACCGAAGGTATGGGAAGAGGGTCCACTGAAGGTGTTGGTCCTGCTTCAGGGACTCGCGGATTTTCTGTAATGTTTTCTCCTCAACTTTCCCGTCGCCGAAAGCGTGTCATACGACTAATGCTCATAGTTTATCGCACACTGAATCGAATGTTACAATATATTTGTGACAGACTATATTATCAACGTAAATATGCAATATAATATAGTAATATTAGTAATCTATAATATATCTGCGGTTCATGACTGAGAAATATGTTCTTTGACCGACTATTGAGGTGATCTCACTATTTTTCATATTACTATCAGGTTATTCTGTTAGTCACAGTCTTTTCGCTGGCTCGAATAATTATTTTCTCTTCATTCACTTCGTCAAAATGAAAGGCGAGCATCACTGTGCATTACCACGTATAGGATCCAAATACAATTTGGTACACATAAAACTCGTCACGAGTCAAGGTTTTAAAAGATTACAAGTGATTTTTGAGTTCCTGTGTCACAAACGCCGCTCGTATGTATACCAATGTCAATAATTATCAATACCGCTTTTAGAAGAGACGAGGAAGCGTAGCTTAAAATAATTAGTTAAATTCATATAATATATTCATCTACAAAATAGTTCGTGGCACGACCAAAGCGCAACGGCGTAGTTGACCGTCAGCAACGTCAGCGTCTCCGCGCCAGGCAGATCCCGGATGTAATCAACACCGGGATAAGGCGAGCGCGAGATCACGCGCTTCAGGAATGATCGTCGCGAGGCGAGCCTTTGTTTCAAAATTGTAAATTCAGCAAAAACTTCGCTCGCTGCCCGACGCTCCAAGGGGTGTCGGATGAGCGAGCGAGGTCAGTCCCGTCAGAGACAGGATCAAACTAACGTTAACGGAAACAGGCTCCTTCGAAGCTGTCGAGTATAGAGTTATAAGTCTTTCGTCTCCGACGATTAGAGAGAGCATTCCTTCAAATCTACACGCGGTGATCCAAGCATCTCGCGTCGCGACGTTAGCCTGCGAAGTTAGAATAAGTGTCAAAAGCTCGAGCCACGAACTCTGTAGAGACGTGTATTAATAAGAATAGTGATAAGTTAGAGTAAATGAGTCAGAGCCGTTCTTCGGATTTGTAATCACAGAGTGAGTAAACAAAAGAGTACAGTAAGATAAAAATTCCTGTGAGCTTCCTCGTCCCGCACTTCTTCCGATTGCTATTTCATTGCATTATTATCATTGAAAAAGCTTGCAGTCCAAAAATATTCCTAAATTTAATAATTAAGTCCTCTAATCCATTTCCCAGGGATCGCCCTGTAGAGGACGATCACCTATGTATCCACGATAAAAATAATAATAAACCTCTGCGGAAACCTAGAGGGTTAAGTCGTTGAGCGCGAGACCGCTCCGCACGTGATACCTGTCATTCATTAGGTATTACGTATTCACTATCAATACTTATAAGTATATTACATTTATCACGTATCTAACTACAACTGAACGTGTGTAATTTATCTACAAACAAAAGTCTTATATACTTTCTATATTTTCGAAGTAACTTTTATTGAGACAAATGAAACAGACTTCAAGCCGAGGTATACCTACCTAGCATACCTAAGCATCTTTTTGGTCTCGGAGTCTGTTTCATTCAAAAATCTACATCATATCTGCATTTCACAAATTCGAAATGTTTTTTAGTTGGATATTTAGGTGTTCTGACGATTTTCAATATTACTGTAAGGTTGTTTTGTTTGTCACAGTCTAATCACCGTTCGCTTAAATTTTATATATTCAAACTGGTGAACTGATTGTATAAGGTGGCAAGCTGTGCCAACGAGATATTTTATAATATAAAATGTGTAACTATAAATATTTGAAGAGTTATTATACCTTTCAGTACCATTAATAGAAAAATGTTATTTAAATGGCGAATTTCACCATTAGCCCACCATTCAGTACCATTCATAGGATGAAGCCATTTGAATGGTGAAAACTAAAATGGCAAATATCACCTTTGGAGTAGTATAGATACGCCGGTTCTAACCCCAAATATGGCGGCGTACCGACTACGTCCTTCCTCCCTACCTTACCGGCAGTCGGTATGTTACCACCACGATGGTAAACCTTACCCATGGTATTGTAGACGGCTGTTAACATACATAGTGCCACCAGTATTTTCGCTCCATTTCGCCGTCAGACGAGCAGTCATTTTCATTTTTGCTTTGTCGGAAGAGTAGCCATTTTGATTTTTTATCGTCAGACAGTTTGATAATGAGATTTTTTGCTTCGCCGGATGAGCAGCCATTTTGATTTTTTCACCGTCGGAGGAGCCGACATTTCAAAATTTTTTTTATTGTTGGATGGTTAACATTTTACCGGCGAAATTGTTATCTCTGATCTTACCGACAGTTTCGTGTTACCGGGTGTGTTGCCGCAGGTTTGTCGTATGTGGCGCCTCCTTCGCCACATCATCGATTGATTGATATTCCATCGAGCGACTCTGCGCGATGTTTCCAATGCTCACCGCAAGATGGCAACTTATTGATTTATGATGAGGGCGGGTGGGTGAACTTTTCAAATAATAACGGTTGGATGCTTTAAATAGATGTTTTTTATTTATCAACAAATACATTCTGTTTTCAGCTTATACAAACTAATGGTGATACATCATCGTATTTTGAATTGAGCAAATAAGCTTACACATGTTTTTGATGATTACAAAATAATGATAATAATTAAACATCCTAACCCAAAATTGACTTATACTAATTTCTTAACCGTGCCACTAATCGGGTTGTACTCGACAATACGATAGTGAAAGATCATGCAAAAGGCTGCGGTGTTTGCGGGAAATTCCACGCTCGCGTCAAATTCCAATCGAATATCCACCGGTCTAGTTTTGAACGATTCATTCTGTTTCGAGAAATCAATAACGATGAGGGGAGCTAGGTTTATAAATTCATGCTTCGATAACAAAGTTCGGCCTTTTTGTTGTAGTAGACCGTTTGAAATTGAACATACATGTTGTAGAGAATGGCGTATTGATTATTGGATGTATCAAGATTCATATTCCCGTGGGGATAACACTGCGAGTTGAGGAAGAGTTTTACATCTCTGATTCGACAATGATCTAATTCACTGGCATTTTTCTGCGGATCGTTTTTTCGTGCAGTTTGAAATCCTGGAATGACATATCTCGGCTTCTCCAAGTGCGTCGATGTCTTAACCGCCCACACATGCCTAGTCGTTGATGGGAGCATCAGATACACGTACGTTTTCCAAGAACGAAAACTCATGGATATGGCCAGATCCTTGGCAATGTAGTTGAGTAGCTGGATTTTCGGCTCATCGGCCAGGTTAATGTAGGTTAGCAACCACTCGATTTTATTGAGGGTAATTTTGAAGTTTTCCATAGGCGGGGCCTGAATCACCGCATTCAAATCGGTGTTGGAACGTGTCAGAATCAACTCGTGTTTATCATTGACAATGACACGACAATAATCTTCGACGAAGGCCAGCATACAACTCAACGGTAGAACAACGTCGAAATTTTCAGAAGCATCGGTTAGTTCGGCATCATCGCTCAACCAACCAGTATTCTCCAGACTATATTGCTGACCGGGAGTTAGGGATAAGTGACCCTTCATAACGCTGGTGATACCAACATTTTTCTTTCGATCAATCTCCATACCGTTCAACTCGTAGCAAACTTCCGCAAACAAATGGCAAACAGCCATACTGATCAATTTCATAGTCGTCACCGCATTCACACCATCGACCTTTGTAATTTTTCCATGAATGTGTAAAAAGCTTTTACTGAGCAGTAGACACAAGTCTTGATGTTGAACAACAATATGGATTTCATCGTTGTTCTGGAAGGTGGATGATGTAAACGGCTGATGAGCATGAATCTCAGAGTGCGCAATCGATTAGTCGAATACCACGGGTTTCTGTATTCTCATTATTTCTTCCATGGTAAAGCACGCGGGATACAGCGAACACGAATTCTTATTTTCTAAAATTTCCACGTAATTGAAGACCTAGGCTCTGGCGAAATCGAACGTACGGAGATGTTGGTCTCGCGGGCGGTGTGAACGTAGTCAGAGGTGTCGGGCGACTGATGAATTTTGCCCATGACGTCTGCCTTTTATAACTTTTATCCAACTTTCTCGTCTTGAACACGATCCCCATTATTTCAGTGTTTTCACGTGTAAACGCACAGTAATCGTTTCGTCACGAAAATTCATTAACTCGTCGTCTTGCTCGACTATTCTCAGCTGTAAATGCTGTATCGACAGTACCGCGATTGGTAAGTAAATAATGCTGGCAGGCACTTCGACAATCTTATATCCGGATGAAACGGATGGAAAAAGGTCATGAATCGTGTGAGCTCGACGCTCGTTTATGTACGCCCCAACGGTTATGTTACGCTCAACGCGTAAGGTATTAACCTTCAGTATAGCCACAGGTAATTCAGATTTATGAGTAACGTCTCGTGCTAGATCAACGGCTTCAAATCCCTATAATCGGCTGACGAAATCTTTGGGTTCAAAGTATACCACATGATTGCACGTAACTTCACCGTTCAGCTCGTTGTCGTTAGCTCTCAGACTGAGGGTGATGTCAGAGTGTAGCTCCTTACGCAGAAATTTTTCAATATCCTGAATTTAAGAGCATCCCGTGGGTATTGTGATGCTCTCTCTGCTGTTGTCCGCTCGTTTCAGGTGAAATTTATTACACTTCTTATAAATATTGGGTATTGAATTGAATGTAAGGAACTCGACGAGTCCGAGAACATAGTTTTTCTCTGGTGATAACTCGATTGGGGGAAACTATTGAGCCTCCAGCACGGAGAATGTGCCTGACAGTGTTAGTGTTAACGATTCCGATATGACTAATGCTTGCTCATGTGACACTTGTCCTTTTATAACTGTTCGCTGAGAAATTTAAGGCATAAGTGCCCGCAAATCACAGTATCATATTCCTGATACCTCTTATGATTGTATTCAATGCTACCAACACCGAGATACCTCATCAGCTCCTGAGGCGGTTTCAAATCACCGAAACTATCGGAATACGCAACATGGCCACCATTTTGCTTGTACGCAACCCAATGTGTCCCTGGGCCGCTTCTATCGTCAAGATTAATAATTGCAGATTCTCGCATTTTCGCACCCGATTTAGGCAAATCGTTCGGCATGAAAACACCGCGAAAATGCGAAATTTTCATATTTCTAGCATATTTGAGTAAATCCATGCTGGTGAGAGCAGTTTTTAGCCGGACGTAAGTACAGGCCCATTCCGCTGCGGTAGGGTCGCAGGTATAATCCCTTACCCAAAGCAATCGCCTCCATTGGTGCATTGTGCCGTTTGGCCTCTTTCAACTGATGTTTGTTGACACTAGCTTTGTTGACAGCCTTAGCTATACCCGCAGCACCACCCGCAAGAGCCCCAGTAGCGCTTCGACCGGCCAGGATTGGAATGAGAAACGGCAGGATGCCGCCAATTTTATCAGGCACAGGTATAACGCGAGGCATACGAGCATTCTTCCCAGTCCCACGCGCAGCCGCACGAGCACCCGCCAACGACGACTCAACGGCTTTATAACCCAGTAGCATGGCGACCTTTGCTGCTGTGATGATAGATTTGAGATTCACCGTTCTCTTCCGCTGTTTACTCTTCCCACCTGTTCTAGATTTCTTCTTTGCAGCCACTTCAAGTTTCGACCGCTTCGCAGCTAAGCCCATTCCGAGTTTAGATTTGGCTTCCATGGTGTTGGTGACTCCCCAGGCTACCGCCTTTTCACCCACACTAGCGTCCTTGGCCTAGACGCGATTCAACGCCTTCTCAGCAAGCGCTTTGTCGGCAAGATTTCTCGCTGCAATATCGCGATTCTTTGCGTATGCAATGTCGTGGTCTTCGCACGCTGTATCCAGCGGATTGATCCCCAAATCACCACGAGCGAACCTCTTGGTTGATTTCGTTCCAGGTCTGCAGTACTGATACCCTGGTACGTGCAATTCAACTGGGAGATGATTGACGATTTTATTCAACAAACCACCACCGCGTTTCTCCCGTGTGCACGTCCTCATAGTCGGGCAACAACTAACGTGACTTCTATAAAAGGGGGAATTTATATACTGTCATTTTAGTTCTCGTTGTCATGCTAACGTAGCATCACGAGATTTCAAGATCAGCCCGATAAACTACTTATCGCAAGTTTCAATAAAATGGTTCGATGCGGAAAACGGATGATAGAAAAATGACATGGAAAATTGCTGCCAAATACCGTGAGAGCAATTTTTTGCGGGGCATTGAATTGTGGTACAACTAACGCTCTTCTCTCACTCATCACGCACAGCAATGGATTGCGGTTCGAAAATGTCTACGTCTATTCGAAATCTCTCATCCAGCCAAAGTATCAATTTTGCAAAAGTCACTTGAACCCGTGCAGGGTGAGGGTTATTTCCCGTTTCGTGAGAATGACGAGGTTGTCAAACCGGGAACATGCTCACCCCAACTCTATTATGATTTTTAAGGATGTGGCCTGTGAAATGCAAGATAATATCAGAGCATACTTCAGCATGCGCAGGCATCGCGATATCGATAGCTTTTATCTGAGTCAAACGTATGCGCGCATTCCAAAACACTTAGTACGTGGCAATGCAAGCTGATTGGTGCTATTTCGGCAGAATGATATGAATCTGAAACATAACCACAACGATCATGTGAACGCAGACATGACGTATCAGCAATTCAGAGGCTTGTGCTCGGCATGCTGGAATGACGACAATTACAGTTTTACCGGAGTTGACAAGGATATCTAAATCAATGGGAGTGGATATAGGAAAGGGTTTGACTGCTTTATAAGCATTAACTATGATAAACTTCCACAGTTTCATTGTAACAATCGGGCCGGCAACATGGATAGTGCCAAGATTCGTGAACATAGCGGTACCTTGAGTGAGATAGCGAAAGCATGCGATGTCATACGTCGGAAGCACAAGATGCTCAAGTTGGACAAGGACAGGACCGAGCAGGTTATGGGCGAGGTATTCAAGCCTTTAGTAACACCGTTGCAGGAATTGTTGAATACCTCAAAGGTGCTGCAGCACTAGCATATTAAACAAGAAATTAGAATGGAACTATCGGATGTTACAATGAAAAAAGAAGAAGAAAAAGATAACGAGAGTACCGGGGATGATGATGATGATGAGGAGGATGAGGATATGGACGAGGGGAATTTCATGGATGCAAATGATGAAACACTGAAGTTTGGTGAAATTTCTACTACAAGTACACCGGTGAAAAAAAACAACGGATTCCACGGCGCGATATTTGAAAATTTTCAGCTCGAACGAAAAGAGGGATTTGGATACCACATACGGTATTTGAAAGTTGACAAACGGTATGATGATTGGTAATACGCCCATCAATTTTACTGATAATCTGATCAATGTGGGAGATGAAATTTATGAGAGAACACCAGGATTACTTGAATTATTGTTTAAAAAATGACCCGACGCATCGATTGTAAATGACGCGGACAAGAATGAATACATAAAAATTGTAACGACGACAACCGCGCATCGAAAACGTTACCAAGCCGATGAAAGCCTTCGAGATGATTCAAAAACCGCAAAATATAGAAATTTCATCGCACAACACGTCAGCTCGCTGAAAAAATCGGGTAAAGGCTTACCCAACTATAAGATTGCACGAAAGGATAGTCAAGATGTTGATTACGTCTACTGGGATGATCCAAATGAAATTGTAGATTGTCGCCGGCTGCTTATGGCGTCACAGGCTGTAGGCAATACCAGCCATTCTAATTAAATAGTCTCCATTATTTAGGAGTTGCGCGAGGCTGGAATCGTTTATTAGCGGCGGATGAACGTAGAATCACCATTTATTCAGTGACCATCCAGTGATGAGTATAGACATATTTGGACG
Organism: Neodiprion virginianus; assembly: GCF_021901495.1. Taxonomy (NCBI): domain Eukaryota; kingdom Metazoa; phylum Arthropoda; class Insecta; order Hymenoptera; family Diprionidae; genus Neodiprion; species Neodiprion virginianus. The sequence goes on from NC_060877.1 coordinate 16,464,898, forward strand.
ACACTCGGAGCGTGGTGGAGGTAAAAAATTTATTTGGGGGCCTCCTGGTGTTGGATTCGAAACCACCAACGACAATCAATATGATTTTGATGGTAAACGATTGTATACCATAGCTGATCCGCGGCACTGCACCGATGCTGTTTCCTCAAAAGTTCTCAATACCGCTTTACAGTCTATGGCTGTGGATATTGTGGATACTTTTCAATCAAATCTTGAGAGTTTTGCGCATAATCACAGCAAGAGTTGAAACAGCTACGCATGCATAACAAAATCGTAGAAAACACGTTGAGTCGCATCAAACATATTGGGGTTCAAGCAACACCTGTGCAGGAACAAGCCAGCAGGGAATTAGTATCGATCGAGGAACCAGAGTGGCTGAATGACAATTCGGAAAATTTGAAGGTGAAGAGTTGGGAACAATGAAGACTGTAATAGCTGCTGACCTTCACAGACAGGCTCGACGCAACTATCCGCGCCGATTCGTAGATTTACGCAAACAGGATCAGACCTGGCAAGCTGATCTCGTCGATATGACCGCATACAGCTCGTGCAACAAGGAATACAAATACCTACTAACAATCATCGATATATTTTCCAAGTACGTGTGGGCGGTGCCGATAAAGTCCAAGAGTGGGAAAGATGTGACTGCTCCCATGAAATCTGTACTGGCCCAGAGCCGTATACCTACACATCTACATGTTGATCAAAGCAAAGAATTTTACAACAGCGAATTCAAAGCCCTCGTGAAGCATCACAATATCAACATGTATTCGACATTTAGCAACTCAAAGGCGTCGATATTCAAACATTTTAATCGAACATTGGGAAATAAAATGTGGAAGCGGTTTCCTCTCAAGGATCGTACGAGTGGATTAATATTTTGGATGATTGAATGAAGTCCTACAACAACACCAGACATCGCACGATTCGAATGAAACCGGTGGATGTTAGCACGGAGAATGAAAAACAGCTGTATTGTAGCGTGTACAAGCCTCGACAAATCAAACGAAGTGATCGGGCGCGGGAATTCAGTGTGGGCGATCGAGTTCGAATCAGCAAGTACAAGAATGTATTTGGAAAAGGCTATACACCCAATTGGACGACAGAAATATTCACCGTAAATGAGGTGAAAAATACCAATCCACGGACGTACAAACTTACCGATTATCAAGATCATCCCATCGATGGAGGCTTCTACGAGGGGGAGCTCGGCAAAGTAAAATACCCCGATGGCTACCTTGTCGAGAAAGTATTACGCAATCGGGGGAATCAGGTCTATGTGAAGTGGTTGGGTTTCGATAGTTCGCACAATAGCTGGATGAATGAAATAGGCATGTAACATAATTTCTATGGATTTTCCGAATTACAATAAAAGATTTAAATATACAAATATTTCTACATTTATCTCCTGTTTTTTTATTTTTCATCTCCTGTGTACGCACATGTGCCATACTCGTTACTATAAAAATGATAATAATGATGAGAATAAAAGTAATAATAATCTGCAATTTTTTCATACGATTATTACACATTTTATTTCTTGGAAAATGTTTGTTTCCTTTTCAGAGAACTTTTTTTTCACTTTCTGAAAATTTTTCTGGTGTTATTCGAATAAGAATAAATAATTTCTCAAAATGTTATTAATGAATGAATAAATAATTCTTAGGTATATGAATTCACATTTTCAAATCCAGTCAATATCGTTTCCGCCTGATGACGGATCGTCCGAGGCGTCAAACGCAAATATTTACAATGATTCTAAGTCTACAGTTTTATCCTATAGCTATTGGGGCGCTGGGACGAACCCCCAAGGTAGGGTGTCGGTCTGTCCAGGTATCGATTGCAGCTTGTCATCTTGCCAACTCAAAGCCAATTTTTTTTGTACGATCGTGCTTACTTCATGTTTTTCACTTCGTATTAAACTCTGGGGGAGGGTCAACTCTTGATAAGCCATCAGACAGCGCCTATAATCATCAAACGTGATGCTATTTTTCGAAGCATTTTTTACATCCTTGGCACGCTTACTCACTTTTTCCCATCCTTGCCCATCGTAGTAAATGTGTACAGCTTTGCTCGCAGTCCCACAAACTCTGTCATAATTTTACCGTTATTTTCATCCTCCATTAACCGTAGTCATTTCTTATTTTTACGAGAGATACCATACACGTTGTCGGGCGAATAGTCAGAGGTATCAAACATTGTATTCACATCACGTTTGATGATATCGTAGGTGTTCGATACGTTGAATTGATAAATGAGGCTGTCTGTGTCGTTATACAAGAATTTAACCTCGCTGTTCGAAAAGTTGGTTTTAATATAATTATAATGGAAATCATGGAGAATGATTATTGACAGATCTAGAATCGATGCGCTGACGTAAATAGGTTTAGCGAAGTGAACTTTGACACGATTCATTTCAATGATAACCATATCAGCGCCAAATACGGTGCAGCTGTGAAAGTTTTCCCTGGCAATCAGCGCTTTCGCACCACCTCCTCCCTCCCATTTTGCGACCAATTTTACATCTTTATGATTTCGCACCTTCTCCATAGTCTTGCCAAACACAGCGTTATTCGTGAGTTTGTAAAAGTTTTTCTCAAATTCATTCCTAGACCGCTTGCGCATGTCCGTGTTGAGCGTGATGTAAGGTTCGAGCCATGGAGATTGTGCAAACTTTGATACTCTATGCACTTTGGTTACTTTCAATCCTAAACTCAAACACTGCTTCAAATTTCTATAGTGCAATATATACTTTGTTTTGGGGTGGAGGGTGGTCGCGAGTTTGGCGTTTTTACCACCTGGAGGAGTAAAATGCTCGGGACAAAGAGGCAAGTCTTTCTGATCCTCGTGGAGCTCTACAGGATAGTCCAAATCTACCTCCGGAAAGTAACCGGTCGGCGAATCGTCCTGATGGTTTGTTATAACGATGTGCTGATACTCCTACTCGAAAGATCCGATCGGTAAATGCACGCTCATAGCTGCACCGCACAGATTATTTACGTCAAAATACGTGGGATACGATTCCACGTTACTAGGTTCAAAATCTTTTCCCATGAATCTATTATTGGCCCGAGCGTGTCGATTAGAACATTGTGCTACGCCGCCTCGAATGGTTCTTTCAATAAATAACACCATTTCAGAGTTGTCGAAAAGTTGCAAATTTACAAGAGTATGCTCGAGCATCGCGTCAAAAGCAAGTCCCGGTGCAGTGTAGTAGTGCAACGGATCTTAATCGTATGTTTTGTAGCAGCTAGCGCGGAAATTTTCGGAAATATCGGCAAGCAAAAGAACATCAGTCTTTCAATATAAATCTGAACAGCCCCCAATGACTCTAAATGAAATTTACCCCAAACATTTTTAGCGTGCTCCTCATCGGCGTCTGAAATATTTGCATCGCAGAGGTGCGAGTAGAAATGCTTCTTTGCAGGTAATCGCGGTTCATCGCGTTTCCCCCAACAATCGACGTATTCATAGGGAAAAACGCCTTTGCGGGTCATCAAGCTAAACTGTGCGGGATTATTATAAAATTTACGTGTTATGTGCTTGTCGGCATCGTTTAAATATTTGTAAAGTTTATCGATGCTGCTAGCCATAAATCGAAACGAATCGACGAATCTCAAGTACATCATTGTCCCATCAACGCGTTTCGTGAAGGATATGTATTTTTCCTTATTTATGGGTAGCAGTGTAATTTTACCGAGAAAAGTTGACGCGAGGGATTCAATTGAAAAGTGAGAATCGTAACCGGATAAATTGTCGAAAACTATCGGAATTGTGTGCGTCTCTCTGAAATTCAAATCACACCGATTATGAGCAGGACCACGGTATTTACCCGTGAAGTAGCAGTGATCGTGACACTTATTCTCCTCAGGGGTAAACGGCTTTTTGCAAATATAGCAATTCTTTGCTCGCATGTGACGATCGTCTTGCACTTAGGTAAGAGACTTCATCGGAATTATGTTTTTGATCCGTGACTCTACTTGAATCAATAAATCTTTAATCTGCTGCATGAACCAATCTATGCAATCGACGACGCGTTTACTGTGGAACTCCGATAAAGTCCCATCGTACGCGCAATGTACATAGTATGCTACACTGTGCGGGATATACTCTTGAAATTGAAATTTGAATTGATCAACCGGTGTAGACTCTAATATACATTCGAGATCGGCGTAAACGACAAACGGGACGGTACCTTTGTTTTGAAAATTTAAAAATGCTAAATCTTCAGACTCGGGAAATTCAATGCGCACCCCATTTAACATAATGTAATCTTGACGATGATTGTCGTAGGAATGTTTTACACTAAAGTGACACAAACATCTGTCACATAAAAACAATAGACCATTATGATCAGACAATTGTTCGCTCACTAGTCGTGAAAGATCTTTAATCCAAGCAAAGTGAAATCTTCGATGTTAACTCGCGAGCCATATCATTTTCTGGATGACTCTCAACATTGGAAGATGAATCGTGTCAATGTTCGTGGTACTGAAATGATCACTCAAGTAAATTGGCACGATAATGCTGTCATTCGATTTTTCATGATGTGAAAGAGTTTGAGACTCTATCCCATATACATTGATTCGCAGATTATTCAATCTCTCAAGCTTTTTCACACCATGTAGAGTAGCAGGGAATTTGATACCTGTACAGTCTCACTTGGATATAAAGCGATGATAATGGCTAGTCCTATCGGTGTGGGTGTTGGCCGGGTAGCGGGCTCCAGTGATGGACCAGAGAAGACATCTTTCATCTTCGGTTTTCACGTTCCCACCGCTCTCTTCCGCTGAATATCCTCGGGTAGCTCAACCAATGTCGAAAGCCCCGCAGCGAGAGGCTGGTACCGGTTGATGTTCACGGCAGTATTGAGGATCTCGATCATGCCCCACCCAGAATCGCTTTGTTCAAAATCCTCAACCTTCACAAGTAGATTGTTCCCCGCGTGCGTGAACCAACCGTCCATATCGCTCAAGGTGAGGATCGTGATGTTGGAGGCGTTAAAGCTATTCACTTCTTCCGCGATCCCCTCGTGCTTTATGTTTTCAAATTTGCACGATAATGTGAGACTGACCTTTACATTACCCTCCTTGCGCAGTACCAGCCTCAATCGTTCAACGATGACCCGCCGCGCGTCATCCAAAAAGGCTTTCAAAATCTTATGCCCGAGATTAGTGACAAATCCCGTTCGGATCCGGTTGGCGAAAGCACTATCGACGTCGTCCCACTGTACGCTCACAGGACTGCCGATATTAGCACTCATCACTACGGCGTGCTGCTGCTGCTGCTGTTGCTGCCGCAGTTGTTGCTGAATCTTTGCTATCCAGGATTGTACGAGCTTAATTGCGTGCTGAATTTGGAGTTTCGCACCCACACTCGTTCTCGGACGCTTGGAAACATCACGCAACAATTGGAGGTTTTCCATTCCAACGCCAATCCAGTGCTGGAAGATGTCGTCAATCGCATGCTCAGGATGCAGCTCGCCCAACAAATTGTGAGTATTCTCCATCATTTTGACGAGATTTGAGTATGTTTCAGCGGCCATAACTTTGACGCTGATATATGCAGAACTTTGATGAACTTTCGACTTGCACGTATCGTGTGAGACTGATAAGTCTGCATTGGATGCGTTGAGTTAATACGTGTCGATTAATCGCAAGAATTTTGAGGTGTGGTAGTAAGAGGTCCAAGCTTTGTACCCCCTTTGTCATCTGGTCAATTAACACAACAGAATGTATTTGGAGTATGTGGAAAATATTATTTTCGCCCTGGGCGCAAACTATGAATGTGAAAGTTTACGGATGACGGTGAAAAAATCAAAATGGCTGCTCATCCGACTAAGCGAAAATCAAAATGTTTGCTATCACAATGGCTGCTCGTCAGACGGCAAAATCGAGCAGAAATACTGGTGACGTCATGCATGTTAACAGCCGACAACAATATCATGGGTAAGGCATACCATCGTGGGGGTAACATACCGACTGCCGGTAAGGTAGGGGGGAAGAAGGGGGCCGGTACGCCGTCATTTTTTGGGTTAGAACTCTTATATCTGTACTACTCACGAGTTACTCGATTTGAAGCAATGTCTTGAAAATCTGACTAAGGTATCGCTGTTAATGGCGAACTCATCAATAAATGGCCGGGCGTGAGAGCGGTGAAATCGTTAGGATCACTTGACATCGGCAAGATTTGTCTCGAGTTGAGACACGATTTGATTTCTGTAAGGACTGTATAGAATTCCTCGAAAGTTAGTAAGGCATTGCCGAAAACTTGTTTCAAATGCGTTTTGGTGGACTTGATACCGGCTTCCATAGAATTAATTCAAGTAGAGATATGACTTGTTTACATATGACACACATCGAATTTTCGAGTAGTTGATAGTCTGCTTGAAATGAAAAATATTCACGTTTCTTGAAAAAAAATGATAAAACAGTAAAATGATAAGAGAGCGATGCCAGAATGAATGCGAGCCTCAAACAATGTTATTCAATGATTCATGGCTAAATACTAGACATAATCCGCAATATTGGGAAAAAAGTCGATAAGAATTCAGTTTTTGGGAAAAAATCGAAAGCACGTATTCTGTATTCTTGCATGCTCTTCACAGTGCTGTTGGATTTATTGAGCTCTGATGAACATCTTCTTTCTAATGTAAAAAATGAACTTTGTATATATAAGTTTACGCCTAAAATAAAGAGTTCTTGAGAATATTCGAAGTGTGTTTTTCATCACTTTTGACAAGGTATTTATTGCTATCATTATTAGTTATCAAAATCCCCTCCTTGTATGCAAAACAGAAAAATCATCTTGGGAGGTGGTCAACTTTGGAGGGGTGTTTCACTCCTTTAAAATGAGTTTGGGCCGATAAAAAAAAATACGTATGTCATCGATTTTGACCCTCTATAACATACCAGAGTTTCATCGAAATCAGAGGGGGACACCTGAAAACGTTTCCTTGTGAGATCGGTCGCCAACTTCAAATGTACTACGCGTGTCGCCAGACATACCGGGACAATCTCTTGAAACTATACATATAATGCGCATGCGCGAGTTTTATCGGCTGGTCGGGCAGGCTGGCCACTCCGAGTTTCAGCTGTCAAATTCTATTTCTGGCGGCGTTGTAGTTCATACGAATTTTTGAGGTTAGAATCTCAAACACTCGAGATGGTGACTCGGAAAGTTGATGCTAATGCTCTTTGAAAATTGACTTTATTCGACTAAAATGAGAAATCTGTTTAAATGTTGGGTGCTTGGAAGAAACGCAGCAGGTAAGTGCGAACACTTTATTTAATCATTTTCATTATTTCGTACATTAGAAATAACAATGGAATTTTTATCTATCAACAGGTGATACGGCCAAAATAATTACATCTCTGATATTCACTGTTATCTGGCCATTCAATTTGTCAGACGTACAAAGATCATCGCCACTTTCAAGCAACTAAGCAACTTTCTCACTCTTTTGTGATTTCAGGCGGTAATATTGAATTTTATCACTCTCGAAAATGAGACATTAAACCGAGCGTTCAAGAAATTTAAATATTTCACTATCTGTAATGGAACTGTGAATCTCTTTTTTCTTGAAAATAGTTCAACAAAATTTACGAATAGTCGATAGTCAATGTATTTTTTCCGATTAACAAATTATTGCTACTACTATTTAAAATTTCCTAATGATTATCAGAATTTATTTCACAAATTTTCAATGATGTTCGATTAGATAAATGAAGGGAACCTAATACTCAAATTGAAAATTCAAGTAATATTAGATTTATTAAAATGATTTCTGTATTTTATGTTAGTGCGGTTCGAAACAAAGAAAATCTAATCAAAAGCGTAGAACTCAGGAACGTAAATCACATCCTGTGACACAAGTTGAAAATAAGTTTCTCAAAATGCGCCTCAATGTCACAATTAGCTTCAAGGACAATCATGTTTTAGAGTAATGTCAGAACATTATTACGAGGATCTTGACTTATCGGATTCAAGATTGTGTTCCTTGTTCCATCAAAATAAATGAATATCTAATTTTTAACGAAGTTTATGAAGTTTTTTTTCCAAATAATGTAATCTGATATAATATCTTGTTTATGGTCCTCCGAACATCACCTTCTAACAAGGATATTTGGAAAGAGTCCCTTTGTTGCGGAAACCATTATAAAATTCTTGGTTTTTTGAATTCGTGCTACTGAATAACTCTGTTTCAGGTTCCATTTTCAATCTCAAAATGGGATTTTTTTTGCTCTAGATAATGCTAACATGAAATGCAGAAATAATTGCGGTACATGGAGATTCACAAGGAGTAGAGCTGGCGTTATTATTAGCAGAGTGCGTATGATTTTAAAATGAATAATTTTACGCTCACTACAAGTAACGTATCATTTTCTGTGTTTAGGGCGAACCTGTTTGGTTTCAGCAGGATGGAGCCCCACCGCACTTTACACGTGCGGTGCGTGATTACCTCGACCAACAATTCCCTGGACGCTGAATTGGTAGGGCAAGCCCGGAGGTCGAGTAGCCAGCCCGTTCACCTGATCTCGCTCCCTTGGACTACGGCTTGTGGGGCCATTTGAAAAATGTTCTGTATGCCCAAGGTAGGATTGAAGACCTTGCAGAACCTGTCTCCGGATATCATATCCAACACGACAAATGCCTTCTACGACTGGCTCGGTTACTGCGCTGCAGCTGCTGGAGGGCATTTTGAGCACTTTTTGAAAGGCAACCAATGGCCAGACGAGGGGTGATCAGAAGAGTAGAGATTGGTCTCCCAGTGTTATCGGACGATTGTCTTGTAAGTTATTGTTTTTTTTCCTAATTTTTCATTAATAGCATGATTTACACCGTAATATTAACTGTTGTTCTTTTTCTCTTTTTATTCTTGGATATCTGGTGAACCCTCTTTGTTAACGGAACATTGATTGTTGTACAATGGAGCTGCAAAAACTTTGTCAACTAATCAATGATGGCGGCGAGGGTTTTTGTGAGTATTGCGTCGGGTACGTTTTCTGTTAATTGCTACTCTTTGTCCTCCTAAGCTTCGTGTTTAAGATGAATAATTTCTTTATTCCTGGTTACTCATTTCTTTTATTTATTTCATGTTCATCGGCACTAATTACTGACTTCTGGAGCACTGCGCCGTAACGAATCTACTCTGGAAATACCTTCTACTGAGTCTCAACCATTCATTTATTTTTAATTTTATGTAAATAAAGAATCTGTTCACAATAAACATTGTTTTTACTTACCTACCTCTGTTTGTCCAGACTCCCACTTGTTAATGACATTTCACGTTGAATTTCAGATTTCTTCTTTCAATAAATAACACCCAATTTCTGTATCATTTGATATTTGCTTTTCCGTTAAATTCTTTATTACGTCGGTTGAATATCTTCCGAAATCAACCACGGTATTGCTGAACGATACTATTCTTCTTAGACAATTCACGCTACGTAAAAATAAACAGCAGCATAACCTCAATCCACGGCTTTACGCGCGAGAGAATTACAGCTTTTGTTTCATTTTGTGTACGTTGGCGCCTTGCTCAGCAGATGAAAACATCACCGCGGCGCGATTTCACCGACCAATGAGAATAAATTGTTTGGCGCATGCACGTTATATGTATAGTTTCAAGAATTGTCCCGGTATAAATGAACATAGATAAACCTTGGCAGTTTTGTTTCTTGATACTTTAACAGAAAACGGTCCGCCGTAATCGACCCCTATATTCAGAAATGCTTTACTAGGCGTTACGCGGACTTCTGTCAAGTTTCCCATCAATTGGCACGGGCTTTTAGCGGATAATTGGATGGAAACAGGTATGAAGAACTCTGCAAACCGTAGATCGCGTACAAATAACCAAATATTATTTGCCTAAAGCGCTCAAAAGGGCCTGTGTACCTGCATGCAGGTCTCTCAAATGTTCTTCTTGTAATATAAGAGTAATCATAGGTTTTTTGGAGGCTAATACGCCGAGACAACGTCGTGCGTAAGGCAAGGGTGCATGTCGCATACGTCCCCCCACGCATAAGTTCAACATCGTCGATAAACGGATTGAGCGAAGCTAGTTTGCTGCTTGCGTGGACATTACGTTCGGCCGATAGATCTTGAATTTTACGAGAAAAGTCTTGAGATTGACTGAGTTTCAGAATGCCCGTCATCGAGCGATTCAATTCTCGAACGCTGGGTGTGATAATATCCTGTACAGCCGTGCTTGTTCTGTATTTAGTTTCGTTGTTTGTCCTCTCTCCTGTGCTATCGATAAACCGTAGACAGTATGCAGGTATTCGTTTGAGTTTCGGTAACGATGAATATCGCTCTATAAATCAAAATCCTTGACAACAATCTTGAGAATAGGTATGGATCCAACGCTTTCCGTAAAAATCATGGTTTTTATCTCTTTGTCGGGTAGCTGTTCGTCATAAACATGTTCCTCGATTGGTCCTGAGAGCCATACCAGGCCATTTCACCACAGTTAAGAATGTTCAAATTTCTCTGGGCTTATACCACGTGAGATAACACCGGCAGAATTGTCTCCAGAGCTAACGTGGTGCCACCGATCCTTGTTCGTTAACTGTTGAATGTTCGCTACTCTGTTTGCCATAAAGGTTTTCCATTGAACCGGCTCTCCTGCGATCCAAGCCAAAGTTACCCGGGAATCTGACCAATAGTTCTCTTAGTTGATCGACAATGTCAATGCCTCGGTAACCTTGCAAGTGAATTGAGCGAGTAACAACGCTCCACACAATTCGAGCCTGGGAAGAGTAACAACTTTGAATGGTGCTACTCTCGATTTCACTGAATGTTGCTTCACTGCATGTTTCCCGTCAATTGTGATCGATTTTATGAAAACACATGCTTCACAAGCGCTCTCCGAGGCATCGCAGAATCCATGGAGCTCGATTCTCGTGGGGTTGGCGCATACTATGCTTGTGGAATAAAGATGTTCGTAATTGTGGTGAGATAAGTGTAATACTGGATCCACATCATGTGTAAATCAGCGGGAAGTGCTTCAGCCCAACCGATTTTTTGCCTCCGGAGATGTTGAAAAATGCTTTTAGCCGTAATGCAAGCTGGACCAACAAATCCCAATGGATCATATATCTGTGAGATCAAAGAAAGGAGGTTTCTCTTGGTGGCTCGTTTATTGGTACCGATACGCTGACCTTGTATCGAAATGCGTCGGCTGCGGGATTCCAATACAAGCCTAACGTTTTAACTTCTTTACCGATTGAGCGATCAGCGCCTGGTCGATTGTCAGATTGCTCGTCGATAATTTCCGGTGTGTTTGAGTTCCATTTTCGTGAAGGAAATCTTCCGGTGAGCAACATTCTACTCACCTCTCGTTTGATTAATTGAGCTTGATCAATAGTGTCCGCTTCAGTGAGTAAATCATCTACATAAAAATCATTTCGAATTATGTCACAGATGACCGGATGTTCGTCTGCATATTCGTACGCCAATTGATGCAAACACCGAATCGCTAGAAACGTTGCCGTTGCTAATCCATACGTGACTGTATTAAGGGAGCTTTCCAGTGTGACAGCCCGAAAAATCGCTGTTTTTCGCGATTTTTTTTTTAAAAGAAAAAATAATCTAATCGGTCTGGTTTTTTTTGTATATTAATTGGGTATTGAAGAATGCAAAACAATTTTTTAAAGATCGATTTATTTATTAATTAATATCTATAAAAATGATGAAACAATTGTTGCAGAAAATGCACTTGGATGTGGTGTCCACGTTGGGGGTCACAATTTTGATCTGAAACAAAAAACACAAAAAGATTATTGATCGGTATATAATTGGCTTTCGTGCTATGGAGGCTTTTCTCTTCATTTTTTTTTTTTTTGCAAAAATGACGCTGGTTTGAACAAAAAGTATCGATTTAAGCATTTTTCTTGGCAGTTTTTTTTACAAAAAAATAGGAAGATGTCGAAAAAAAAAAGCTTCCATAGCACGATAAACAATGACGTTAAGAATATTGTGTAAAAAATTCAACTCGATAGCTTTAAAACTCTGCCCTCCAAGTTGGACACCGTTTTGAAAAATGCTGTTTCGAGAAAAACGCGTTCAAAGTTTCAAGTGAGGGAATTATAAGTAAATCGTTTACTTACGGTCAATCAGCGATGCCAGGTCCATACAATATCCCTTATGCTTCTTCGAAAAGATCGTGCTCAATGGATTGTTCAGTCTGACGAGCTGTCCTCGCCTCTTTGCTATCCAGGGACGCCCGGCGGTTTGCTTGGGTGATGCGCGCATTCTTGTACTTAGCGGCAAAATCTGCGGCGCTCGGCCCTATCGTGCATCCCATCGTCTCCAAAATTTTCAAAATTGGGTCGTAACCTTCATTGAAGGTGCACACAGCACACTGCGTAGCGATTTCTACTATCTGCTTGCCGCAGAATACGTGCTTTGGGGCTAGTTGCCACACACAGTGATTGATTGATTTTCAAGAATTTAGCACGCCATCCGCTTTTTTTTTGAAAATTGAGTGCGACAAAAAAATAAGTCACGCGACTAATTTACGGCTAATTAACGGCAAATTATGCAATAGTCCGAATTCACATTTTCGACAATTGGCGAGCCAAGTTCATGTACGTGCAGGTAGGAACGAGACAATAGAAATAACGGTCGCACGGGCAGCTGTAGCGCTCCGTTGCCTTCTTCCAAGAAATGCTGTACAGTAACCGAAATAATCTGAATTTCGGCATGCAAATTTCAGGGAATATTCGGAAGAGTGTATACTATTCGATAAAACAAAAAAAAAAATCGATTTTTTGAAAATTTCACACTGGAAAGCTCCCTTAAGTTTATACTCTTTGATCGGATCCTGTGGATCTGATTGCCATAGGATTCTTTGGAGATTGCGTTGGTCCTGTTGCAAATCGATTTGCCGGTACATTTTGGTTATATCGACCGTGATAAAGTACTGGTGGTTTCGAGACCGAGCGACGATCGAAAAGAGATCCTGTTGTATAGTTGGGCTGAATCGCAGAATGTCGTTTAGCGATGTATTCATCGAGGTTTTACACGAAGCATCAAAAACTACTCGCAGTTTCGTCGTGGCGCTTAACTCCTTTAGAACTGCGTGATGTGGGATACAATGACAGAATTTCTCGTTTTGATTCTCAGCATCACGAACTTCGGTCATGTGCCCCAATGCGAGATATTCGTCCGAAAAGGCTGTATACTGCATCTTTCACTTCAGTTCACGATCTAATCTTCGATTAACTGCTTGTAGCCGTTTGACTGCCGTATTACGTGACTCTCTTAGCTGCTCGATGCCCTGACGAAAGGAGAGACTGAATGTAAATCGTCCACTTTAATCTCTTTGATGTGTCGTTTTGAATTCTTCCTTGCATATTCGTTCTTCCTTCGAATATTCTTTGATTAGTGTGTACTCCTCGATTTTCCAAAATCGTTCAACCTGCAGCTCGAGTTCTTGGTCGGAAGCAAATCCGCAAACTACGGGTTGTGTGATCGCAGCTTTCGTTTCCTTGAGTGGAACATTACCTGAAATAATTCAATTCCGTTTTTTGGAGTATCAACTGACTGTTTAAGATTCGAACTTGCCCCACACACAACAGTCCCCAGAAGACGCCAGCTCCGAGAAGGAGATCTATTCGTCCTGGAGTGTGGAAAGATGCATCGGCCAAGATGAGGTTTTTCGGCAGTGTGATTTGCTTAACATCGAGTCTCGAAAAAGGTAGCCGCTCTGTGATTTGGTCCAAGACCAAAAAGGGTAGTTTTGTCTTGAATTCGTTTACTCTGGATTTGATCATGGCGTGAACTGATTCTGTGACTCTCGAGCTATTCAAGCTAACTCCGCAGAGCGAAATGTTTGTTTCGTGTTTCATCAGCTGCAGTTTTCGCACAGCTCTTTCGTGATAAGATATGATTGAGAACCCGAGTCCAAGAGAGCCCCACATACATGCGGGTTTCCTGCCTCATCGTAAATTTTAACCCGAGCCGTTGACAGCAGTACTTGCGGTCTACTCTTAATTGCGTATCACGATAAAGCTGTTTCATTCAATTGATTTTTTGAAGAATTACCGCAATTGTTCGAGCTAAGCCTTTCGACCGACGGTTGATCATCGTTGTTTTTTGAACGAGCCCCGTCAAAATGGAGCAACGTGTGCTTTCGACTGCATCGCTTACAACCGCCTGCCATGCATTTTTCTACTGTGTGATTATCTCGTCAACAAAGAATTTATAACCTGACTGTCAGCTCCTTGGAGCGAGGATCGTAAGTAGTAAAAATTTTGGATATCAGACAAAGACGTGCACTCATCGGTAAGTGCTTGAAACGCATCGTAAAATGACAACCACTGGGCGTAGCTGCCATCAAACTTTGGAAGATTTAACGATGGTAACTTAATGTTAGATATGCTCGGTTGTTCCGCTTCGTCGTGTGCTGGTAGTCGATTCCTTGCACTCGGATTGTTTGCAATCAGAGGTGGTGCTAAGATGCGTTTCGCTGCAGCTGTAGCTCGATAGTAGGACGTCGCGAAAGCTTCACGCTCTCTTAGCTATTCGTTTTCGTCGAGGCCGTCGGTATCCTCGATTTTTGACTGAATTTTTTCGTACGAATCCCATAATTCTTTAAGTTTTTGCTGTCTCGTGTCAACTTCTTCTAGGTTGATTGCCTTGGCTTCAAAACCTGCGAAGAAATTTTGAATGCGCGTAACCTGACCTTTGATAATACGGCGATCTTTTTTTGGTGCCGCCAATGCCGCCTCCGTCGTCTTGAATCTTTTTTAACTTACAAAAGAAAAAGATAAAAAGTAAGTAATGCACACTGAATGCGTATCCCTCGATGACAGTGATGTATCGGTGTATGTCACGATCGACAACTGTGTTGATGTGACAACAGACTCGTGATTCTCGATACTTCATCTTAAATGTTGCGATTAAAAATTTCGTATAAATCCGGCTCGAAGGACCATAATGTTTTGGCTTGGAATATTAGGTCGATGTGGGAATTCATAAGACTGATTTAAACACTTTGATATTAACTTTTTTTAAAAAATACAAACTGAAAAATGAAAAAGCGACGCGGGACACGTTGTGCTCGTCGCCATGTTATTCAAATACTACTTTGTCCGTGGCGCGGCGCTCTCGACTTTCGCAACATTGAACAGAATGTTCAGAAGTTGCTGAATGGTTGAAAGTAAAAGCAGATGAATTTGTGGTTCATTTTGAACACGATATAGAAAATTATGAAATTCAAAATGTGTACAATTCCAATTAAAGCGGATTCCAGCTGAAAGTGCATTCAGGAAGAACTTTGGCTATCGGAGGAGAAAAGCATCTGCAGTATGTCAGGGTAGTTCCGTCCAATATTTTTTTTCGATAAAATCCAGAAATACGTAAATTTTCTTTTGTGCACATACGCAACACACATTTTTTAAATTTTTGGATTTCAATTGGATCATTTTGCACGTAAGCGCAAGATGAACAGCGTTCAAGGGTTGTTACCCCCTGCAATATTTTTTTGCGGAAAAATCCAAATATATGTCGTATTTCCATCGTGCTCATACGCATTGTATATTTTTTCAGATTTTCAGACTTGAATTCGACGATTTTGTGCATACGCGCAAGATAAACAGTGTTCGGGGGTAGTTACCCCAGTCAATATTTTTTTTTGGAAAAATCGAAAACACTCGTAAATTTTATTTTGTATTCACACTCGCAATATATATTTTTTTAGATTTTTAGACTTGAGTTTGACAATTTTTCACATAAATGTAATTATATTTGGGGCTGGCCCAAGCCCTTAGTTTTCATTCTCAACATTTCAACGTTACTTGCCACTCCAGACCCACATTGAATCGACGAGGAAATAACTAGGAATTTGAATGACACCATATTTTTTTGAGTTGAATTAATTGAATTTATTCAGGTAATTCGACTTCATTTTTCTATTCCAAATAATAATCATTATTTTTCCTCAAATTTAGATAGATTTATGAAATTGAAATTGCTTCATTTGAATTCAGGTATTTGGGAATTTCCTTCTTCTTGATTTAAAATTACTTTTTTATTTGAATTTGATTATTTTTCTCTCTAAACATAAAATTTTGGCACGAATCTAAAGTTATTCAAAGTAACTTGACTCATTACAACTCTTCCTAATTCAGTTATATCTCAAATAATTCTCATGATTTCGGTTATCATTTTTAGTGATTCAGTGAATTCTCATTTATTCAGTTATTTTGTGTCAACTCAGGTGAATCGTAATTGATTTACAAACCTATTGAGACGTCAATTCAGCGAGTTGTTTTTCCCTCGCATTATTGAAAAATCAGATGTCAATGATGAATATAAAACTAGTGGAAAAATTATGTTGCAAAGACACAAAAAATGTTCGGAAAGCATAATTCTGAAGATCTCAAGCCAGATTGATTGAATGAGTAATTATGAACCCTAACGGCATACCAATCATCTAAAATCTCTAGTTTTATGCATACATCGATGATTGGGAGTGTTTTGTAACATTAAATCTTAAACCCGCTGATTTATTTCGAGATTTATTTTTATTTTCACTCGTAGATGTGTGTTTCGTAGTATTGTGTAGCTGGGCATTCGCTTATGTTTCACACACACGAGTGTGCGTCCGTGTGTGTGCAGCCGGCAGCGTGTGCCGCGGCAACAATACCGAGGTCAGCGCTCGAGAAGGGATACAACAGGGAGAGAGGGGAGGTGCCGATATTTAATTCGTGAACGAATAATAATAATTCACCCAGACGAACAAAACAGCAATTTCCGTGGCGGCAAATCCAGATGAAATGGCGCACTCTGATTGGCCTAAGGCTATCGCTTATAATTCAAAAACTATGCGTCGGACGAGCTTGCGGCAAAGAAATTCTCGGTTGGATTTGAGTCGCGTATCAGGCTGGCTGGTCCGTGTCCCCCAATTTAGGGACATCCTGGCACCTTCAGTGCGGGCGATCGAGTTTGAATCAGCAAGTACAAGAATGTATTCGAAAAAGGCTATACGCCCAATTGGAACACTGAAATATTCACCGTGAGTGAGGTGAAAGATACCAATCCGCCGACGTACAAACTTACCGATTATCAAGATCATCCCATCGCGGGGGGCTTCTACGAGGAGGAGCTCGGCAAAGTAAAATACCTATGTCTATGTAAAGTGGTTGGGTTTTGATAGTTCGCACAATAGCTGGATAAATGAAACAGCCATGTAACATAATTTGTATGTATTTTCTGAATTACAATAAAAGATTTGAATATACAAATATTTCCACACTTATCTCCTTCGCATGCACATATGCCGTACTCGATGCCATGAAAATAATAATAATAATAATAATAATCTGCAATTTTTCCATACGATTATTACACATTTTATTTTTTTCATTTTCAAAAAACTTTTTTTCATTTTCAGAAAACTTATTTTCATTTTCAGAAAACTTTTTTTCGTTTTCAGAAAACTTATTTTCATTTCCTGAAAACTTTTTTTACGTGTTAATCAAATGGGAAAAAAGTTTTCGGAAAACTTTTTTTCATTTTCTGAAAACTTTTTTTCGTTTTCTGAAAACTTTTCACGTGGTAAACGAATAAAAATGAATAATTTCTCAATATATTGATAATAAATAAATGAATAAATAAATGAATAAATAAATAAATAAATAAATAAATAAATAAATAAATAAATAAATAAATAAATAAATAAATGTTAAGTATATGAATTCACATTTTCAAATCTAGTCTAAATCGTTTCCGCATGATGGCGGATCGCCCGAGGCGTCAAGCGTAAATATTCACAATAATTAAACGTGTACAGTTTTATCCTATAGCTATCAGGGGGCTGGGACAAACCCCCAAGGTAGGGTGTCGGTCTGTCCAGGTATCAATATGGAATCTCAAGCTTTTTAACATCATGTAGAGTGGCAGGGAATTTGATACCTGTACAGTCCAACTCGGAGATAAAGCGGCGATAATGGCTAGTTCTATCGGTGGGGGTGTTGGCCGGGTGGCGGGCTGCAGTGATGGGCCAGAGAAAGCATCTTTCATCTTTGTTTTTCACGTTCACCACCGCCCTCTTCCGCTGAATGTCCTTGGGCAGCTCAACGAATGTCGAAAGCCCCGCAGCGAGAGGCTGGTACCGGTTGATATTTCCGAGATTCGTTACAACTCCCGTTCGGATCCGGTTGGCGAAAGTTCGATCTCCAGCACGCCTGCTTTCATCCCCTCGCGGATGAATTTTTGTAGAGGTGGTGGTTGGGGATCGCATAGTTTATTTATGGCACATAACTGTATGAAAATTCGAGCTTGTCGATTCGATTTTGCCCAGCCATGTTGCACATTTCAACCAGCTGATTTGAATCTTCTTGCAGGAACCTTACGATTCTCGGTGGTAAGAAGACGTTGTAATCTTCATCGATCGTCGCCAGAACACATACCCCAAATTTCGTTTTGACCAGCCGTGAGCCCATGATGTTGTACGCCGCTCCAATTTCAAGTTCCGACATCTTCTTGGTTGGCGGATTCTCCAGACGGCCGACGTGGTTAACTTTTGTTAGATCCATCGCGTTTCAATCGGTTTCTTGTTTTTCACTAGTAAGTGCAGTTCACGACGCGAAGAGACGATGAGACCAGCGTCATCATCGGAATAGGCCCACGTTTTATATACCCCATCGAGTGGGAAATAAGCCTAGAGGTAAACTATTAGCGTCAAAGTTTACGGATCACCATCAACATTCCCAGCCTATCTAATTGCGGTGTCGCCACCCGGTCGATTAGCAGAAAAGAATGTATTCGAAGTATGTTGAAAATATTATTTTCGCCCTGAGAGTAAACTATTAGCGTGAAAGTTTACGGGTTGTCATCAACATTCCCGACCTATCTAATTGTGGTGAACATCCCCAACCTATCTAATTGCGATGTTGCCATCCGGTCAATTAACACAAAGAATGTATTCGAAGTATGGTGAAAATATTATTTTCGCTCTGAGGGCTAACACTGCTGCAGTCCTTGAATGTTTTCCGGGCGCACAATCATACGTCGGGACGTATCTTATTCCTCGCTGATCTGACGACGCTCGATCCAATTGGCTTCGCGTTCATCGTCATCTGGTTCGATGTCCGAAAAGATCGCGATCACCTCATTTCCCCCATTTTTGAAAATGCAAGATTAATGTTATGTCCTGAACATATACCCTGTGCTGTCTGCGCGGTTACGCACGAGCTCTCCGGACACATTCAACGAGTCGCCGAAGATCTTGGAGCGAAAACTCCGAAGTCGCATCGCTGAATCCTATAATTATTTCTTCGCCGGTAAACTGGTTATTACGTATCATGATGATTTTAGCGCTTTCGTCTCACAAGAATTATAGAAGGGTAATTTCACAGGGAAAAGTTGACGCGAGGGATTTTATCAAAAGTGAGAATCGTAACCGGACAAATTGTGGAAAACTATTGGAATTGTGTGCGTCTCTCTGAAATTCAAATTACACCAATTATGAGCAGGAGCACGATATTTACCCGTGAAGTGACAGTGGTCGTGGCACTTTTTCTCCTCAGGGGTAAACGGTTTTTCGCAAATGTGCCAATTCTTTGCGTGCATATGACAATCGTGTTGCACTTGGGTAAGGTAAGAATTTGGGGGAGTGATAGTCAAAGCAAACTATTAGCGCGAGTGAAAGTTTACGGATTGTCGTCAACATTCCCCGACCTATCTAATTGTAGTGAACATTCCCGGCCTATCTAATTGCGATGTCGCCAACCGGTCGATTAACACACAAGAATGTATTCGAAGTACGTGGAAAATATTATTTTTCGCCCGAGGCAAACTATTAGCGCGAAAGTTTACGGGTAACGGCGAAAAATCAAAATGGCTATTCGTCCGACCAAGAAATAAATCACATTATCAAACTGTCTGACGATAAAAATCAAAATGGCCGCCCATCCCACTGAGCAAAAATCAAAATGGCCACCGTCAGACGGTAAAATCGGTCGATTATACTGGTGACGTCATAGCGAAAATCATATTATCAAACTGTCGGACGATGAAAAATCAAAATGGCTGCTCATCCGACTGAGCAAAATTCAAAATGGCCGCTGTCTGAATGGCTGCTCGTCAGACGGCAAAATCGGTAGATTATGCTGATGACGTCATAGCGAAAATCATATTATCAAACTGTCGGACGATGAAAAATCAAAATGGCTGCTTATCCGGCTAAGCAAAAATCAAAATGGCTGCTCATCCGGCTAAGCAAAAATCAAAATGGCTACTCAACCGGCTAAATCAAAATGGCTGCTCATCCGGCTGAAAAAAAAATCAAAATGGCCGCTGTGTGAATGGCCGCTCGTCTGACTAAGCAAAAATCAAAATGGCCGCCATCAAAAAATCAAAAATGGCCGCCGTCAAAATGGCCGCCATCAAAAAATCAAAATTGCCGCCATTGAAAAAATCAAAATGGCCGCCGTCAAAATGCCTGCTGTCGAAATGACCGCCATTTTCAAAATGGCCGCCGTGGGCACGTCAGCCGGTTACGTCATATCCGGAAAAAATCAAAATGGCTGCTCATCCGGCTGAATCGAAATGGCGACTGCTGACGTCATTGGGAAAGGCTTGCTATAGTGGGGGTAACATACCGGCTGCCCGGGAGGGTGGTTGGGGGGAGCTGGCACGCCGCTATGTTTTGATCAAGAACTGTCATATCTATACTACTGTTCAACCCATTGGTTCTCCGCGACCTCGTTTTCCTGAAAATTTTCGTTACTATCAGTAAATTCTTGTTGACAATAGCTTCGCGACCGTGATTCAAAAAGAACGGGGAGATTCGGGTGCCTGCATGGGGCACAGTATTGTATGCCAGTTGAAATCTCGATACGTACTGATCCCACTCGTTTTTCTTATTTTCTCTTGTAAAGGCCGTGACCATTGGTTTCATATTCCGATTTACTCGCTTGACAGGATTCGATTGGGGATGGTTTAGGGGAGTCGTTAATTGTCTTACGCCTCTGGCCTGTAAGAAACTCGATACGACGTTATTGCGACATTCTGTACCGTTGTCTGAAATTAAAGTGTGAAGTGTGCCCCCCACCGATCGAATACGATGTCGAGTAATTTTACGATGGATTTTTCCCCTTTTTATCTCGCGTCGGATACAATTCGATATATTTAGTATTTAAGTCTTGAACTACTACGATGTAGGAGTTTCCTTTCTTCGACCGAGTCATGTCAGCTGCGTCAATTGCAATTTGAGACCACGGGGTTTGGAGCGGACTTGTCGTTAAATGACCATGCTTGGGGGTCTGGTCGTGTTTCACCCTGACGCATATATCGCATTAATCTACAAATGATTTAACGTCCACGGTCATTCCAGGCCAATACCAATTTTGCCTGATTCGATCTAGGATTTTATTTCAGCCTAAATGTCCCACTTGAGGCGACTCGTGATTATCGCGGAGAATTTCTTTGATTTCATCCGGTTTGATTACCATTTTCCAAGGGTGTTCGTCGTCGATCAGAGCCTTGGCGTAATCCCGTCGATAATATTTGAGCTCATTGTTTTCGATTTTCCATTCCGGAAACCTATCGGGATATTTCGTGACAGATTTTTTTTAGTTTCATACCAATCGTTGTGGCAAATCGAATTTAATTTGATACAGTTTTTAATCGTTTCCTCGACTACGTCTTCCCAGCCTAAGGGGTCTACATCGATATCGGACATACGCGATAGGGCGTCAGGCGCCTCGTTTAATGTTCGCCGTTTGTGTTTGATAGTTGAATTGTGTTAGAGTAAATAAATTGCCCAACGGGCTAATCGACCGACTGGGTTTTTCAGGTTATAAAGCCATTTTAACGCATGATGATCGGTTACGACTTTAAACTTCATACCCTCTAAATAGCACCTCAGTTTTTCCACGGCCCGAAGACAGCTAAGCATACCTTTTTCGTCGTGGTGTGATAAAGTTTAGTACCCCTTAGAGGTCGGCTCAACGCCGAAATTAATATTTCTTCATCCGAGTCCGGATCCTTTTGAGCCAGTATCGCGCCTAACCCGAAGTCGCTAGAATCCGTATATAAGATAAACGGCTCCTTCGGTATCGGCGTATACAGCCTGGGGACTTCGATCAACGCTTTCTTAACCTCATCGCATGATTTTTGTTCGATTTCGGTCCAATTCCACGGTGTTTTCGGACTTGTGAGTTTATTCAATGGGCCCTGGATTTTTGCTATGTTTTTTAAATGTCGATGGTACCAATTTACGAGTCCAGTGAATTGACGCAATTGGGTGCGATCTTGCGGTACTGGGTAATCGATTATCGGCTGAATTTTTTCCGGATTAGATCTCATTCCGAATTC
This sequence comes from Neodiprion virginianus, assembly GCF_021901495.1. Classification (NCBI taxonomy): domain Eukaryota; kingdom Metazoa; phylum Arthropoda; class Insecta; order Hymenoptera; family Diprionidae; genus Neodiprion; species Neodiprion virginianus. Next base: position 16,487,227 of record NC_060877.1, read on the forward strand.
ATCGATAATGTATCAGAGATATTTTACCTCGCGACACGCGAAACTACTCTTTTCTCTATGTATTTTTAGTTTCACCTCGCGTAAGACCTCGAATAAAATGGACAACAACGTGAGATGTTCTTCTAATTTTTCGCTAACGACTATCCAATCATCCAAGTCAACAAAAATTTGATCGATCCAGTTATTTGAAAGCTTCCGCTCGATAATTATTTCTTTGATACGTTATTTGAGTTTATCCATTAATCGTCGAAAGGTTGATGGTGCTCCCGTTAATCCGTATGGCATCCGGAGCCATTCGAGCAAAACTGTACCCTCGACAACAAACGTAGGAATCGTTTTACTAGCCTCAGACATAGGTATCTGGTGAAATGCTTCACTCATGTCCAGTGTCGATATTAATTTTGCGTTACAAAGTTGTGACAATATTGACCCCATTTGTGGTAAAGGGTACGCAGGCTTTTTAGATTTTAGATTTACGACTCTATAGTCGATACAGAATCTGAGGCCTCCGTTAGCCTTGGGTGCTACTACTGGTCAACTAGCCCAATCGCTATTGCACCAAGCGACGTATTTCTTTTCGAGTAATCTATCAACTTCCTCAACGATAAATTTACGTATTACCTCGCTTCTACGGTACGGTTTTTGTCTGTGTGGGATAAGGTTATCCAATTCTATCTAGTGTTCTATTAAATTTGTGACGCCTATCGATTCCTTATAGAAGTTTGCAAATTCCGAATCAAGTTCTTTAGGGCTTCTGTTTCGTTCGTGGTTAACACTGTTAATTCTGTTCGCGAGAGGCATCGACGTGATAAGGGAAAAGAAAACTCGCTTTCCGTTAACTTCCACGTATTATTTTCTGGGTCGATTTTTACTTTGAAACTCAGATAGAAATCCATGCCCAGAATTATATCGTTAGATGCACCTCGCAGAATACTAAACCACTGGGGGCCATATACGTCACCTATATCGATCATAAAACACGTTCCTCCCTCGCTTTTTACTATCGAACTGTCGCCTAAGCAAGTGCCCGAAATTGACGTGGAATCTGGTCATACTTTTTGCATTTTATATAATTCGACGTGATCGAAGGCCCTAGGGCTTATATAACTTCGCTCGCTGCCACATTCGATAATTCCATTTAATTTTTGGCCACAGATTTCGACAGTTACAGGAACTTTAGTGACGTATACCGATTCTTTTGTCCCTTTCTCGTTTCTCAATATTCGTCTATGTATTAATCGATGCGACGATTGAGTTGGAAAATTCTCCGGTTTCCATTCTTCTAAACTGTCTACGTTATTCTTGTCTACCGAATGTTGATTCGAAACCATGCTCAAATGAGTTATTCGTTCGGTAATTTGATCTACCGATTGTCGACTCGACACGGTGCTTAGATGAATTATTTTTCCATTATGATCTTCGTCTAACGTTATTGCGTTTTCATCTTCCGACAATTCGCATTCCTTGCCCGAATCATTCTCGATATCTACGGTTACGTAATTTTTATCCGTGTGAGACGCCCCGATGAAATTTAATGGGTTCAATTCGGGTTTTTCCGGTGGATATTTTAACGTTTTAGTTTCATTGATCTTTAATATGTTTGCAGTTTCTGAGTTGTTTTTCTTTGAGGGTTGACTAACTTCTTTTCTTTCTCCCTTGCCCTTGGGTTCAATAACTGGAGACGGCGTTACTGTAAGTCTTGCTCGTTTCCCGGATGCGTGGGGCAATTTTTATTTACATGTCCCGTCTTCTGACAAATGCAGCATACCTCCTGTCGATTAGCTCTATAGAAGCGTGAGATATGCCCTATATTTCCACAGTTATAACAGAATGCCTTAGAAAAATCTCTTAGATTATCGGGACGTTTTCTATTCGCGTCGTCTTTTGGCAGGGACCTAAGGTCTGCAGATGTGTTTTTGTTTTCAAATCGCGATAAATTTTGTTCTAGGCATTGACGGACTAGAAGTTTAGCATTATTTACGGTCGGTGGTCTCGTGTTTTGAATTTTGGAATTTATCGCGTCCAAGTCCGTTTGCGTGTTCGCGTCGAGTTCGTCAAATTTTTCGTCCTCGTACTCGTCTCTGTCTCCGTTTTCTATTTCATTCTCGATACAATTCCAATCGACTTGATTTTTCACGAATTTGCCACGTTTCCACTCGTTAAACTGTTTGAAAACATCGCCTCTGACGTTGGCAAAGTGGAGAAATTCTTCGTAGTTATTTATTCTCAACCCAAGAATTTCGAACATGATTCGCGGATTAAATTTCTTCACGATTTGATCAATTTGTTTTTGGAATGGTGGCGGATTCATCATTCGTTCGAAAAGAAAACGAGCCCGGTAGGTAAATTCCGCGAGAGTTTCGTTCTTCTCAACTTTCCATTCGCCTACCTCGGTATAGAGGTCCATATCGTCCTTTTTGACGACCCAATTTTGTCGAAACGCACTCGCGAAATCTCTCCACGATTGCTATCTCGATTTTTTTATTAAATACCACGTTCGATGTGGTCCTTCGAAGATCGCGGATAAACAGGGTACGAATATGTTTTTGTGTATGCCTCTTGTGTCGAGTCTTTCCTATAATATTAGCAAAAACTGATCGGGATCTCTCTCAGTTTTTGAGAAATTCAATTTCCAGTCGCTGACTAATTTCGTCACATGCATACCGGTTTTCAAATCCCACGGTTGATTTAATTGTCGATTAAATTCCCTATCCCTTCCACCGTACGCGTGAGGGACCTGTTTTATCGGATTCAATTAATATTCTTAACACGAAAGACTACCTTGTCTTGTTACTGGCTCCGGCTGTGCCTCGAAAAAAGACAAAGATGTTGTTTGTGATCACTGTTCGCTTATTGTTGCCGTGTCTTGTCGGCTTAATCGCGGCAGCTATTGTGAATTAGCTGGCATAAATACTCGATTCTGATTCTGAATATTCGGGTTCACAGTTTCGGTTCGAAAATTAATATTATCGTTAACTCGACTCGGGTTTTGATTATTCCCCGTTAATCTCAGATAATCTTCGTTAAACACGAATTTCTCACTAACTCTAATTTGACCGTTTGATGCCCCATATGCAATCTCGATTTGATGTAAACCATGCAAATTATCTTCCGGGTTATTTACAAAATTAGTCAAATTGCTCGACCGCAATTCTCTATCAATTGACGTGTCACGAAAACTCGTTGGTCCATTGGTTCGGAGTCCAGACGTTCCTCCCCGATTTCCCCCCAACTGAGCAAATGCACTCGCGTGTGACAATTGTCCTACTCTCAACTGTATCTCAACCCCCTCTACTGGGTAGTTTTGACTTGTCGCTGCCCTTTGCGAACTAAACTCGGGAAATGGAACTCCGCCCGACCTCGTTCTTTAATTATTTTCACGATTTTCCCCATTCCCCAGGGTTTCCAACGGATTTGCTCTATCCGCGTTTCTCAATGGTTGGTTATTCCCGTCCAACACATTTTAATTTTGACTTTGGCCGGTTATTACTTGCAAAATAGTTTTCATTCTTTGCTGCATCTCATTCAATCCTGATTAAAAATTTGCAATTACTGTTTCAAATGATTCTATTCTTGAAAATATGTAAATTTGAACAACTGGTGAATTTGAAAAATTAACGACGGAGCCAGGAATCGAACCTGGTATCTAGCGATGCTTTACCGGAGACTTACTCCACTAGACCACCTAGCCGCCCTGACTCTGTTGTCATTAATTTCTCTCATAACCAGTGAGTTCAAATTTGTTTTCTCATTTATTAGACGGCATTGCCGTCTTACGGGCTTCTCATCGGAAGCAAAGGATTGAAAGGGTAAACATAACATCACACACTACAGTCTCCTTACATCGCGCATGCAGAGAAGAAATTCTTACTCATACAAATCGGGCACATGAAAACAAATTTGAACTCACTGGTTATGAGAGAAATTAATGACAACAGAGTCAGGGCGGCCAGGTGGTCTAGTGGAGTAAGTCTCCGGTAAAGCATCGCTAGATACCAGGTTCGATTCCTGGCTCCGTCGTTAATTTTTCAGATTCACCAGTTGTTCAAATTTACATATTTTCAACAAAATTTTCTTGTAGATTAATGATTTGCACACCCGCATCTCATTTATTAGACGGCATTGCCGTCTTACGGGATTCTCATCGGAAGCAAAGGATTGAAAGGGTAAACATAACATCTACACACTACAGTCTCCTTACATCGTGCATGCAGAGAAGAAATTCTTACTCATACAAATCGGGCACATGAAAACAAATTTGAACTCACTGGTTATGAGAGAAATTAATGACAACAGAGTCAGGGCGGCTAGGTGGTCTAGTGGAGTAAGTCTCCGGTAAAGCATCGCTGGATACCAGGTTCGATTCCTGGCTCCGTCGTTAATTTTTCAAATTCACCAGTTGTTCAAATTTACATATTTTTAACAAAATTCTCTCGTAGATTAATGATTTGCACACCCGCATCTCATTTATTAGACGGCATTGCCGTCTTACGGGATTCTATTCTTGTTTCAATATTATTTTCATTATTGGCGTCAACTTCTTCGCGCATTGTATTATTTAAATTACTCCCTGGGCTACTTGGAGGCAGCCTGGGGGTTGATGAGGTGAGTCCTCCTCTGCCCCTTCCTGCGGGTGTTGGCGGTCGCGGATTGATTACTGTATCCCCTACTACATTTGCACACGCACCTCCTGATATCGGCATATCTCTTGAATTTTGCATTATTTGTCGCGTGTTACTTCTCAGTTGGTGAGTCGGAGAGAAAAACATTGGGTTATTCATTCAATGAATCGACTCCCCAAACAATTATACATGTTTTCGGAATTTTATACAATGAATAAATATATAATTTACATAGATCGACAACAGACGGACAATCTTACGGTAAGTGAATAAATTATTTACGTGAATTGACAATAGATGGACAATACTGCGATATTTTGGTGATTCAGTGCCGCAAAGTTATTCTCAAATTGATAAATCACGATATATGAATCGACAACAGACGGACGATTTCGTATACGTGAAATTCCACACAAATATCACTTAACACATCTCATATTTTAGTCGAACGGTTCCCCGAGAATATTTTTGTCCCTTCAATCTGTCGAACTGGTCGATAATTTATATTTCTTTGGAGAAATCTCCTTCCCACGTTTATATTTTATTAATATACGTAGATTAGAAATACAGTCAGAAGGAAAGCGAGAGATCAAAAGTAGCAGTATAGAATCCCTTAGCTCGGTCTTTGTAGTGAAATGTAAACAACACGACCTTCGCACTAGGTGTGAACACTCGACTGTTCGCTGGCGTATACTCTCCGGTTACGCGTGACACTTTCTGTCTTTCTAACGTACAGAAAATTTTTCAGTATAATTCAATCGATTTGTAACGTCCAGCATACCACTTCTCTCTATTTTTCCTACTCGCTAACTCTCCCACAGTTTTTACATATCTCACGGTCTCTGCCCACTCCTCTTATCTCTACGTAGTCTCACGCTATTCACTATCGCACTTACTCATCAAATTCCATTCCCTATTTCTAGCATTGTCACACCTTTTCTGTACCCGTACGTTTCAAGTCTCGAGCGATACTCCTATTCTAACTCTCGACAACTCCACATCTAGACTTCTTATATATCTTTCGCACCACACAATTCATTTCTACCGGTATCTCAAGTTCCACGCAATAAACATATAATCGATATATGAAAGATACTCAAGTTTACTCAATCCTCATTCTGATTTCCGGTTGACTTGCAATGGAAAAGCGAAGCCACCCAGGTTACTCCTTCCGCTCAGAAGTAAACTCTACTCATGGACGAAACATTCGTGGCAGCGGTGGCCTTCGCTTTGCGGAAATCCAGTGATACAATTTTACGTGTGTGCTACGCATGAAGTGCCATCTGATAGACCGGTTCCAAAGTGTGCAAGCTCAGTGATGTTAATACGAAAGTAATAACACTGTGTGATAGTTTTGAAGACGCTCTGAAAGCCATATTCTACGTTTAACGAAACCAACGATCTCTGATTCACACGAACATCACGAACAAATCCGTATCTCCAAATCGATATTGCTGAAAAACCATCTCCTGCTGCTACTACAACGACATCTTCATTCTTCACGACTTCTAGTACAATACAACGCACACCGACGTCATCATCGCCTACAGACACGAAATCGCTAGACCAACATCCTCACGGAAGAATGCAACATTTTCTTCCATTCCTTCTCTTCATCTTCACTTTGTAAGTCGCCAAATCCTAGATTGAAATTTACAACATGGCCACGGAAAACACTTTTCCGCACCTGCCTCTTAAAGATGCACTGGCTTGATTCCCACATTCAATGGCACTGTTATGCCCGTATCCGAATTCATAACTAAAGTAGAATGCGCAAAACAAGCTGTCTTAGCCAGAGAACTGATTCTATTCTCCACACTCATTCGCATGAAAATCGAAGGCGACGTGAGTGAATATGTAGAGTCAGATAATCCGGATTCTCTTCGAGATTTGCTAGACTGCCTAAAACAGGCCTCCGCATTTAAACGACACCTCCCAGATATCCAGCTAGACCTCGCACAATCGGCACAGAAGCGAAACGAGAGTGATCTAGATTACGGTGCTAGAATAAAACATCTATTAAGACAAGCGTGCGAATCAATACATGTCTCAGAATCTATTAGTGATGCTCAGGTGCTAAAGAAAAATATCAAAGAGACCGCAAGACTAAGATTTATGAAAGGGTTAGTAGACGAATTAGAAATGGGAGTAGCTCATGAGAATCCACAAACCCTACAAATGGCTATAGACACGGCCACCAAGACTGAAAAACTATTATCAGATAGACTTAAACTAGCCTCATACCGTGATACTAACTACGAAACACAAAACCATATGAAATGTAGTATATGTAAATTAACCGATCACATCGATAAATATTGTCCTGAACAACCTTCTGTATTAGTAGTGTGTAGATACTGCAAGAAGGCAGGTCATAGTATGGAAGAGTGCAGAACGAGGCAGCGCAACAACACAACTTGCACGCAGTGTGGCCGCAAAGGCCACTCAAACGATAAGTGCCTCTCAAATCGGTCCCAATATCCCTAGAATCCGAAAATCCACCAAGATTCAAGAGTTTTCCAAAATTACACTAATCGTCAACAACAGAACAATCCCAACACCCAATATCGAGCAAGAGACCCGACAAACCAACCTTTAGACCAGACGCGAAATGACAGTCAACGCTCACAACAGTATAACACACCAAATCCTTCATAATCGAACTTCAGGGTTAATTACGTAACACAAGACTACTTGAACATGAATTGTGATGCAGGCGTCCACCCGGAAGTTCCATGCGAAGCAGAACAACATCGCAAATATTCAGGCAACGCGAGCCATTTGAACAAGTTCAGGGACGGCCGCGCGGACGCATCGACCGCCCGCAAACCGGAGCAGCGTCCAAACCAAACGTCAGCTCCGTACAAATAGAATCTGGCCCTCCACAGATTCGAACAAAATGCCCGCAGTCTTTGAATGGGTACGTGACATTATTAATAGATACTGGCGCTAATATTAATTTATTAAAAATCGATAAAATCGACCCAAGAGTCCACGTCACAAGGACAGGCATTAGGCAAATTTCAGGGATAACGGAAGAATCCATCTGAACAATAGAAAGTCTCTACATCGAGTTAGCTAGTACAAGCCACTAATTCCATCTTGTCGATAACTCCTTCCCTATTATCAAAGACGGTGTACTGAGTTCAGACTTTTAACGTTCGGAAAAGGTGACTATCTGCTTCAAAAACAACTACCTTATCTCTCGCGAAACCAGCGTTATTCCCTTCAACAGGCATAGAACCAACACAAAAACACCACCGCGTATCCTCGTAACATCTGTCACACAAACACCGAAGGTTCGAATAACCACCGGTGAACTCACACGACAATCCATCACATTTATAGTTCACACCGGTGCTGATGTAAACATAATTGGACTCCGAGCAATACATCCGCATGTTCCGTGTAAATTACTCGAAGGTCAAATCCACGTTACCAGTGCTATACATGAGCCAATAAAAGTATTAGGAACAACTAGCATTCGAATCGGTGACAACCTTCATATATTCCATATGGTCGACGATCTGTTTCCGATACAAGAAGACGGAATCTTAGGATCGATATTTTTACGGAACGAAAATGCAACGATATCTTTCGATACAGAAAAAATAATACCGAACAATACTAGCAAACCATTCAAACTCCTAAACGAAGACTACATATTGATACCACCACGAACGGCTCAGGTGATTGCACTAAAAATTTCGAATCCCTCGGTAAAAACGGGATTCATAGAACAGTTGGAAGTAGGCGCTAACATATTCCTGGGACAGGCCCTGGTTACCAACCAACAAGGGTTTGCTTACGTTTATGCAATAAATTCCAACGAATCAGCTGTGGAAATAAGAAGACCAGTCGTAACACTGGAAGAAGTCGATGAACTCGCGAGCACCGCCACGCTCAGTGCAAAAACACACCTAACGCATACAAGTACTGCAAGCAGCGGACAGGTCTTACTAGCACAGGTCTTACCAGCATAGGTCTTACTAGCACAGGTCTTACATAAAAAAAAAGGATCGAGAACCGCATTCTTCCCACATCCCCAAATTACGATTCGAGATGCCTTGATATTTTGAAAGAAAACTGACGATTGAACCATTTAAACGACGAAGAAAAACAATTAATAGTTAATCTTGCTATCGAATTCAACCATTTATTTTTCCTCCCAGGTGACACCCTGAGACATACAAACTTAGTCAGCCATACGATCCCTACTATTAATGACGCACCAATTTATACCAAACAATACAGACACCCAAGAGTACACAAAGATGAAATACAAAAACAAGTGACTAAACTCCTTGATCAAAACATTATTACACATTCTTTATCTCCTTACAATTCTCCGGTCTGGATCATCCCCAAGAAATCAGATGCTAGCGGCGAAAAAAAGTGGCGAACGGTCATTGACTTCCGGAAACTAAACGGAAAAACCATTGGCGACGCTCACCCTCTACCAAATATCGTTGATATTCGAGGTCAGGTAGGCTCCGCAAAATATTTCTCAACGTTCGACCTAGCTTCCGGGTTTCATCAAATTCCAATGCATCTCGATCACAGCGCAAAGACCGCTTTTCCGACTCCATACGGCCATTTCGAGTATACTAGAATGCCATTTGGCTTAAAAAATGCCCCATCCACCTTTCAACGTCTAACAGATCAGGTTCTATCGGGATTACAGGGTACAGATATGTTTGTCCATTTGGATGACATAGTCATTTACTCCCGATCCTTGGAGGAGCACGAAACAAAATTTTGGAAACCCATGGAGAGATTGTCTGATGCGGGACTAACCCTGCATCCAGATAAATGTGAATTTCCGCGTGAAGAAGTAGCATACCACATCATCACTCAAAATGGATTGAAACCTAATCCGGAGAAGATGTCAGCAATAGCAAACTACCCAGTTCCCAAGAATCCCAAACAGATCAAACAATTTCTAGGCCTGATAGGCTACTACCGAAGATTCATTCCTAACCTTTCAAAAATTGCTAGACCTATTGATAATTTGCTAAAGAAGAATAGCCCTTACCTATGGACAGCAGAACATCAATTTGCGTTCAAAACTCTACGCGATAGTCTGTGTCGAGAACCGATATTGCAGTATCCCGACTTCGAAAAACCCTTCGTCCTAACAACTGACGCTTCAAAGTATGCAATAGGAGCAATACTTAGTCAAGACAAAGGTAGCGAGGATTTACCAATCGCGTATGCATTGAGGGTGTTACAAAAGGCGGAAATCAATTACTCGGTGTCCGAAAAAGAATTCTTAGCAGTCGTTCATGCCGTCAAATATTTTCGCCCTTACCTTTATGGTAGAACCTTAACCCCGGTAACAGACCACGAACCACTAAAGTGGATTAAAAACATCCGAGACCCGACTTCTCGTTTTATGCACCGGAGACTGAAGTTGGAAGAATATTCGTACGTCACAAAACATAAAAAAGGAATAGCGAACTCTAACGCAGACGCGCTTTCCAGAAATCCACCTGTCGACTCTTTCCGAATTCTACCTTTTACCTCAAAACGGCCACGACCCGATACAGAATGCTCGTCTAGTGACGCCCACAAACGCGCCAAAGTAGCTCACCAACACCCAACGCGTGCTCGCGAACCAGATACGCTATCTTCGTCTACCAGCGCTCACAAACTAACCAAAATAGCTTACCAACACACAACACGTGCTCGCGAACCGGATACGCTATCTTCATTTACCGGCGCTCACAAGCGAACGAAACATGTAGATAGGCATCCAATACGAGCGTGTGAATCTGCACACGAATCCACCAGCCCTTCCTCACGGTTGAAAAACAACATATACATTTTTACCCTCGTAGTGAAAAAAACGTCAATCAGACCCGGGCAGACTTGACGACATTTTCTACACGTTAGTTAACTTGAGGATTATCTTGTCCGGACTAGACATTCGGTCCATATCATTCCCCATGTCAGGACCAGGAGTAAATAATATTCTACGATCTATCTTCAAAAAACTCATTCATCACATTTTTGCGGATTCAGACATCCGAGTAACACTTTATAGAAATACTACAGTTATACCAGACGAACGATTACGCGAAGACATGATCAAAGAGTACCACGAGTCACTCATCGGAGAACACCAAGGCGTTACAAAAATTTTCAATAAAATAAGAAAAAAATATTTTCAGCCAAAAATGGAAAAGCAAATTCAAAATATCATCAGATCTTGCGGCAGTTGCCAAAGAAAAAAACTAGTCAGGATCAAAACAAAATTACCCATGGCAATCACTGACACGCCCGCAGAGGCCTTTGACAAAGTAGCCCTAGATTTAGTTGGTACACTAACTGTTACGAAATCGAATAACCGCTACCTTTTGACGATACAGTGCAATCTAACCAAGTTCTTAGACGCCATTCCAATTCCCGATGCTACGGCAAAGACGATAGGGACAGTATTAGCTAAAAAATACATCACGCGCTATAGATCTTCGCGAACTATATTCACTGACCAGCGACGAAACTTCATGAGTACCGCTTTCAAAAAAATATGCAGGATCTTCAAGATTGAACAACTACGAACCGCCTATAGACCGCAATCAAACGGCTCATTAGAAAGAAGTCACCTTGTAATTACCGAACACATGAAACATTACACCAACGCAGGTAAAGATTGGGATGAATTCATACGTTTCTCCATTCTCTGCTATGATACAGCGAAACACGACAGTATACATTATTCACCTCACCAGCTGATCTTCGGCTCGGAAGCTAAACTACCGACAGATGCGATACTAAGCAACACATCCACGCATACATACAATACATTCCTCCTCGATCCAATAACTAATCTCACAGACATCCGTAAACGCGCCGCGTTGAATCTGAAACAAGCTGAACAGAAAATTAAAGAACACTTCGACAGAACGATCAACCTACAACGATTTGAAGTAGGACAAACTGTCTACGACAGAATGATTAACCTACAACGATTTGAAGTAGGACAAACTGTCTACCTATTGAACGAAACAAGGTCAAAATTCCAAGATCATTATAAAGGCCCGTATGTAATCAAACGAATAATAGATGACGTTAACGCCGAAATATACCTCACGCTGAACAAAACCAAAATAGTTCATCTCAATAAACTGAAAATCGCAATACATAGTAAAATCCCACACCACCCCCTTAAATATCACACACTGTAAAGCTGAAAAAAAAAACGAACCAGACATTTAGAGCCAGCGAAACAGGGTATGACAATCCAATCGAGCTAAATATTATCTACCCACCTACTTCTTCTGTCCTACCCATTCCCAACGAAATAGAAACCCATGATGCAGTTCCTTACACACCACCTCCGCTTCCTTCAAACCCACCAGTACTTCAAACCTTACGAAAACCTCATTTCACATAGGCAACTACTATATTGCTACCAAGATCTGCTGTTGCGCTACCAAACAGACAGAAGTAAAATATAAGCTTGTACACACTACTGCATTAAAGTGATTGTAATGACGATCTTATACCCTTAGTTTACAATGAGTCCAAAATATATTTACACTTATAACCGATATGATTGTACGAATAGGTCAAAATGTGTATCTCATAAGAAAAAAAAAATAGTTATACTTAGGACCCAGCGAATCAAAGAAATCATTGTTGATTAATCTTAAGTGTACTAACCCGCTTCCATGCGCATCAACCCTAGGCGCCTAGCTTCAAACAACATTATGTAACCATAGTATTATAACTATATGCCGTACGCTCATACGCAATCCAGAATATGAACCATACTATCTCAAACATAAACTTACTATCACACACTTTTATCTTTATTCATCCAACTCATGTTGCTAAACGCATCAATCAATATTCAAACTATATTCATACTGCGACTACATACTTGTAAACACACACCAATTATCATTTTTATATATACCGACAACATATTAGATTCAGATTATAAATACCATACACTACCTATAATAAGAAAAATTGTGAAACTAATTTGAAGCACCTACTTTGAAATCATGTTTCACTACTGTATATGACATTTCCACCTTCTTGCTTTCCATATTCGGGACCATATTTACCGCTATGCTCCCTCTGACGGGGGGGGGGGGGGGGGGGGGGGGGTATTACGTCCAGCATACCACTTCTCTCTACTTTTCCTACTCGCTAACTCTCCCACAGTTCTTACATATCTCATGGTCTCTGTCCTGTCCTCTTATCGCTCCGTAGTCTCACGCTATTCACTATCGCGCTTACTCATCAAATTCCATTCCCTACTTCTAGCATTGTTACACCTTTTCTGCACCCGTACGATTCAAGTCTCGACCGACACTCCTATTCTAACTCTCGACAACTCCACATCTAGACTTCTTATATATCTTTCGCACCACACAATTCATTTCTACCGGTATCTCAAGTTCTACGCAATAAACATATAATCGATATAATAAACATACTCAAGTTTATTCAATCCTCATCCTGATTTCTGGTTGACTTGAAACGTAAAAGCGAAGCCAACCAGGTTACTCCTTCCGCTTAGGAGTAAACTCTACTCACGGACGTAACAGATTTATAATTTATCTCTCTCTCATTTTGCATATTCAATTCTAACAAGTTTTTTCTGTTACAAAAATGTTCAACCGGTCCCACGTTGGGCGCCAATTGAGACTGGCTTTTTTTTTTTTTTTGTTACGGCACATTAGCTAATCTTACTCTCTTGAAAGCCTGTCACCAGGCGCGGCTTGGGTCAGAGCTGCCGGGGCTCAAGAATCGATTCAACAATATTTCATTAATTATAACAATCCTCGAAATATTTGGGCGCCAGATGAACAACCACGATTGATTAAATCTCAGCTAGTGAAAGTGAGTTGTAAGACCCAGTGTAGAGAAAGAACGAAGAAGGAAAACTCAATAGATAGGATCAAATAATTCTTACTTACAGTGTCGTTATACTTGTACGTTTCTCGTACTTTTGATCTCAGTCCGGGCTTCTCGGGGATCGAGTCTTTCAATAATCTTCGTCAGATGATGTCAATAATCGATGTTACGATACTAATCGGACGCAGCACAGATACAATTACAAATATCGTTAAAGCTAAACATCTTTATTTGAGGGTTCGGCGCAGAGTGCCCGAGCTAATCCCCACTCTTTCCGCGTGGGTCACCGATACGCTTATTCGGTACGTTTCCGATTGGTCTAGTTATTCTTCCAACTCAAATTCGGGCGCGTGAATATGAATTTGTAATCGATCCTTATTTCCTAAGATTCCCGAAGAGCCGCGAGTAATGTGCTCCGACGGTAAGGCCAATAATCGACATCTCCCTTCACAATTATTAATTGGAAATAATAATATAGCTGTTTGTTATTATAAACACTTAGTATCACCTGATTATGTTTAAATCAGGGCCGAAGTTGATTTAATTCAGGAAAATGGAATGTCATAAAAATGTCTATTCGCGAAATACTGAGATTTAGTAAAGAACAGTAAAGATTAGAACGTAGAAGATAATGAGTCTTATTCAGCTAACAGAACAACTGAATGTAGTGGTAAGTCTTGGTGAGCGGTCATAGAATGTCTTACGTATATTTTCGTTTACGTTTCGGCCCGGGTAGGGGCCCTCCTCAGAACGATCAAATTTTTATTCAACTGTCAAGAACATAAATTCCATCAGTAAGACATTAACATCCATGGATATAATACTATTGAGAGTTATTATTCATTGTCCATTGAAGAGAACATTCAGTACATCTATTACGATTAAAAAAGTATATAGAACTTAAGGGGTAATTTACCTTGTATAAGAAAGAGGATTAAAACACTGGTCAATATCATAAAATTCAAAATGGAGAGCGATGGTTCTTCAAATAAGATGGCAGTAGACATTGGCATCTTCTCCAATTGTTAAACAGTGTAGGTGTATAATTTTTTAATATTAATAAATAAATTAACAATAGGATATTCACAATGCACAAGTCAAAAGAGTCAAAACGTTAAAGAAGGGGTTTAAAAAAGTTAAAATAGTTAAAACGATGCCGACACAATAATAATGGTGTCATTATCTCTCAGTTCTCCATATCTGAACAATTTTACTCAACCCTTCGAACCAACTGGTAAACGACAACTACTGGGCGGATCACATGTGACTCAGAGTGAAGGCGAACCGGTATAGCAAAAAGTAAAAACAATAGCAACGTGAGGACATCAAATTATGTACAACTTATAGTTAAGGTTAGACATTATGAGGCATGCGGATGGTAATAAGCGGTTTGTTAATATTGCTAAGGTGTTCGACGTCTTGCCTAAGGTTAACGGAATCTGAATGCCCCACGATATTGCACATTTCTAATAATAAACGTTTATAATAATTGGGTTCTTCACCGAGGACGTTTACATTGTCATAGTTAAAAAATGTTCTTTGTTGATCACATGTTTATTTAGTGCAGTACGCCGATCATCATTCTCTTGTACATTACGTTGGTGTCGAGGGGCTCGTCACTATGAAGTGAGGTGCGGAAGAGATTTTCGTGTGAAGTCGATTTCATACAATTTTTGTGATTTCACAAATGATTCAAGCTATTTTTGAAGTCATGTGGTTTCACGTAATTTCAATTGATTTCAATTGATTTTATTTGAATTCATCAAATCGCTTTCAAGCGATTGCTGAAATCATTGGAGGGAGAAAAAAGTCCTAAACCGGTTACATTTTTTTTTATTGATCAATCTTGTGACCAAGTTTGAATTAAAAATTTTCAAAATGTAAAAAGAGATTAAAAAAGACACAGATATAGATATTGAAAGAAATGTTTAATTTTTTCATATGGAGTTATGTCAATACCCTAGACCCGTTTCGGCCATACAAGGTGACGAGATAGTCAAACATTATTGCTCAATACTAATAAATCCATGCACATCTATCGATACAGGTAGTAAATTTTGTAATTTTGGTACGACTTCATACCAATTACAAAGAACATCAATTTCTTTAGTATTCTCTTTCACGCGCGCGTAATGGCTCGAATACTCCTGACTTTTTCCTGTCGTACCATCTGTGTATGCGAAATTGAGAACTAAACCGATAAAACATTTTGGTGAACCTTTTTCAGTTTTTTTTTTCTTAAATAAGCACCATTCGCCGATGTAAATTTCATCATTTTTTTTAGTGAAACATTTCTCATCACGTTACTATCTCTTTTCTTTTTATATCGGTTCAATCCAGACTCTCTTACACGCTGCAGTCGGTCGCTGCTTGAATTCGCTGAATTGTTATGCAGGAGCCAACATATCGACGATTTCCTTACTACTAATTCGTTGTTGAGTCTGTCTTTTATAACAACGAAAGAACTGTCGGGCTGGAGTTTGAGTGTATACTGGTCGTAATTTCTAAGAAGTAAACTGCCTTGAGCATTGGAAAGAACGGACAAGTCTTGTAATAATTTTATCTGAGGTTCTCGGTCACTATCATCTCCGTTATTTCGGTACCGAGGCGCATTCGATCGATTCAACTGGGATATTCGGCTCGTTAGTAGATTCTTCTTCGTTGTCTTTTTTCTCGTAGTTATAACAATCTACTATTTCTTTATATTGCATAGGAAAATTGTCGCATTCTAGCTCGCTGATATTCAGCTCCAACGATTGAACTTTCGTCAAAGCATCTTCTTTTGCTTGCCCAATTATTTCACAAATGTCGTTCGTACCCGGTAGTAAACACTGTTATCCTGTTAATCGACGGGCTATTTTTGCACGTGGATAATTAAACTCAGCGTTTTCATCATGCAAATTACCTGAGGCAATGTCGTCTTGTAGTTGAATTTTTTTAACTGTATGAATAATTTCTAGAAGACTACTGTTGACTATTGTTGAGTACGTCGTACTCATGGATCTTAGGAGACGGAAAAAACTTTCGCATGGTTGGCTACCGAATTGCCATAGCAAAAACATTTCCGAAGAGTTTTGCGTAGATGAAGCGTATCTTTTCAGTTTCAAAATAAAATTTACCAAGCCATGGGCATTAATTTCCATACATATATACGTGTTAAGTGACAGAAAATTATCGGATACTGAATACTGTGGTACAGTGTTCAACCATGCTCTCCATATTCGGAGTACAAAAATGCAGAACCAACAATTATACACGCGGTCTAAAGACTTTGTATCTCTTTTGAGCAAAGCGCTAGTGAAAAAATGGATGATTTGTAAGTAAACCATAGTTGCTTCACTTCCGGGAAGGTTCTGTTTCAATAAATCGATGACTTTTGGATCACTTGTTCCTTCAACCGAGGCATATTTCATATTATCTTTTGATGATGAGTTTTTTTGATTTAGACAGTGTTTGTCCTTCGATACTGTATCCATAAGAATTTTGAGGTGGCTAGCTGCAATTATAAAGTCTCACATAGAAAGAATTATCGATGGTTTTAACAATCGTGTTCGAAGTTTCGCACCTATATGTACTGTATCTTGAATGGCAATTATTTCGGGTTCGAACCTGGTATGAAAATACAGGAAGCGAATTTTCGCTGCCATTGCATCTAAGTAAGCATCGTATCATTACCTACGTCAATAGGTTTTCGATCAGGGGCTGAGCAATGATTACGTAGGCTAAGCTAGCAACACTACCCGTTTGAAAGTGTTCTGCAATTTTAGAGGCCGACGTAGCCGAATATGTACCACTCACGGGCATTCCTTTTTCATCTGAAGGTAATACAAAACCAATGAGTTGGTTTGAGCGAGTATCGCATTGTATTCGACCGGTGATACGTGTCGCATCTTCACTTATCTATACTGTAAGAGGTAAATTTCGTGTGACTAGAAATTCTTCCAATTCTTTGGCTCGACATATTCCTTCCTTAATATTGTGACATAATCCCCCTCTTCCTAGACACGCGGGTGTCGCGGGCAGTCAGTCGGTCGCTGGTCTGTTTAGCACACACACGATCAACGTGTCTAGTCTCAGGGTTAAACCAATAAAGAGTTGTTATGTAAAGTGACTAAGTAGACACATACGCGTTATTACAATTTTGGCGACGAGGAAAATCGTTAAAAAAAATATAGTTAGTTAGGACAATAAGAGTCTAAAGGAACGGAGCATAACCTCAAATTGACCACGTGATTCGCGAATGTCCGAGAGTGCGGATTCAGAATCAAGTAGCGAATTAACAGACAAACCCACACGGCACGAAATATGTCAGAAATATTTCCGAAATGTTACAACATTTCAGATTCATTACATAATTTCAGGAATATTTCTGAAATGTTTCTGAAATATGTCAATTGCAATATAACATTCCCAATATGTCGGAAACCTTTCAGAAATATTTCAAATGCAGTATAACATCACTGGTACCTTCGAAACGTTTCAGAAATATTTCAAATGCAATATAACATCACTGGTACCTTTGAAACGTTTCAGAAATATTTCAAATGCAATATAACATTTTCGATATTATAAATATATTTCAGAAGTATTTCAAATGCAATATAACATTCTCGATATTATAAATACATTTCAGAAATATTCCAAGCGCAATATAACATCACCGGTACTTTCGAAACGTTTCAGAAATATTTCAAATGCAATATAACATCACTGGTACCTTCGAAACGTTTCGGAAATATTTCAAATGCAATATAACATTTTTGATATTATAAATATATTTCAGAAATATTTCAAGCGCAACGTTTCAGTAATATTTTCGTTTATGTGTGTATACATAAGTATTTTTCATAAAATTTGTCATTTTTCAAATTTTCCATAATGGACAAGTGCATAAAGTTTTTCAATATTTATACCTTTCACAAAGTTATGGATCTTTAATAATTATGCATACTGAGCTACGTCCAGTCAAAAAGACCGAAGTGAAGACTTTTTGACGGAATACGAATTGGGCTTCATAATTCTCATTTGTCTTGTTGAATCTACCAATTTTCTCGAACAATATCTCTTAACTGGTATTTTAGTATAGTGATATTGGGGCGCTTGAAAAATCGCGCTTTCACGACAGAGCCGACCGGTCAACATGGCCGACTTCACCGAGTTACCCCATCGAAGTTACTAATTGTAATATGATTTCAAGTTGCGATTTTACGCCGCCAAGTGGATTCTGGATTCACCCCGGAATATTGAATTATTCCCGTTGAAGTGGCACGGAGATATAAGGATATTAAAAAATAGTCTCTGAGGGAAAAAAAATGTAAATTAGTATATATATTTCTCGAAATGTCAAAGATTGAAATAGGTCTGCACTAGTCTGCAGAACTCGTGTTAATGCGATCTAAACTAATTTCCTCCAAAACCTCAGAAAAATGTGTGGGCGAAAAAAGCCCAGCCTCTAAATCGAGAGGGGATCCAATTCTCCCTCGGATTCGCTCCTACTCTACACGGAAGTAAATCAAACGAACTCTTAAAGCTGCCAAAGGGACTCGTGAGAACGGGTCCGAAAGTGTGGTCCACACCGAATGCGTGTTTACTTTAAAACCAGTATAACATTGACCAGATACTTCCAAATTCCAATGTTTAGAATATTCAAGTATTGGAGGTGGTGGTTTCGAACGCCTTAAACGGATACATAAATATTCATTATTCACGTCTGAACTATATAAGAATAAACAAGCAGTGTTTATATTTTAACTAAATAATTCATCAACAATTAACATTCCTTTTTGATTCCTGGGTGACTGGTTTACACTAATTGTAATGTTATAATATTTATTCACATTCTTATTCTACGTATATGTTTATTAAAATTACCGTCGTACTTATATTAATTCAAATTAACGCGCCTTATTTATTCGCGTTTTATCCGCGAGAAAGCGCTGAAAAACCCTAAAAATATGGCATCACGTCGCATACTCGAGCGCACGTGCTCGAGCGTCGCGCGCCAATTTTTCGCGCATCACCGTCGCGCAGCGTCGTGCACTCTTTCATCCTTCATTCTCGAGCTTTCTTATTCTTTCGCGCCGCGTTTCACAGGTCGTTAGATACCACGGATCTCTTGAGAAAATTACAGAAACCCACGTGGCAAGAAAAGTGGATATTTGGTAAGTAAATGTTTAATTTCCAATAAATGTGTAGAGAATTAGACCAAAAAATATCCTTAGCTACTTGGCATAATTACATATTTACGTGCATATTTGCTATGTACGCGGTTCTGCAGTTTGCTTGCTAAATCGGCTATCCTTGGCCACCACGTGTTGAATGGTATGCAATTGAAATACCGGCTGATGTGTGAACAGAAAGTACTATACTGCTTATAATTTTTTGGCAAGCTGTGAATTAAATAAAATAATTACGATCGTTGACTTCCCAACTATGAAACATCTATAATATTAAATCTTTTTATAGTTTACTCAACAAGGTTATTTCCTAAGCGCAGTTGACCTCTCACGAGTGAGTACTCGTTTGCTTTTTCATAGAATTGAAAAAATCATGCTACGTATTTGAAGGATAACTTTTTGTCAGAATAACTTTTCCTTTGGAGAATCATTGTGATCTGGATGAACTAAGAGTGTTTGACCAAATATTTAGAAAAAGTCAAAAATAGTGGAAATTGTGTGTGGAAATTTCTGGTTTTTTTTTCATATTTTTTGGTTAACAGATCTTCTTTCATCCAAATCAGAGAAAAATTCCAAAGAAAAATTCCAAACCAAAGAAAAATTCGTCCTGATAATTATCCTTCAAATTGCATAGTGATTTTCCCCCTTGATGGAAAATCACTCGATACGGCATAATTGCCTTATGCAGTAGTAAATTATGCATATTCCGATATTCGTATAGTGTCGCGATTTATTAATAATGGCTAATTTTAATTTATACTAAATTGTTGATCAATTGAAACTTGAAGATACGCCGAACGTTATCAAACTTCGGTTTACTTTTCACTAGTTAATTACTGATTAAGGCCTGTATATTCAAAACTGTACGTTTGTAACATTTCAACTATAATTATTATAGGATATTATTATGCATTATAATTATTTTTCACGCTATACATATAGACGGGCCCTAATGAAACACTTAGTGTATCTCGCTGGCCCAAATAGAACAAGGCTGTTTCATAAAAAGCTGGATAAGGCATGTACAGAGCTCTGTATATACGTCCTATGTCAGCTTCAGTTTTATGCACATTCCTATCATTGTTGATTATAAAATAGCAGAATATACTCTCACAAAACATTCTGCTTATACGTTATTTCAATCTGGCGTATACCACCTTGAGCCTCGTGTAATCTAGCTTTAGTTAGAAAGATATCAGACTAGCGTGGAGACCGCCGATCAGTAATTACATGTTATTTGCTTTGAATCACACTCATGTATTTACAACTAAATCTTGAAACATCTGTAATAATTGCAGAAAAAGGTTGAGCAGCTGACAGTCAACTGTGTATTCGAAATATACAACATACGTTTTAGGTAAGACTATTATTAACCAATCATTTAGTTTATGTTTGATCAAATGATTGGGTAACCAGCTACCATTCGATTGGCAATCACACTAATCTAATATCAATAGTGGCATTACGTCCATATTTTCAGTGTATATTTTATGTTAAACAACTTAACTTTGCAGTCAACTGTATAGTAGACCCTGACAAACATTAGTTCTCAGACTGTTTTCAGAATAAACTTTTATTTTCCTGCACATCAAATGAGAAATTATTGACTGACCTTTTGTTATTCAAAGTTTTATGTTCGCAACATTGAATATTATACTTTATTATACTTGTATTATTTATAATATTTGATTTCAGAAAATGACACGTAAAAGAAAAAGTAACGACTGCTATTCAGATAGACATAAACGTCGACTCGTTGAACAACAAACTAAATTAAGTATTATTAGAATGAAGCAAGCTATGTCATTTGAACAGACAAACTTATCCGGTCAAGACAATGAAAATACACTCGAGCTTTCAGAAACCCAGTCAGACTCTCGAAATTTTGATGTTACTATTGATGGACCAAATTTTGAAAGTGTACCATCAAGATCAGAAATAGATGATAATGTACATAGTAGCCAAGATAGTGAATATAATTCTGTAATAGGTAGCGACGTTGAAACGAATGTAGATGAGCATGTCAATAAAAATACACCTAGTATTGCAAATATTACAGAAGCCCATGATTTAAATCATTCAGATGATTCAAATCTTGCAAATTGTTCAGGAAGTTCTCAGGAATTATCAAATAACAATAACTCACTGGTTGGCGATTTCCGCCAATGGATAGCAGTTCATAGACCTTTGAGAGGTTCTGTTAACGCGTTGTTAGGTATCTTGAGAAAACATACAAACGCAAAATTGCCAAAAGATTACAGAGCACTTCTCAAAACTCCTTGGTCTACGGATATTCACTGTATCGCTGGTGGCCAATATTGGCATAATGGACTGGAAAAAGCAGTCAAATCTATTGTCAAGCATCGAAAGCAAGCTGGACACAATATTGGGAATATTAACTTGATGATAAACATTGATGGCGCTCCTGTTGGCAAATCGTCACAATATCGTCTTTGGCCAATTTTGTGTTCGGATGATATTTTGAAAAAAGTTTACGTTGTTGGGGCCTTTTTCGGAGAAGGAAAGCCTAACAATGCTAACGAGTTTCTTGACATGTTCATTAACGAAGCAGTGACTTTAATCAATAATGGTCTTCTATTTGATAATCAACAGTTTGATGTCAGAATTCAAGCCTTGATATGCGACGCACCTGCTAAAGCATTTATTTTACAAGTCAAAAATTTTAATGGGTACAACAGTTGTACAAAATGAAGGAGAATATTTAGAGCATACCATGTGTTTTCCATCAGCAGGTGAAAATATAACTCTAAGAACCGATGAAAATTTTAGAAATTATATTTATCAGGACGACTATCAAATTGGAACGACAAATCTTTCTAGAATACCTCACTTAGGATTGGTTACAAATGTTCCACTAGACTACATGCACCTAATATGCTTAGGGATTGTCAAAAAATTGCTTTTGCTCTGGACATGTGGGCCTCTTAGCGTGAGGCTATCCGCCTACGACATAAAAAAAATCTCTCGTGCATTAATTAGGCTGAGAAAATGGGTTCCATCGGATTTTGTGCGAAAACCAAGGTCATTAAAATTTGTCAAGTTGTGGAAAGCGACAGAGTACCGTCAATTTCTTCTGTACTTAGGTCCCATAGTTTTAAAAAATGTATTGAAGAAAAACTTATACGAGCATTTTTTAGTTCTGCATGTGGCGATAACAATTCTGATCAATCCGATTCTGACAAAAAATCCTTCAAATATAAAGTATGCAGAAGAACTTTTACAATATTTTGTTGAGTCTTTTGGAAATATATATAGATTTAAGCATATGTCCCATAATGTTCATAATTTACTACATCTTGCTGAGGACGTCGGAAAATTTGGTCCTTTAGATGAGTTCAGCGCTTTTAGATTCGAAAATCATATGTCTACGATTATAAAAATGACTCGGAAAGGCGAGAGACCGCTTCAGCAGATAGCTCAGAGACTTGCCGAATACGATTATATATCTACCACTGATACGACGGACGAAGACGTGCATATAAATGTTGGTTTTCACAAACGTCACTTCGAAGGTCCTTTAATTGGTGATTTAAAAAAATGCAAACAGTATAAGGTTCGGCGTCAGAATTCTTATTTCATTAATTGTAATAATTCTACAAATGATTGTTGCATGCTTAAAGACGGAACAATGGTAAAATGTGTAAATTTCGTAAAGTACAAAAACACATCATATGTTATCGGTTACGAACTGGTTCGATTTGAAAATGTATATTCACTACCTTGTGAATCCAAGACATTTGACATCCAAACTGTAAAGAAAGATGCTAACCTTAAGTCATGGCCATGCGCTAATATATGTCTCAAGCTGATGAAGATACCTTTGGATTGTGTAACATCTCGTAATGAAAAAATAGCTATGTTTCCAGTACTTCACACAGCTAGTAATCTCTGAGCAGAACAAACTGCACATTTTGTAAGCAACATGTTATTCACATGCATTTTTATGTACATGAAATTTCAGTTAGTTTAGAAATTATTGATTTCTTGAAATGAATGCACCAGCTTTTTTTATTAACCACGATCTTCAGTTGAATTTTCTAAGACCAGCTAATACTAAACAATATTAATTTGCTTTGTATATTCTCTGTACAAAATATTTTTAATATATTTCTGGCCGTGTGGCTAGAGATGTTCTAAATTCATATCAATTTATATCCTGCAAACTGTATATCTATATCGTGACCTCACTGCAACAATTTCTTATTTGAGATCGTTTTCAATACGCCGAAGAATCATGAATTTCAATATAGTCGAGTTTCATGATGGTCTGCACGTGATTCCGTTTAGCTGGTTGACCGATGATAATAAGACAGCTTATTGGCCTCCTTATGAGGATCCGATAAAAATGTGTAGGGCGGTGGTCAATATAGAGACCCCGGTCAAGGACAAGTGGGAGCTGTTGAAGGTGTTGGCCATACTCGGAAGTGCAGGTATTTACTATTCTGATCAAAGGTAACGTTAGGAACAACTGTTGTCTACAATCATATTTTTTAGTGCATGTCCGTCATCACACTAATTTTAGCATGCAAAGTAAACGATAATAAATAATAATCATTTACTAAAAATAATTTGTACATTGTGATCCTTTTTACATATTGGTTGATCTGAAATTATAAATCTGATAATTTTATCTTTGATTACGTGTTTGCCCAGCTGTTAAGTATGAACTACATTAAGGGGAGACTTCGGTAAAATAAGAAAGTCCCACATTTTTTGATCAATTTGATTAAAATTTGGACTATTTATTTACATAACAAAGCTAAAACTGGAATCTGGTTTAAGTTTCTGCTCAATATAGGTCAAGTAATTTGACAGTTACGCATTTTTTCCAAGATTCCTCGAAACATTCCTTGCTCATTAGGCTTCATCGTAGAAGGTTGAAGTTGGTTGTCGATACACTTTCTACCATAGACTAAAAATTGGTTGAAGAAATTTTTGATTAGAGTTTATCAAGTCATTTAGGCTATTACTTAAACAGTTTGAGTTTTTATTTACAAGAATTTTTGGTGCACGGTAGGCTGGGAAATGAGTTATATTCATCGGAGCTCAAATTCCTTTCACCAATTCCAGGACAATATACCTGATTGTGAAAATATTTCTGCTGAAGGGCAAAATGATTCGATGAAATCTAATGCGCAAGGAATTTTTTGCAGCGATGGGCAAAATCTTCGAACGGTTTCTTGCGCATATATTTTCATCGCAGGAGGTTGGAATTTTATTTCAAGGCCTATACTAACATTATCTAAAAATTTGTCGAAGGATTTTTTTGTACGACTTTCTTCAATCATGTAAAAATTAAAAAACCGATTTTTGTCCAAAATTTGACTGAAGTCTCCCCTAATTAGATTTGTGACACAAAAAGTAATTGTAAAGCAGCTGCTTAGTCAAAACGGTATACTACTGGAATCACTCTTAGGTTTCCTATCATGGAATCAACATAATGAACTGTCAGTTTCATAAATTATCCAGTATCAGATTTTTGGTTCTAGATTTCCTTATAGTAAATTCAAAGACGTTCTCATCGTATACATAATTCATAGTTTGATTATACAATGATGATTACGCAATTTATTTTGTGTTAATGGTGATGTATGTAGATATGATGTGAATAATGTATTAATTATATCAATTGTCTATTATTTGGTTTCATACAGATAATTACACTGACGCAACACAAAAACTGAAGCTCGTGCAGGATGCTTCCGATTTAGAGAATTTTGCAACGGAAGAGAGTTTGAAAAAGTCGAGATCTAAGCGCCATCGAATATTGCCTATCTCTCCGGACACATCTGGGGATGAGGAAGTGACTGTGCCTAAGCCGACAGAAGACGCAGCCAACAACAATAAGAAAAAAGCTACATGTGGAAATGGGGAAAAACCGATGAACTTGCCAATAAAACCGGTTGATTTTGTTATTATCAGAGAAGCAAGAAGAATTGATAATGTTGAGGCGCAGGTTACAAATCATTTGCCATCCAAGAGTGTGAATTCACAAGTTGGTAAGGATGTATGACTGTGAACCATGGTTTTATTTCATCCATCGCTTTTACATTTTTGTGTAAAAAATTGTGTAAATACTTTTTTCTAAACATCTAATACTTGTAGGAAGGGGGTTGGCGAGTAACAAAGGCATGCAGCGTCCAGCCAAAGAAAACAAAGAAACTATTATTCTAGAACGTAAATGTATATCTACTAATGAATAGTTGACATAGCAATTGCAGGTGGATGGTCATTGAATTAAGATTATGTTACGAATTAAATAGCTTCTTCAATTAAATTTGTTTTGTAAAGAGCATGCCCTGTATTCCAGGTACCCTATATTATTGAAAAGGTTAGATTAGTTTTGTGTAGATTCGATTTTCCACAGTCTCTCTGTAGTTTCTTAGTTGCAAAAGGTTCCCTACGTATATCTATATTTCCATTACAGACCATAAATATTTTTTCTAAGACTTAAACTATCATAATCTATAAACTTGTGGAGTCCCCTGTCAAAGATTTATATTTTATTTGCAGATATTGTCCAGTCGAATATATGTTCACCCAAATTTATATAAATACGATTTGTTCGTTTCAGACTTCCATAGAGAGCTACTAATCACTATTAGCAAAATTTACCACACGACCCAAGAGGTCGAAAAACGACTCAAGTTCATCGAAGACTCACTAAAAGCAAAGGAGTTACACCTTCCAGGGGCTCAAAATAACGGTCATGGTGCGGACGGAGACGCACTTGAAGCTATGTTGCCATTGGGGACTCTTCTAGAAATCGATGAATTCGATAATAAATTGCGAGAAAAGGAATTTGCATCACGAGTGGTAAGAGAATCTGTTATCATTTGGAAATTGTACTCGTTTTACAAAATTAGTCCTACACAAATAATTGTGTTTCAGGAACGAAAATGCCCAAATAGTTTGAAAAATTGCCAGCAATACCTACTTTGAGGGGTTTCATCCCTTATCAAATTTAGTACACCACTTCGTTCATCTTTTGTCAATTTTAGAAAACCCTCAAAACCTTTTTAAATCCTGTGAAATCTCCTGAAATTATTTGAGATCATTTGAGGTCCGTTGAAATCTCTTTGTATCTTGAAAAATATTTTTTTGCAACCTTCTGAAATCTGATGTTTCTTGAAATTTGTTGAAATCTTTTTTAATCGTAAAATTCCAAAATTGATAAGTTGATACAACCCATTGTCTTGCACATTATTGGCTCTAGAATTTTGCTAATTTGAAATCAAAGTGACAAATGCGAAATGTATGCAATTAAATTCATGGTATATATGATCAAATATGTAGCATACAGTGTTGATTTAATAAACAATAATCTTCCACTAATGATGGAGAATTTTAAACTATCGTAACCATTCTCCATCTGAGTGCAATGAAGAATATACGTATAAATACGGTAAATTCTAGTGCTTGGCGTTCCCTAGCTAACATCCAGCAGGTACAACAGTCAACGACTAAACAAACTATTTCATATTTCAGGTTAAGGTAGATAATGGCGTTTCAAAAGAAAAATTGTGTGCAACAGTAAGCGATTTTATAATTATAATACATCGTCTGTGCACGGCTTATATGTGTATAATATGTTCTTCTCGAATTAGGAATAAATGGCGAGTAAATAAACGGATGGTTTCTCTGTAAAACAAAGATTTTCTTTAATCACGTTTTCTCTACAATCTTACAAACTTGATAATCAACAATATCTTATATTCTAGCTTTTAACCATTACCTGTAAAACAAAGAAACAACATTCAATGTTTATTTTCCACGCTGTTCTTTCTTTATTTCACTTCTTGGAGGTTATATTATTTTATGGAGCTCTCCTTACGTCTCTCCTTACGCAATGCCTCTCTGTCGCACAATCAGATGCCTGTTTTATCTACCCGCACTTCGTGCGGGAGATTTTGAATGAAGAGATTGAATTAAGGGAGTGCAATGCGTCTACCTTACATCTCCCTCCACCGTGGAAGAAAAAAAAAAAATTTTTCGTTTACCTTTTTTTTTTTTTTTTTTTTTTTTTTTTTTTTTTTTTTTCGTTCGGTCTCTCCGTATCTTGTTATGCTGGGATCAACTTCGCAATGTGGAACAAGTTCGATTCCGATTTTTTGTGACCTGTGTCCACGCTATATATTGAATTTGACACTTTTTCTAAAACTCGGAAAGGACCGATTCTTAGTTCGTCTAACTTTTTCCTGTTTAGGCGATTACCATTTTCGACATACACATATTCTCCTACTTGAATTGTGTAGTCTTTCCTATTTTTGTCGTAAATTTTCTTGTTGTATGCGTGATACTTAATGCTATTTTCTAGAGCGGTTTTTCGATCTCTTTCTAGATCTTCGTTTATTGTTGGTCGTCTTAATTCTAATGGTAGTGTTGTCGTATCGGATCCTTCTAATAGGTGTTTTGGGCTAAACTTGGTGACCGTGTGTTCTGTTTCGTTGTATCTTCCTATGCATTCATGTGCTATGGTCGTCCATGCCTTTCTTTTGTTTTCTTCTTCATTTATTTGACATCTTATTTTGTTTACTATCGTCTGGTTTAGTCTTTCGTTTAACCCATTCGAGAATGCTGTATTCACTGCTGTGAATACGATTGGTATGTTTTCCCCGTTTAAAAATTGTTTGAACTCTTTGGAGTTTATACCAGGGTATTGGTCCGATAGTATCATGCCAATGTTATTATTCTTTAATATTTTCTGAGTTAATTTGATAAAGTCGTTCGAGTTTTGTGTCTTTGATGTTAATATATACCCAAATCGTGTGAAATGGTCTACCAATAGATGTAAGTATTTTTTTGTAGATCGTGAACCACCGAAGCCCCCGATAGTGTCGATTGAAACTATTTCAAACGGATGTTTTGCGGGGCCCAATTGAGACATTAGGCCAATTTTTTTCTGCCCTCTTGACTTATTTTTTATACAAATCTCGCAGCATTTACATATCTCTTTTATATTTTTTTTCAACTTCTTAGCTGTATAGTGTTTTGCGATTTTGTTCTCCAGCTGGTTTATTCCTAAGTGGGCGAAGTTCCGGTGTGTTTTTTTTATCAGTTCCTTACTAAAGTCTTCGGATAGTACAATTTTTTCTCTTTTTTGACTTTTTTTGTAATATATTTCATTTTTTAATTCTAGTCTTTTGTCGTTTGGCAGTAAATCTTGGTTTTGTTTTTGATCTTTAATAATTTCTTGCAATGTTATTAGATTGACAACTTTTAGAATTTCTTCGTCGTTTTCATGTGTGTCTAGCACTGGATTTCTGCTTAGACAGTCCGCTTCTAAATTCTCTTTGCCCGGGCGGTATATTATTTCCATATCGTATTGTGATAAGTAGTAAGTCAGATCTCCTAATTCTTCGTCCGTTCTTGCCTTTATATTCAGTTTTTCCAGTGGTTTGTGGTCTGAAAATACTTTAAACGATCTTCCCATCAACCAGTGCTGCCAATATTTTACTGCCTCTTTAATTCCTAGACATTCTAGGTATATTGCTTTTCTTTTCTTTTGGGCTTCGTTAAGTTTTTTTGAAAAATACGCTACCGGTTTTTCTATCTCTTTTCTCATTTCGTTCGCGGGTTGTGGTTGTTTTAGTACCGCTCCTACCCCTTTTATTGACGCGTCTGTGTAAATGTGTATTGGCAGATTTGGGTCGAATATGGCGAGAACTGGCTGCGTGCAGAGGTATTGTTTTATTTTTCCGAAGGCTTCTTGGCAGTCCTTTGACCAAATGAATTTTTGTCCCTTTCTTAATAGGTTGTGGAGCGGATCCAGAATGATCGATATGTTGGGCACGTATTCATTGTAGAAATTGATTTTGCCTAGAAATTGACGAACGTTTTTTTGTGTTTGTGGCACAGGGAAGTTTCGTATTGCAATCAGATTATCTTTAATTGGGGCAATAGAGTTGTTTTTTATGATGTGGCCCAAATATGTGACCGACTCTTCTGCAAATGTGCATTTTGCAAATTTCAATCTGAATCCTTCGATTTTGATGGCTTCTAATAGTAGCGATATTTGCTTCACGTGTTCCTCAAATGATTGTGAAAAAACTAAAATGTCGTCTATGTAGTTGACAGTGAAGTCTGAAAGTTTATGTTTTCGAATGATATTACTCAGTATTCTTTGAAAAATAGCCGGTGAAGTTTTTAATCCGAAAGGTAAACACGTCCACTGAAAGTGGCCCTCTTGAGTTATAAACCCTGTTTTCGATCTATCTTCAATTCTTAGTGGGATTGACCAAAACGCCGAATTGATATCGAGTTTCGAAAAGTATCTGCTATTTCTTGTTTTTGCCACTAAATCCTCGATTAATGGAAACGGCTGTTTCTGGGGTATTACAATTTTATTCAAATCCCTGAAATCTATGCATAATCTTGATCTCTTATTTTCGTCTCTTTTGTATGCCAGTGTCACTGGGGCCGCGAAAGGGCTATATGACTCTTCTATTAGATTTCTTTTCAATAGTTCCGAAATTTGTGATTCTATTTCTTTTTTATCCTCTATTGTGCATCTGTATGGTCTTTTGCTACAGTATTTCTCCGTCGTTAATTCTATTCTTGCTTCATAATCCCTCACCGAGCCGATGTCGTATTTGTCTTTGGCAAACAATGTTTTGTATTTTTCTAAAAGGTTTTCTATTACAAATTTCTGGTGGTGGTTCAAGTGATTTATCGAAATGTTGAACTTGTCTACCTTTAAATGTTCATTGAAATTAATCTGTCTTGTCTCGTTGCTTATTGCTTTTGGGGTTTCCCTGTCTTTCTGAGAGTCGACTTGTAATTTTTCTGTTTTGCCGGCAGTGTCCGGGGTTTGTTGTTCTATTTCTAATTTTTCATTTTGTTTTAGGTTGAATTTTTGGATGCAATCTAAACCGATCAAAAATTCGTAGTTGAAGTTATCGTTATTCACTACAAAAACATCCATTTCTCTCTCTATTTTTAGAATTTTTATTTTTACTCTGATCGTGCCTTCAGTCTGATTCACACCATTAATCGTTCTAAGGTTAATCTTTTTTTCATATGCGCTGTTGCTGTTTTTTAAATTCAGTATTTTTGCATTTATCAATGATACATTCGAGCCTGAGTCATATATTCCAGTTACTTCTAATGTGTCATTCAGTAATATTTTGAGTTTGATTAATGGTGGGATTCTGAGTTTTTTGGCTCGTAATTGAGCTCTGTTTCTAGCGTCGCGTTATTCACCATTTTTATTTTGTTCTCCCTGAACCAACAGGATGATTCAGGGTGAAAACGTATACCTTTGTTTCTGTCTTTGCAGATTCTGCACGGCGTTTTCTCTGCTTTTTCTTTGGTGTCGGGAGTTTTGTTTTTTCTTTCGAACTTATTTTTTTGAACTAGGTGTTCCAATTTCCCTATGTCGTTATACAGGTCTTCGGTTTCGGTCAGGGTCTCTCTGTCGATTCTGTCGGCTACAAAGTTTGGCAGGCCACTTGCGATGAGGTCTATCAAAGTACCCGTATCTATCGTTTTTCTCACTTCTAGCAATAATTTTTCTTTTTTTATCGCGTATTCTAGTAGAGAGCCTGTCTGATATTTAAATGAAAGCGCGTATCTGATAGGGGACCATCCCTTACTTCCAAAGGTTTCGCAAAAGTTCTTTTTCCATTTTTCCCATTCTGATTCTACTGTGAGTTTCATCAACATGCAACTGTACCAGTCCGTGCTCGGTTTTTCGATGAAGAATTTCAAAATTTCGATTTTTTTTTTGTCTTGACCTATCTCAAAGCGCTGGCATTCTTTTTCGAATTCGTTGATCCATTGGTGCGCATTGGAGTTTTTTCCCGTGAACTTTTCGAGTGTAAAATCTTTCGATATTTTTCCCAAATTTTGGATTTCAGATTTTGCCGTTTTTTCTTCTAGTATTTTCTCTAGCAGAGCCATCATCTTTCCGTCCGAGTCTTTCGGCTGGGGTGCGGCTGTAGCCTTCTCTTCTTTGATCTCCTCCAGGAAATATTCTCCGAATTGTACATTGTCATCTTCGTCTAGATATGTTGCTTTTAATTCTTCTGATAAAGTGATCCAAACCTGTCGTGATTGGTGTCTCTTCTTCAGCGTATTCTTTACCTTGGCAAACGTCTGTGTTTTGGCTAACTCGGTGTGTAGAGTGGTTGGCTGGTGTTCGTCTGGAACTCCGAATGAGCGGCCGTCCGGTGTCTCGATTGAGGTTAGGCACAGCACGTTCGTTTTCCCATCCGAAGTCCCTCTTATCGTGAACCCGAATCTCAGTTTATCCATCGTGGGTTTTCTTTACGAGAATGTTGTTTTATAATATGTTCTTCTCGAATTAGGAATAAATGGCGAGTAAATAAACGGATGGTTTCTCTGTAAAACAAAGATTTTCTTTAATCACGTTTTCTCTACAATCTTACAAACTTGATAATCAACAATATCTTATATTCTAGCTTTTAACCATTACCTGTAAAACAAAGAAACAACATTCAATGTTTATTTTCCACGCTGTTCTTTCTTTATTTCACTTCTTGGAGGTTATATTATTTTATGGAGCTCTCCTTACGTCTCTCCTTACGCAATGCCTCTCTGTCGCACAATCAGATGCCTGTTTTATCTACCCGCACTTCGTGCGGGAGATTTTGAATGAAGAGATTGAATTAAGGGAGTGCAATGCGTCTACCTTACATGTGTTGTAACGTTTCGCGGTTATGGGGTCCAAAGGACTAAAGTAACCGCTGCTATTGTGAGTGTCTTTGCTCGAGTTGAAAGTTGTTATTAATGAATTTAGTAAATCGGAGCTCTCCTCATGTAGGTAAAGAAAGAATGAGTCTGCCAATTAAAGAAAACCTGGGCTATGTTAGCTATAGAGTGTTCGTGGAGTCGGACAGGATTCGCCTGCCAGAACCACCTTGCAATAGACTTGGGTTTTTTAGGCCGAAGCTACGTGTTTTGCAGATTTGGACAGAATACCAGAGGTGCACTATCGTTAGTTACGGAATCAGGTAAATAGATTACCGTCCCTGCTTTCCTGAGATCGGACTTAAGTACCTGCGTACCAAAGCGGTTCGTTTTAATCGCGAATTTATGATGATGTTGATTTATCCCAGACCAAGGCGCGAGCCGTGGTTGTCCCTCGGACTTGGGATCACCACCAGGGAGAGCCGGACACAGGTTTTACCCAGTACTGTCAAACTGGCTGTTTATCCAAAGCTGTTCCCTGCCTATAGTATCCCCAATTGATTGACCTCAACAATTTGGTTTATCAGACAAGGATGCAGTAGATGTAGTTACGAAAGAATTCTTCAAGTTATATTTACAATAAACAAAATGGTTTAACAAAAGAGGAGTAAAGAAAATAGTAATGTTAACAGAGAAGAAACAACTAAAAATAACTAAGAGTACAATCGCTGCTAAAAGCGATCGAAAAGAATTAAATCTAAATACAAAGAATATTAACAAACAAAAGAAAAATAAAGAAATAAGAACTCAAGTTTCATAGGCTGCGGTCAATCAGTATGCCGTAGGAGAGTTTAAAAGAGTTAAGTTTAGAGTTGAGTATGCGAAGGTCGTTATAAGTTTTCGGTTTGGATTTCAATATTCGAAGATTTGGTTGGTTGAAAGTAGATTGAGTAGACTGCTTTAGTTCTAAGCTCAAGATTTGGTTTCTGATAATTTATGTCTCCTAGAGAGAACAGTGAAATTTCACAGAGTTAAAGTTTGAAGTTAAAGAGAGTCAGCTGAGCGTTTTGCTTCAGTGCTCGAAGAATGAGTGATAAGTGGAACAGCTGTGCGCTTTGCTACAGGTCTGAACTTGTAATCGAAGAGTATTTAATAATTTCAATAGAGTCAATTGGGCGCTTTGCCTCAATTGCTCGAAGAAGTTAAATATTGGGTGGAACAGCTGTGCGCTTTGCTATAGGTCTGAACACTAGGTCGTCGTTCGTGCTCAGTTTTATACTTGTCAGGCCTATTGTCTAGGGATTATCCCCGCCGTTGGGTCCTGGTCCGTCGTGCTGTCCTCACACCGCTCGCTGGTGTGGGTGATCATGAGATACAGCTGGTTGTATGTAATGGTCATACTCGGCTGACCGTTACAGTATTGTATGTTATTGCTATAGATGTTTGAACAAGTACTTTCTTCCAGGAAATATTCTGCATACCTTGATTCTGAGGCTGACTATAATTGAAGGGGTTGGTGCAAAAAGGATATACGTGATAGACAAAAACGTCCTTTTTTTATATTTTGATACTCTTTCTACATTAAGGCCCTCACTATATAAACCTGTATTCAATATTCCAGACCTATAATTCTACAGTATAGATTATATCATTCATTGGATTGTTCTATTCAATGAAAAGATTGAGAGGGCACCAAGACTTTCATTTGAGAAGTATTACAGATTAGGAGTATAAAGAATATTTGATTGAGCAAGAATATTGATTTAATCCTGAATCCTAATCAATCCAATTAATTCGGTCATCTGCATCGGATATATAGATACAGGGTTTCTACTTAACCCGAAAATCAATGAAATCGGGGTAGTCAGGGAATTTAACCGGAATATATACCTACATTGTGAAAAACAGCAACTATGCTGCACATTTTGTACAGTGCGCGAGTAATAATCATTTGTACACAGCAATAATTGTTGATACATACTGAGGCTCACATGAATAAAAATTTGTAACAAAGTAAATTGGGATTAAAATATTTTTGAACAAAGTTTTACGGCTATAATCATCAAACAAATTAGAGAAGTTTTTTATACTTCTGAAAATTTCAGGAAATTTCTGTTTTAGGTTAGACTAGACACCCTGTATAATCGGCAAGAGCTTCATTCTGGTTAATCACATACTGATCAAAATAATGATTACATATATTGCCCCTCGACAAACTAAATTCTCCACTTATATTATACTAAATTAATAGCACGCAATTATAACTCTTATTATGTTCTATTTTGTCCTGGATTACCCATCTGCACGCATTAATACAATTCATTTGAAAACATTTTAACTGTATAAATTTATATACTGGTTGCTAATCTAAATGGTGAGGGAATCCTATAGTGAAAATGTAAAGTGACAATGGGAATTGTTGTGATTTTTCTATTTGGCTTGCAATATTTTTTTGACTAGTGCATAATTTACAAGCACTATAATATGTGGTATGAAATAATTTACTATATTTTCTCAATATATGTTTTTAGGTACACTTTATGAAAACTCTTGGCGGAAAAGACACCCATGATTTTTTATTCAATGCCTTGAAACGCTGCCTCAGTAATTCCGTTGCCAAAGAGTACAATATGGATGGCAAAAAAAAAAGAAACTGCTGAGACCGACATATTCTTTGAGAACCATCCTCAGTGAGTATTTGCGCGATATGTTGGAATAATATAATTGTTTCAAAAAAATATAGTTCTTAACTGAAAATGATTATTTTCTCCAGAAGCTGCAAAGATGCATAGGGCTGAATCTGATGAAGATCTCGCCATAAAAATTATAAGCTCCTGGCTCGCTGGAGCCAAATTGAGATTCGATAGAGAAACGTACGACAAATAAAAAATCTTCTTTACTGTGAACGACTACCTAAGCATATGTTGAAGGGTATAATTCAAACCTGGGATTTTTTTTTTTTTTGCACAGCGCCAAACTGGGAGTGATTGAACCAGAACAAGAACAACAAGAACAAGTACAACAAGAACAACGTGCGGATTGAGAGTATATGACAAAACGTAACATTTCTTTGTAAATATGGTGTATAGCAAAAGACTGCCCTATATCAGCTTAATTATTAAAGCCTATACTTTCATGTGCATTATTGTTTCCAAAATAATATAAACATAATAATATAATAATAAGTTTATATTGAGAAAAAGACTATACTTACTTTCACGTATATTTCGAAAGAAGCCTTTGGTTCACGACTTTACATTTCGTACTACGCACTAGTATAGTATGCGTAGTAACGTTTACTACGTGTGTTACGTAACATTTCTTTGTAAATATTGTGTAAAGCAAAAAACTGCCCTATATCAACTTAATTATTGAAACCTATATTTTCATATGCATTATTGTTCCCAAAATAACATAATTATAATAATATAATGATAAGTTTATATTGAGAAAAAGACTATACTTACTTTCATGTATATTTCAAAAGAAGCCTTCGATTCACGACTTAATATTGGCATGAGTCTGTACGATTTTATAATGTATTTGAAAATAAATAACTTTATAAGATACCTATATAATTAATCATTTTACTCAGATTCAGGACTTTCTTTATTACCTGAAAGATTTTTGAAATGTATTGTGGAACATATCAGAAATATTTTCACTATATCTTTCGGAAATGTTTCAGCAATATATCAGTCACGATTTTCAGATATATCGCTGAAAAATTTCTGAAATATATCGCGGAAATATTTCTGACATATTACCGAAATGTTTCTGACATATTTTTGACATATGTCAGCTATATATTTCTGACATATTTCTGAAATGTTGCAATAAAGAATAACGTGTTTCAAATGAGACGTTTCTGAAATATATCGCGGAAATATTTCTGACATATTACCGAAATGTTCCTGACATATTTCTGACATATGTCAGCTATAAAACGTTAGTTATATATGCGGACATGGACATATTTCTGACATATTTCTGAAATGTTGCAATGGAATATAACATGTTTCTGATAAGACATTTCTGAAACATTTCTGAAACATATTGTGCTGTGTGGGTGAAGAAGAATGTCAATCCAAAAGTAGATATGGGTTGGATTTCTAAGTTAGATAAACCACAGCTATTAGAAAAACTGTTAAAACGAGGGGTGACAAAAACACCAGATACTAACATCGACGCATTAAGAAAAGATCTCGTCAAGTTATTACGTCATACAACGGAAGCAGAGAGCTCTCAGCAAATGGAGCAACGTCAACAAAGGCAAGAGTTGACTGAACAAGAACCCGGCGACATTCAGAATCCAGTGGCAAGAAGAACGAAAATGGCATACAAAGCTCCAAGTCTATAATTTCAACTCGGTCAGGACGACTATGATATATTTATTGATCAACTGGAGTTGTATAATTTGGCGAATGATGTGGCGGACGACAAAGCGGTGGCCGTGCTACTCACCAAGATGAGTCCAGAAGCATACAAACTTATTCGGAATCCTTGTGCGCCAACAGAACCGAAGTCGGAGACATTTGCAGAACTTAAATCATTATTCAAAGAACACTTGTGTCCCAAGCCTTCGGAGGCGATGAAAAGGTACAGATTCCATCAAACCCGGCAAACTTTTACAGAAAGCGTCGCAGATTACGTGGCTCGATTGAAGAATCTAGCCTATAATTGTGAATTCAGCAATTTTAAAGAAGCTCTTAGAGATCAACTAGTCTGTGGGTTGAGAAGTAAAGACACAAGGACTAAAATCTTCAAGGAAGAAAAACTCACGTACGACTCAGCGTACAAAATTGCATTCGCTTCAGAAAGAGCAATTCACATACACCCCGTTACCTGAGCATATCAGTGATGAAAAAGCTGTCGTCAACATCCGTAACAGCGACTCATATTGCTTTCTATGGTCGGTCACCGCAGCCCTCTCTCCAGCTAACAACAATCTCGGCGTAATTACTTTATATCTAGATTTAGCTTATTACTTTAATACGAAGGTTTGCATTTTCCAATGTCCTTAGACCAGATTCCAAAATTTAAGAAACTTAACAAATTTTCAATCAACGTTAATGGTGTAGATTGTACGGAAAAACAGAAGCGCAGTGAAATTGTAGCCATTCATTCCAGCCGAAACAAGTCTGATGAATCAGTATTCTATTTTTTAGTGATAGAGACTGAAAACGACGATAAAGATGTTGATGATGGTATGTAAAATATTAGAAAGAATGTAACACATCATTTTGCATGGATTCGAAAATTATCGAGATTGACAAGTTCCCAAATTTCCAAACGCTTACATCAGACGTGAGTAGTGTATATATGAGAGTTCTGGACCACCAACCCCCCTAGCTCCCCCCTAGCTCCCCCCTAGGTCCCCCCTAGCCCCCCCCCCGACTCACGGCGCACGCTCTCCCAGCCCCCCCCCCCCCCCCGGCCATTTTCGGCGGCTATTTCCATAGGATCTGACACACACACACACACACACACACACACACACACACACACACACACACACACACACACAAAATAATTCCTGTCGAGACTTGTTTGGCGTCGGAAAGCTGCACATAAATCAGATGGGGTAAAAACTTGCTAGATCTATTGAAAAAATTCCAGGAAATTGCTCTTTGAGATGGTGCCGACAATGCACTTAAACCAATCTGGGATAGTGGGGGAGTGGTCCCCATAAAAATTCCTCGCACAATATGCGTGTCGAGACTTGTCCACTGGAAAAATTGTAGTGGGAGTGGGTGGTATATAAAGCGTACGTCTATCGTGATCGTCACTCTGTTCTCATCGTATTCTTATTGTGAACTGTTCTCGCTCGTGAAATAACCTCGAAACGCGATGGATCTAGCAAAAGTTAAACGCGTCAGCCGCCTGGAGAATCTGCCAACCAAGAAGATGTCGGAACTCGAAATTGGGGGAGTGTATGACGTCATCGGGTTACGACTGGTCAAAACAAAATTCGGGGTACGTGTTCTGGCGACAATCGATGGAGAATACAACGTCTTCTTACCACCGAGAATCGCAAGAGTTCTACAAGAAGATTCCAGTCAGCTGACTGAAATGTGTAGCATGGCCGGAGAAAATCGTCTGCAAATGAAATACCTTGGTGGAGAATTCAACAAGTTCGAATTTTCATGCAGTTATGCGCCTTAAATGAACTATGCGATCCCCCTCTACTTCCACAAAATTCATCCACGAGGGGGTAAAAGCGGGAGTGCTGGAGATGGAATAGTCAGTCTTCCACATACAATCCGTCAGTATATAATCGAGCGCAACATTCCCACTCCTCAACATTGCGATGATCCTAGACGTGCAATGTTTTATCAGTCATAACATGAAGTTTGTACCCAAGGAAGTCGCAGTCGTGAATGTAAACGGGTCGGGTCTGGATTACATCATTTTCAAGCCGCCCTATGATTTGGCAAGCCTACCACTTGAATGTAGAGCTACCAATGTATGGTTGACGCACAATCACTATGGAATATCATGGAACGCAGGCGACAAATCTCACGAGGATGTGACGAAGATTGTGAGAAAAATGGTTGAAAATGCGTGTTACGTATACGTCAAAGGGGCGGAGAAGAAAGCATGGTTGACGGAGATCGCCGATGGTACAACAAGGGTTATTAATATGGAAAATTTGCATATCATACCCCCTGCACTGGAAAAATTGAGGTATATGGAAGCGGCATCGTGGCACGACGCGAACCATGGATACTCTCCAGCGAATAACCTCCAGCAAGCAGCAGCGCCAGGCTCAATTTGGTATGATGACAACTCTGAATACATCCCGGCATACAATTGTGCCTTTGAAAATGTGCAGCGACTAAGGAGTTGGTATTCGAAGGAGTGTACCAGCTCCCTCGAGAAATCCTTCCGTCTGTACAGAGAATTGGACGGTTTAAGGGGAATGATGTCCGAGGATATAGCTTTTTTACCAAAAGAATTTATCTGCACGTTCGCATCAAACTCCATCAATGATGCGTGGGATAAACTATCAGAGAATATGAAAATGGACCACGCGGTCGCAAGGTTCCGCAGATGTAGCATACATTACACACCAGGACCCGATGGCGATATCGTGGATGGACCGAATCCTCTAATTAAAGACTGTTTAGCTTGCAATCGTGTGTATAGATAATATGGACAATATTTACCAAAATAACAATAGAATTTATTACGATATATACAATTATATTCGCGTTTATATGTAAAATATTCGATAGAATTAATCTCAATTATATCATAGCTTATACATGGAATTAAAAAAATTTTCTATTCAATAAAATTATAATCTAGAAATAGGATACATTACAAATATATATCTTTATAACTTTTACCCATTCTCCTCATACAAAATGTAAATGTTATGAATTTTTACTTGTGAAAAATATATAATCAATAATTATGAATTTAGCGTGGTTTATTCCTCGAAATAATCCATAAAATCATTATCGCTATCCTGTTCGCTAACATTATCATCATCATCGCTATTTTCAACATCTATAATTATTACAATAGTTTCATTCGCCCATTTTTCTATAATTATTTGCATACATGTATCACCGTAATTTATATAATATTGGCTGTTTGGTCTCACTCGAGCAGCTCGCGCATCCTCAACGAGATCCCGAAGCTCCTCCAACGAGAACTCGCGTGTTGCTTCGGAAAAGCCTATAATTATCTCTTCCTCAGCCTCCTCATCCTCGCCCCAATCAATGCTCGACCACTCGTCGTTATCATCACTCGAATGAGATGACATTTTTTTCTTTCCAAAATTGATTTGCGATGAAAAATCTGTAAAAAGAGCAAGCCGAAATAGAAAAGTTGATGCTGCTGCACCCATCATTTATATGCATGATAAATCCCCAATTCAAAAAAGTTTCCACCTATTTAAAATGAGTGATACGGAGAAGGTGTGGAAGATACTAGAATTTTTATTTTAATGTAGTGCTACTCACCAATCCTCGTCCGAAAAATAACCATCATCGTTAGCCCTATCTATGTCTCCCAGGATTTCACGGATTTCATCAATCTGATCCAGAAGTAAACCGAATTGAAAGCGTGCGTCATTATCATCACCACCATTCCAAACACCCTCCACCTCTGCTTCCTCCTCCTCCTCCTCCTCCTCCTCCCCCTCCTCCTCATCCTCCACATCACTCGATGATGATGATGATTCGAGATGATGCTCGCGAGCCAAATTATGTTCAACCTCACGATGATCATCACCAACACTATCGTCAACACATCGCTCGGGGTCGATAATTAGCCTATCAGCATCACTATCAGTCAATTCATCCTCATCATCCTCCTCATAATAAGCCGCCCCTCTGCACACCCGCTTATATGTGGGCGATCGTGGTGAATGGGGTGGGGAGTCTGATGCCCCCCTTTTCTGTCCGTTCATATTTTTTCGATATGTTTCTAAAATTTTTCCAGAATTTTTATGGATACGATGATAGGGAATACAGAAAAGTTAAAACAAATCGAAAAAAACTTTTGTTAACATACTAATCAAATGCGATAATCATTACGGAATTCAAATCAACATTCACAGTATCGTAAGAGGATTGGCGTAGCACCATATACATATATATGTGTATTCTATAAAGTACTCACAAAAAATATAAACTCGTTGAAGTCTTGAGATTTTTCCAATGAACACCGATTTTTTTCTTTCTCACAGCTCACTTTATCAAAAACGTCTGTTTTGACACGAAGGATTTTTCAAAATTACTAGACAAGTTTTCAAACCACTGTTCGAATAAATACTAAAGGACTCGCACCCGCCCTCTACCGAGCAAAACCCAGCCCGCCAATCATTCGTAGAGCACGCATCACGTGACATAGAGACGAAAGAGTGACGCGGGGGTGGCGGTATAAGCTAGGAGAAAATTTTCTCAAGAGCTCGCCAGCTTTCCATTGCATACCCCACGCTAATATGGTTGGGGATGTGCAGGCTCAGACTTGCTCGCTATCAAGAGTCGTAAATTGCATACCCCACGCTAATATGGTTGGGGATGTGCAGGCTCGGACTTGCTCGCTATCAAGAGTCGTAAAACCCCAAAACTGCATGTGCACATACCATCCGGTGAAGAGCGGGCAAGATAAGATTTTTCTGACACCAAACACTGTTCGACACTCGCTTTTCGTTGACCGATTTTTCCCACCACATGGCTCACGCTGCTTAACGACTCATAAAACCCAAAAATTTAGGGATGGTGGGAGGGGGACTGCGGACCCCGTCGCCTCTGACGCCATTTTTTACATGAATTTCATCTTCTCTGCAGAGTCGGGAGGGTGATGAAGAGCGGGCAAGATGAGATTTTTCTGACACCAAACACTGTTCGCCACTCGCTTTTCGTTGACCGATTTTTCCCCACCACATGGCTCACGCTGCTTAACGACTCATAAAACCCAAAAATTTAGGGATGGTGGAAGGGGGACTGCGGACTCCGCCGCCTCTGACGCCATTTTTTACATGAATTTCATCTTCTCTGCAGAGTCGGGAGGGTGATGAAGAGCGGGCAAGATGAGATTTTTCTGACACCAAACACTGTTCGCCACTCGCTTTTCGTTGACCGATTTTCCCCACCACATGGCTTACGCTGCTTAACGACTCATAAAACCCAAAAATTTAGGGATGGCGGGTCGGATAAAGGGTGGGCCCAGTCGTCTCTGACGTCATTTTTCCCTCCGAGATGCGCAGAACGCAGTGCGCACCGCATCTCTGACGTCATTTTACCCTCCGATATGCGCAGAACGCAGCGCGCGCCGCATCTCTGACGTCATTTTACTCTCCGATATGCGCAGAACGCAGTGCGCACCGCATCTCTGACGTCATTTCACACTCCGATATGCGCAGAACGCAGTGCGCACCGCATCTCCGACGTCATTTTACCCTCCGATATGCGCAGAACGCAGTGCGCACAGTTCCCAAATTCTTGCGATCTATCGGTCTACATACATATAAGCTCAACGCATCCGATGCAGACTCGTCAGTCTTCCACGATACGTGCAAGTCAAAAAAGTTATACAAAGTTCAGCTTATATCAACGTCATGGCAGTCGAAGCGTATATGGGACTTGCGGAGCAGATGGAGAGGACGTACAATTTGCTGAGAGAGCAACTACCCGGAGAAGAGAATGACGCCGTCATCAATCATTGGGCTGATATTGGAATTGCGAATATCCAAGTTCTGCGCGATATTTCCATGCAACGAGGAACAACCGTTGATGCGAAAATACGGATCCAACATACGATCGCACTCCTGCAATCTTGGGTGACGAAGATCAAGCAGTTGCAGCAGCGCACAGTGGTGACGGGTGGAAATATCGGTACTCCTGCGGGTGTACAATGGGACCACGTGGATAGCGCTTTTGCCAGCCGAATCAGAACGGGGGTTGTCACAAATCTCCGGCATAAAAATTTGGACGCCTTTCTGGACGATGTGCAGCGCGTCGTCACCGAGAAGTTGGAGCTGATACTGCGCGAGGAGGGAAATGTGAAGGTTAACCTCATATTATCGTGCAAATTCGAAAATGCCAAGCACGAAGAGATCTCCACCGAAGTTAAGAGCTTCCACACCTCCAACGTGGCGATTCTCCTCCCATCGAGCAATATAAATGGTTGGTTCACACGTGCACGGGGTGATCTGCAGTCAAAGGTGGAAGATTTCGAGCAACGCGATTCCGGCTGGAGTATGATTGAGATCCTTAACCTCACTGTAAATATCAATCGCTATCAGCCTCTCGCCGCGGGGGCTTCAACATTCGTCGACCTGCCCCAAGACATTCGACATAAAAAGGCTGTGATTAACGTGAGGAACGAGGACGAAAGATGCCTTCTCTGGTCCGTCACAGCAGCCCTCCACCCGGTCAACACCCACACCGATAGGACTAGCCGTTATCATCGATATATTTCCGAGTTGGA
The DNA here is from genome assembly GCF_021901495.1 of Neodiprion virginianus. NCBI lineage: Eukaryota > Metazoa > Arthropoda > Insecta > Hymenoptera > Diprionidae > Neodiprion > Neodiprion virginianus. The sequence goes on from NC_060877.1 coordinate 16,530,518, forward strand.
CTGTACAGGTATCAATTTCCCTGCTACTCTACATGATGTGAAAAAGCTTGAGAGATTGAATAATTTGCGCATTAATGTATATGGTATAGAATCTCAAACTTTTTCGCATCATGCAAAATCAAATAAAAGCGTCATCGTGCCAATTTATTTGAGTAAAAATTTGCATAGCGTAAACATTGACGCGATCCATCTTCTAATGGTTGAGAGTAATCCGGAAGACGATATGACTGGTGAGTTTGCACCGAGATTCCACTTTGCTTGGATTAAAGATCTTTCCCGATTGGTGAGCAAACAATTGTCTGATCATAATGGCCAGCTGTTTTTATGTGACAGATGTTTGTGCCACTTTAGCGTGAAACACGCCTACGACAATCATCGGCAAGATTGTATTATGCTAAATAAAGTACGCATGGAATTTCCCAAGTGTAAAGATTTAGTATTTTCCAATTTTCAAAACAAAGGCACCGTTCCATTTGTCGTATACGCCGATCTCGAATGTATATTAATCCCTGAACCTATAGATGAATTTGAAACTCGTAAGACTTGTGAAATTCAAAAGCATATCCCGCACAGTGTAGCGTACTATGTACATTGCGCGTACGATGAGACTTTATCGGAGTTCCACGGTAAACGCGGTGTCGATTGCATAGATTGGTTTATGAAACAGCTTAAAGATTTATCAATTCAAGTAGAGTCACGCATCAAAAACATAATTCCGATGAAGTCTCTTACCCAAGTGCAACGCGATCGTCACATGCGCGCAAAGAATTGTTATATTTATGAAAAACCCTTTACGCCTGAGGAGAAAAAGTGTTACGATCACTGTCACTTCACGGGTAAATATCGTGGTCCTGCTCATAATCGGTGTAATTTGAATTTCAGAGAGACGCACACAATTCCAATAGTTTTCCACAATTTGTCCGGTTACGATTCTCATTTTCTAATAAAATCCCTCGCGTCAACTTTTCCCGGTAAAATTACACTGCTACCCATAAATAAGGAAAAATATATATCCTTCACGAAACGCGTCGATGGAACAATGATGCACTTGAGATTCATCGATTCGTTCCGATTTATGGCTAGCAGCATCGATAAACTTTCCACATATTTGACTGATACCGATAAACACATAACACGCAAATTTTATAATAACCCGACTCAGTTCAGTTTGATGACCCGCAAAGGCGTTTTTCCCTATGAATACGTCGATTGTTGGGGGAAACTCGATGGACCGCGATTACCTGCAAAGAAGCATTTCTACTCGCACCTCTGCGATGCAAATATTTCAGACACCGATTACGAGCACGCGAAAACTGTTTGGAGGGAATTCCATTTAGAGTCATTGGGGGGCTACTCAGATTTATATTTAAAGACCGATGTTCTTTTGCTTGCCGATATTTTCGAAAATTTCCGCGCTAGCTGCTTCAAAACATACAATTTAGATCCGTTGCACTACTACACTGCACCGGGACTTGCTTTTGACGCGATGCTCAAGCATACTAATGTGAATTTGCAACTTTTGGACAACCCTGAAATGGTATTATTCATTGAAAGAGCCATTCGAGGCGGCGTAGCGCAATGTTCTAATCGACACGCTCGGGCCAATAATAGATTCATGGGAACAGATTTTGATCCAAACAAAGCGGAATCATATCTCATGTATTTTGACGTGAATAACCTGTACGGTGCAGCTATGAGCGTGCATTTACCAATCGGTTCGTTCGAGTGGGAGTATCAGCACATCGATATAACGAACCATCCGGACGATTCGCCGATCGGCTACTTTCTGGAGGTAGATTTGGACTACCCTGTAGAACTCCACGAGGATCACAAAGACTTACCTCTTTGTCCCGAACATTTTACTCCTCCAGGTAGTAAAAATGCCAAACTCGCGACCACCCTTCACCCCAAAACAAAGTATATATTGCACTATAGAAATTTGAAACAGTGTCTGAGTTAAGGATTGAAATTAACGAAAGTGCATAGAATTTTGAAGTTTGCGCAATCTCCATGGCTCGAGCCTTACATCACGCTCAATACAGACATGCGTAAGCAATCTAGGAATGAATTTGAGAAAAACTTTTACAAACTCATGAATAACGCTGTGTTCGGCAAGACTATGGAGAATGTGCGAAATCATAAAGATGTTAAATTGGTTACAAAATCGGAGGGAAAAGGTGGTGCAAGAACGCTTATTGCCCGAGCAAACTTTCACAGCTGCACCGTATTTGACACTGATATGGTTATCATTGAAATGAATCGTGTCAAAGTTCACTTCGCCAAACCTATTTACGTCGGCGCATCAATTCTAGATCTGTCAAAAATCTTTCTCTACGACTTCCACTATAATTATATTAAAACCAACTTTTCGAATAAACAGGCTAAATTGATGTATACCGACACAGACAGCCTTATTTATCAATTCAATGTGCCTAATATCTACGATATCATCAAACGTGATGTAGATACAATGTTTGACACCTCTGACTATCCGCCCGACAATGTGTATGGTATTCCCCTTTAAAACAAAAAACAACTAGGGCTAATAGAGGATGAAAATAATGGTAAAATTATGACAGAGTTTGTGAGACTGCGAGCAAAGCTGTACACATTTACTACGATGGGTGAGGATGGGGAAAAATATGACAGAGGCGTAAAAGTGAGTAAGCGTGCCAAGGGTGTAAGAAATTCAACGATAAATAGCATTACGATTGATGATTATAAGCGCTGTCTGATGGCTTACCGAGAGTTGACTCTTCCACAGTGTTTAATACGCAGCAAAAAACACGAAGTAAGCACGATCGTACAAAAAAAAATTGGCTCTGAGTTCGCAGGATGACAAGCGGCAATTGATACCTGGACAGACCGACACCGTACCTTGGGGGTTTGTCCCAGCCCACCAATAGCTATAGGATAAACTGTAGACATAGAATTGATGTAAATATTTGATGTTTGACGCCTCGAACGATCCACCATCGGGCGGAAACGTTTCATGATCAATACGACATTTAATGGATTTGAAGTTTCAAAATGCGAATTCATATACTCAACAATTGTTTATTCATTTAATATTGATATATCAAGCAATTATTCATACATATTCGTTTATCACGAGAAAAGTTTTCAGAAAATGGAAAAAAATTTTCAGGAAACGAAAAAAACTTTTCAGAAAATGAAAAAAACTTTTCAGAAAACGAAAAAAAGTTTTCAGAAAATGAAAAAAAGTTTTCGGAAAACTTTTTTCCCATTTGATTAACACGTAAAAAAAGGTTTCAGAAAATGAAAAAAACTCTTCCGAAAACGAAAAAAAGTTTCCAGAAAATGAAAAAAAGTTTTCAGAAAACGAAAAAAAGTTTTCAGAAAATAAAAAAAAGTTTTCCAAAAAATAAAATGTGTAATAATCGTATGGCAAAATTGCATATTATCACTATTATTATTATTATTATTATTATTATTATTATTTTTTTTTTTTTTTTTTTTTTTTTCCCGAGGAGTTGCGGAATCCAAGTGACGGATTCGCGCCAGTCATACGGGCTAGCGCGGATGTGGGACTCCAGGGTGGCCTACCCACTAAACCGCCACCTCCTGTGCAACGCTCCCAGCCAGGAACTATGGTGATATTACTTCTAGCTGGGAGCTCTGTCGGTGTGTGTCTCGTCAGTCTGTCCGTCCGTCCGTCCCGTGCCGGCAGTCCGTCAGTTGCGTTACGTCAGGCAGCCGTCCGCGTTCTCACGTCGTAGGATTGTCTCTGTGTAGGTGGCAACTTGTAGGTGGCAACCAAAGTTGCCACCTTTCTGTACTATGGAGCATCACCCCGACAATGTTGTCGGGAGTGATGCCTCCCACGACCGTCTCCAGTCTCTGTCGCAGTTCTGTCCAGCGGTCACATTCGAAAAACGTGTGTTCCGCGTCGTCTCGTTCGTGTCCGCAGTACGTACAGTTGGGCGTCCGTACTCGGTTCAGGTTGTGTAGGTATCGTCTGAAGTAGCCATGGCCCGTCAGAAGCTGGGTGACGTAAAAATTCACATCCCCAAACCCCCTCTGGATCCACGGTCTCAGGTCCTTAATGAGTCGTCTCGTCCAGTTTCCCGTTGTTTCTTCCGTCCACCGTTCCTGCCACGTCTGTATCGTCGCGTCTCCTTCCGTCGTTGCCGCGTCCCGTCGGGTCACGTCCGCGTCTCTTCCGTAGACCCTCTTGCGCTCGAACGCGAGAAGGTCTATGGGAATCACGCCTGCCACCACCAGAACGGCCTGTGCTGAGACCGTCCGATAGGAACAAGCGATCCTCAACGCGCTTTGTCTCTGTACCGTCGTCATTGCGTGACAGTATTTCTTAGTCTTCAGGGAGTCTGCCCAGATCTCCGCACCGTAGAGGAGAATCGAGTTCACCGTCGACATCAAAAGTCTCCGTTTCCCTGGTCTCGGTCCGTTCGTGTTTGCCATCAGGCGGCTTAGGGATGCTATCCTTTCAGCCGCCTTCTGAGCCGTTCGTCGTATGTGAGGCCAGAAGGTCATCTTCGTATCCAGGGTCACCCCCAGGTACTTGACTTCCCCTCTGGTCTCGATCTCGTCCGTCCCGACCGTCATGCGTAATATCGTCGGTATTCGTCTCCTGGTGAGAAGCACCAGTTCTGTCTTTTCCGTCGCGAGTTGCAGTCCGTGGTCAGTCATCCACCGTCCGACTCGTCTCATCGTCTGGTTCAGTGCGTATTGTGCCAGATCTGGAGTTCGCTCGACTATCACTGCCGCCACGTCTTCAGCGTAAGCGACCAGGCGAACGCCGAGCGGGAGCTCCAGTCTGAGCAGGCCGTCGTACATCCCGTTCCAAAAGTCGGGTCCTAGTATGGAACCTTGAGCGACCCCCGCGGTAATCTGTCGCGTCACTTGGCCTTCGGTCGTTTCGTACGTCAGTCGTCTGTTCCGAAGGTAGTCTTCAACAACTCGGAGCAAGTAAGGCGGGACCCCGAAGTCGCCTCTCAGCGACCCTAGGATATCCACCCACCTGGCCGAGTTGAAGGCGTTCTTAACGTCCAGTGTCACCAGCAGCGCGACGGGTCGCACAGCGTGGCAATGTCTGTCTGTCGACCGGAAGGAGTCAACCACCTCTTGGATCGCTCCAATCGTTGATCGACCCCTCCGGAAGCCGAACTGCTGGTCAGAGAGGCCTCCGCCGTCCCGTATCGCGTCCGTAAGTCGTGGTCGCAGAAGCTGTTCGTACAGTTTCCCTGTTGTGTCCAGTAAGCTCAGCGGCCGGTAGGCCGACGGCGTGCTGGGGTCACCCTTACCCTTTGGGATAAGGACCAACCTCGCCACCTTCCACCGGTCGCTGAATGTCCCTGTCGTCAGGCACGTATTGTAGAGGTCGAGAAGTATCTCCGGCCTCAGGCTCGCCATTAGCCGAAGAACCTCCGGCGGTACCCCGTCCGGTCCTGGGGCCATACCCCTCCTCATCGCTTTGGTCGCTCCGACGAGCTCTTCGGCGGTGAAGACGGGGGGCGCCGCCGTCTCGTCGTCGTTCGTCGCGTCCGTACGCGTCGGGTGCGTCGGGAACAGTCCGTCGACGATCCGTCGTGCGGTTTCAGCATCCTTGAGTTCTGGCGGGATCCGGGCCCCCAGCCTACCGGTCACAATCTTGTAACCGGCACCCCAGGTGTCGCGGTCCACCTCCTCGCAGAGCTTCTTCCAGCATCGCGTCTTGCTGTCTCTGATGGCGTACGTCAGTCGTTTCCGTTCAGTCTTGTACTCGGCCTGAAGGGTTTCCCTTTCGGGTCTCCCTCCAGCCCTCGTAACCCGTCGTCGTTTTGCCAGGCAACTCTTCCGCAGCTCGGCTATCTCGTCCGTCCACCAGTAATGTGGTGGTCTGTTACGTCCGTACCGTCGTTTTGGCATTGTGCTGTCGCACAGCCGTGTCGTCAGTTTGGCCGTCTCGTCCGCCAGTCTTTCCGCCCTTTGCCGGCCAGTCAGCTCTGGGGGGACGTCGGTAGTTGGGGCCGGCGCTGCCGCCAGCTCCGCCGAGAACTTCAGTACGTCGAGTTTGTCTACGTTCCACCGCGGGGGGTGCCGTGTCCTCGTCCGTGTCGTCCTTGTCTCTCCTGCCACTTCGAAGGCGATGTACTGATGATCGCTGGCCGTGTAGCCCTCGAGCACCCGCCACCGCCCTATCCGTGGCAGAGTTCTGTCCGTCGTCATCGTTACGTCCGGGATGGAGTCTCCAAATCCCGGCCGTCTGTACGTTGGTACGTCTCCCGTGTTCGCCACTACTAGGTCCAGCCTTGCGGCCATCTCCAGCAGCAGCCGTCCGCGTCTGTTCGTTGCCGTCATGCCCCACTCGACCGCCCTCGCGTTGAGGTCCCCCGCGACCACGAGGTCCCCGAGCAGGTCCCTGAGTCTGTCCTCGAGGAGCGCGACCTTGGCCCGGAACTCCGCCGCAGCGCAGTTTGGGGTCAGGTAGACGCTGACGTAAGTGACAGCGCCCACCCTAGCCCAGACGTAGTCGTCCCCGACGCCACGAGCGGTTATCCGGGCTCGAGCAGCGCCCCTTACCCAGATAGCCGCTGTCTTGGTCTCGTTCGTAATCCAATCCTGTGTTTCTCGCACCCTGTACGGCTCGCACAGGATCAGAATGTCGGCGTCGTGTTCGTCTGCTATCTGTGGTAGTAGCATGTCTGCTGTCCTACTACGGTTCAGGTTGCCCTGAACTATCCTGTCCGTCTTCCGGCCTGCTTCTTGCACTCCTCTAGCGCAACCCGGTACACCGCGCACCTCCCGGAGCCCGCGACATGCGCCGCATCGCCGTGTCCCGCCTCGGCGCACAGTGGGCAGGCCGGTCTGTTTTTGCAGTCCGTGGCGTAGTGTCCTGTCTCGCCACATTTCTTGCAGCACTTCGTCCGGTCTGTATTTTTGCATTTCGTCTTCGTGTGCCCGTATCCCAGGCACTTGTGGCATTTCGTCACCGTCAGTCGTGGTCGGACGCGGCAAGCTACCCATTCAATCCCGATCCGTCCTCGGCCGAGCAGCGCTCTGGCTTCCTGCGACTCTAGGTCGCATACGGCCATAAACTGTTCCGCCCGGTTCAGACCGAAGATATGGACCCCAAAGTCCGCGTCTCGTCTCGTCTCTCGTCGCAGTGCCTGTATGACGTCGTGTCTGGTCGTGACACAGTCAAGATCCATGATCTCCAGTTGAACCCTCGAGGTCCCGGTCCTGACGTTGCCTGCGTCGCCGACCGCGTCGGCAGCAGACTTGTGCTGACTTCCGTCCCCTCCGACTTACTAGAAAACCTCGGGGTCGTCACTTCCCGAGCAGACCAGGTTTTTACGCCCAATCTGCCTCCTGAAGCCGCCTCGGGGGCCATCCGTTGGGCCTGTGCCAACTTCAGTCCCCCTTGACTTACTCGATGTACGCGGGGTCGTCACTTCCCGAACGGGGGATTTAACCCCCCCGCCACCTACGTTAATTATTATTATAATTATTATTATCATTATTATCATCATCATCATCATCATCATCATCATCATCATCATCATCATCATCATCATCATCATCATTATTATTATTATTATTATTATTATTATTTTTTTTTTTTTTTTTTTTTTTTTTTTTTTTTTTTTTTTTTTTTTTTTTCCGAGGAGTTGCGGAATCCAAGTGACGGATTGGCGCCAGTCATACGGGCTAGCGCGGATGTGGGACTCCAGGGTGGCCTACCCACTAAACCGCCACCTCCTGTGCAACGCTCCCAGCCAGGAACTATGGTGATATTACTTCTAGCTGGGAGCTCTGTCGGTGTGTGTCTCGTCAGTCTGTCCGTCCGTCCGTCCCGTGCCGGCAGTCCGTCAGTTGCGTTACGTCAGGCAGCCGTCCGCGTTCTTACGTCGTAGAATTGTCTCTGTGTAGGTGGCAACAAGTTGCCACCTTTCTGTACTATGGAGCATCACCCCGACAATGTTGTCGGGAGTGATGCCTCCCACGACCGTCTCCAGTCTCTGTCGCAGTTCTGTCCAGCGGTCACATTCGAAGAACGTGTGTTCCGCGTCGTCTCGTTCGTGTCCGCAGTACGTACAGTTGGGCGTCCGTACTCGGTTCAGGTTGTGTAGGTATCGTCTGAAGTAGCCATGGCCCGTCAGAAGCTGGGTGACGTAAAAATTCACATCCCCAAACCCCCTCTGGATCCACGGTCTCAGGTCCTTAATGAGTCGTCTCGTCCAGTTTCCCGTTGTTTCTTCCGTCCACCGTTCCTGCCACGTCTGTATCGTCGCGTCTCCTTCCGTCGTTGCCGCGTCCCGTCGGGTCACGTCCGCGTCTCTTCCGTAGACCCTCTTGCGCTCGAACGCGAGAAGGTCTATGGGAATCACGCCTGCCACCACCAGAACGGCCTGTGCTGAGACCGTCCGATAGGAATAAGCGATCCTCAACGCGCTTTGTCTCTGTACCGTCGTCATTGCGTGACAGTATTTCTTAGTCTTCAGGGAGTCTGCCCAGATCTCCGCACCGTAGAGGAGAATCGAGTTCACCGTCGACATCAAAAGTCTCCGTTTCCCTGGTCTCGGTCCGTTCGTGTTTGCCATCAGGCGGCTTAGGGATGCTATCCTTTCAGCCGCCTTCTGAGCCGTTCGTCGTATGTGAGGCCAGAAGGTCATCTTCGTATCCAGGGTCACCCCCAGGTACTTGACTGCCCCTCTGGTCTCGATCTCGTCCGTCCCGACCGTCATGCGTAATGTTGTCGGTATCCGTCTCCTGGTGAGAAGCACCAGTTCTGTCTTTTCCGTCGCGAGTTGCAGTCCGTGGTCAGTCATCCACCGTCCGACTCGTCTCATCGTCTGGTTCAGTGCGTATTGTGCCAGATCTGGAGTTCGCTCGACTATCACTGCCGCCACGTCGTCAGCGTAAGCGACCAGGCGAACGCCGAGTGGGAGCTCCAGTCTGAGCAGGCCGTCGTACATCCCGTTTCAAAAGTCGGGTCCTAGTATGGAACCTTGAGCGACCCCCGCGGTAATCTGTCGCGTCACTTGGCCTTCGGTCGTTTCGTACGTCAGTCGTCTGTTCCGAAGGTAGTCTTCAACAACTCGGAGCAAGTAAGGCGGGACCCCGAAGTCGCCTCTCAGCGACCCTAGGATATCCACCCACCTGGCCGAGTTGAAGGCGTTCTTAACGTCAAGTGTCACCAGCAGCGCGACGGGTCGCACAGCGTGGCAATGTCTGTCTATCGACCGGAAGGAGTCAACCACCTCTTGGATCGCTCCAATCGTTGATCGACCCCTCCGGAAGCCGAACTGCTGGTCAGAGAGGCCTCCGCCGTCCCGTATCGCGTCCGTAAGTCGTGATCGCAGAAGCTGTTCGTACAGTTTCCCTGTCGTGTCCAGTAAGCTCAGCGGCCGGTAGGCCGACGGCGTGCTGGGGTCACCCTTACCCTTTGGGATAAGGACCAACCTCGCCACCTTCCACCGGTCGCTGAATGTCCCTGTCGTAAGGCACGTGTTGTAGAGGTCGAGAAGTATCTCCGGCCTCAGGCTCGCCATCAGCCGAAGAACCTCCGCCGGTACCCCGTCCGGTCCTGGCGCCTTACCCCTCTTCATCGCTTTGGTCGCTCCGACGAGCTCCTCGGCGGTGAAGACGGGGGGCGCCGCCGTCTCGTCGTCGTTCGTCGCGTCCGTACGCGTCGGGTGCGTCGGGAACAGTCCGTCGACGATCCGTCGTGCGGTTTCAGCATCCTTGAGTTCTGGCGGGATCCGGGCCCCCAGCCTACCGGTCACAATCTTGTAACCGGCACCCCAGGGGTCGCGGTCCACCTCCTCGCAGAGCTTCTTCCAGCATCGCGTCTTGCTGTCTCTGATGGCGTACGTCAGTCGTTTCCGTTCAGTCTTGTACTCGGCCTGAAGGGTTTCCCTTTCGGGTGTCCCTCCAGCCCTCGTAACCCGTCGTCGTTTTGCCAGGCAACTCTTCCGCAGCTCGGCTATCTCGTCCGTCCACCAGTATTGTGGTGGTCTGTTACGTCCGTACCGTCGTTTTGGCATTGTGCTGTCGCACAGCCGCGTCGTCAGTTTGGCCGTCTCGTCCGCTAGTCTTTCCGCCCTTTGCCGGCCAGTCAGCTCTGGGGGGACGTCGGTAGTTGGGGCCGGCGCTGCCGCCAGCTCCGCCGAGAACTTCAGTACGTCGAGTTTGTCTACGTTCCACCGCGGGGGGTGCCGTGTCCTCGTCCGTGTCGTCCTTGTCTCTCTTGCCACTTCGAAGGCGATGTACTGATGATCGCTGGCCGTGTAGCCCTCGAGCACCCGCCACCGCCCTATCCGTGGCAGAGTTCTGTCCGTCGTCATCGTTACGTCCGGGATGGAGTCTCCAAATCCCGGCCGTCTGTACGTTGGTACGTCTCCCGTGTTCGCCACTGCTAGGTCCAGCCTTGCGGCCATCTCCAGCAGCAGCCGTCCGCGTCTGTTCGTTGCCGTCATGCCCCACTCGACCGTCCTCGCGTTGAGGTCCCCCGCGACCACGAGGTCCCCGGGCAGGTCCCTGAGTCCGTCCTCGAGGAGCGCAACCTTCGCCCGGAATTCTGCCGCAGCGCAGTTTGGGGTCAGGTAGACGCTGACGTAGGTGACAGCGCCCACCCTAGCCCAGACGTAGTCGTCCCCGACGCCACGAGCGGTTATCCGGGCTCGGGCAGCGCCCCTCACCCAGATAGCCGCTGTCTTGGTCTCGTTCGTAATCCAATCCTGTGTTTGTCGCACCCTGTACGGCTCGCACAGGATCAGAATGTCGGCGTCGTGTTCGTCTGCTATCTGTGGTAGTAGCATGTCTGCTGTCCTACTACGGTTCAGGTTGCCCTGAACTATCCTGTCCGTCTTCCGGCCTGCTTCTTGCACTCCTCCAGCGCAACCCGGTACACCGCGCACCTCCCGGAGCCCGCGACATGCGCCGCATCGCCGTGTCCCGCCTCGGCGCACATTGGGCAGGCCGGTCTGTTTTTGCAGTCCGTGGCGTAATGTCCTGTCTCGCCACATTTCCTGCAGCACTTCGTCCGGTCTGTATTTTTGCATTTTGCCTTCGTGTGCCCGTATCCCAGGCACTTGTGGCATTTCGTCACCGTCAGTCGTGGTCGGACGCGGCAAGCTACTCATCCAATCCCGATCCGTCCCCGGCCGAGCAGCGCTCTGGCTTCTTGCGACTCTAGGTCGCATACGGCCATGAACTGTACCGCCCGGTTCGGACCGAAGATATGGACCCCAAAGTCCGCGTCTCGTCCCGTCTCTCGTCGCAGTGCCTGTATCACGTCGTGTCTTGTCGTGACACAGTCAAGATCCATGATCTCCAGTTGAACCCTGGAGGTCCCGGTCCTGACGTTGCCTGCGTCGCCGACCGCGTCCTGCAGGACGCGTCGGAAGTCGTCTCGTCCGTTGGCGTCTGTCTTTATCTTCAGGAGACACAGACCATTCTCCGTCTTCCTGAGAGTCGTCACTTTAACGTGACTCTTCGCAGGGTCGACCGTGGTCCGTATCTTCCTGACGATGTCGGAGTACGTCGTGTCGTTCCCGGGTTTGACGAGCACCGCCGTCCCCCAGTGTTTGGGAGCCGCTCTGCGCCCCTCAGCCCCGGCCGTCGTGTCCGTTGTCGCGTTCGTCTCGTCCGTCCGCGTCTTCCGTTTCTTTTTTTCCTTGTTTTTCCTTGTGACTGTCTGCCAGTCAGCGACCGGTTCCACAACCGTTGCCCTCTTTTGAGAGGATTCCGGAGTGGTTCCAGTCGCCTCCCGTTTCCGTTTCGTCCGCGGAGTGTTTTGTGTCCGTTGGTCAGTCTCAACGTCCGTCTCCGTCGTCTCGTTGTCCGTCTTGTGGTCTTTCGGGGCTGCTTTAGCGCGCCTGTTAAGCGCAACGTCGGCAGCCTCGAGAATGGTCTTTATGCCCGGTTTGACGGACATACTCATGTTTTTTTGGATGGCCGCTGCCTCGGCCATCCTTGTCGCCGTACTGTGGATCAGTGACAATAGGTCCGTCAGGTCCATATCGTCCGTGATTCGTGTCTTCGTGCCGATCCCGGATACAGCGGAAGCGCAACTCGCTCCACTGCCCGTGCTCGACACGCTGTCCGTCCTGTCTCGTCGTTGGTGTCCCAGTATCGTCCTGTCCGCTGTTCCAGTTTTCGTGTCCGCTGTCTTTGTTACCGTCTTTGTCACCTGGTCCTTGCACAATTTGCGGCCCTCAGAATCCGTGCCGCTGCCATGGGCCACCGGGGCTTTCACCCGATCGGAACCCAGGGTGGATTTCCCCTGTGCTGGGGCTACCACCTGAGGTAATTCGTTGTTTACCTTGTGCATCTCCATAAAAGTTCCTAAGTGCTACGGGTCTCTCGGGGGCGCGACTCCCCGTACCGCGCCGGAACATAGCACGGCCCCTGAGGTCGCCTCGGGGGCCTTTCGTCGGACTTGTGCCGACTTCCGTCCCCTCCGACTTACTAGAAAACCCCGGGGTCGTCACTTCCCGAGCGGACCAGGTTTTTACGCCCAATCCGCCTCCTGAGGCCGCCTCGGGGGCCATCCATTGGGCCTGTGCCAACTTCAGTCCCCCTTGACTTACTCGATGTACGCGGGGTCGTCACGTCCCGAACGAGGGATTTAACCCCCCCGCCACCTGCGGTAATTATTATTATTATTATTATTATTATTATTATTATTATTATTATTATTATTACTATTATTATTATTATTATTATTATTATCGTAGTACAGAGTATGGCACATGTACGCACAAAGGAGATAAAATGAGGAAATATTTGTATATTCAAAATCTTTTATTGTAATTCGGAAAATACATACAAATTATGTTACATGTCTGTTTTATTTATCCAACTATTGTGCGAACTATCAAAACCCAACCACTTCACATAGAACAGATTCCCCCGCTTGCACAATACTTTCTCCACAAGGTAGCCGTTGGGATATTTCACTTTGGCGAGCTCTTCCTCGTAGAAGCCCCCCTCGATGGGATGATCTTGATAATCGGTAATTTTGTAGGTGGGCGGATTGGTATTTTTCACCTCACTCACGAAAAATCGGTCAACGAAAAGCGAGTGGCGAACAGTGTTTGGTGTCAGAAAAATCTCATCTTGCCCGCTCTTTATCACCCTCCCGACTCTGCAGAGAAGATGAAATTCATGTCAAAAATGGCGTCAGAGGCGACGGGGTCCGCAGTCCCCCTCCCACCATCCCTAAATTTTTGGGTTTTATGAGTCGTCAAGCAGCTTGAGCCATGTGGTGGGAAAAATCGGTCAACGAAAAGCGAGTGTCGAACAGTGTTTGGTGTCAGAAAAATCTTATCTTGCCCGCTCTTCACCGGATGGTATGTGCACATGCAGTTTTGGGGTTTTACGACTCTTGATAGCGAGCAAGTCCGAGCCTGCACATCCCCAACCATATTAGCGTGGGGTATGCAATTTACGACTCTTGATAGCGAGCAAGTCCGAGCCTGCACATCCCCAACCATATTAGCGTGGGGTATGCAATGGAAAGCTGGCGAGCTCTTGAGAAAATTTTCTCCTAGCTTATACCGCCACCCCCGCGTCACTCTTTCGTCTCTATGTCACGTGATGCGTGCTCTACGAATGATTGGCCGGCTGGGTTTTGCTCAGTGGGGGGCGGGTGCGAGTCCTTTGGTATTTATTCGAACAGTGGTTTGAAAACTTGTCTAGTAATTTTGAAAAATCCTTCGTGTCAAAACAGACGTTTTTGATAAAGTGAGCTGTGAGAAAGAAAAAAATCGGTGTTCATTGGAAAAATCTCAAGACTTCAACGAGTTTATATTTTTTGTGAGTACTTTATAGAATACACATATATATGTATATGGTGCTACGTCAATCCTCTTACGATACTGTGAATGTTGATTTGAATTCCGTAATGATTATCGCATTTGATTAGTATGTTAACAAAAGTTTTTTTCGATTTGTTTTAACTTTTCTGTATTCCCTATCATCGTATCCATAAAAATTCTGGAAAAATTTTAGAAACATATCGAAAAAATATGAACGGACAGAAAAGGGGGGCATCAGACTCCCCACCCCATTCACCACGATCGCCCACATATAAGCGGGTGTGCAGAGGGGCGGCTTATTATGAGGAGGATGATGAGGATGAATTGACTGATAGTGATGCTGATAGGCTAATTATCGACCCCGAGCGATGTGTTGACGATAGTGTTGGTGATGATCATCGTGAGGTTGAACATAATTTGGCTCGCGAGCATCATCTCGAATCATCATCATCATCGAGTGATGTGGAGGATGAGGAGGAGGGGGAGGAGGAGGAGGAGGAGGAGGAGGAAGCAGAGGTGGAGGGTGTTTGGAATGGTGGTGATGATAATGACGCACGCTTTCAATTCGGTTTACTTCTGGATCAGATTGATGAAATCCGTGAAATCCTGGGAGACATAGATAGGGCTAACGATGATGGTTATTTTTCGGACGAGGATTGGTGAGTAGCACTACATTAAAATAAAAATTCTAGTATCTTCCACACCTTCTCCGTATCACTCATTTTAAATAGGTGGAAACTTTTTTGAATTGGAGATTTATCATGCATATAAATGATGGGTGCAGCAGCATCAACTTTTCTATTTCGGCTTGCTCTTTTTACAGATTTTTCATCGCGAATCAATTTTGGAAAGAAAAAAATGTCATCTCATTCGAGTGATGATAACGACGAGTGGTCGAGCATTGATTGGGGCGAGGATGAGGAGGCTGAGGAAGAGATAATTATAGGCTTTTCCGAAGCAACACGCGAGTTCTCGTTGGAGGAGCTTCGGGATCTCGTTGAGGATGCGCGAGCTGCTCGAGTGAGACCAAACAGCCAATATTATATAAATTACGGTGATACATGTATGCAAATAATTATAGAAAAATGGGCGAATGAAACTATTGTAATAATTATAGATGTTGAAAATAGCGATGATGATGATAATGTTAGCGAACAGGATAGCGATAATGATTTTATGGATTATTTCGCGGAATAAACCACGCTAAATTCATAATTATTGATTATATATTTTTCACAAGTAAAAATTCATAACATTTACATTTTGTATGAGGAGAATGGGTAAAAGTTATAAAGATATATATTTGTAATGTATCCTATTTCTAGATTATAATTTTATTGAATAGAAAATTTTTTTAATTCCATGTATAAGCTATGATATAATTGAGATTAATTCTATCGAATATTTTACATATAAACGCGAATATAATTGTATATATCGTAATAAATTCTATTGTTATTTTGGTAAATATTGTCCATATTATCTATACACACGATTGCAAGCTAAACAGTCTTTAATTAGAGGATTCGGTCCATCCACGATATCGCCATCGGGTCCTGGTGTGTAATGTATGCTACATCTGCGGAACCTTGCGACCGCGTGGTCCATTTTCATATTCTCTGATAGTTTATCCCACGCATCATTGATGGAGTTTGATGCGAACGTGCAGATGAATTCTTTTGGTAAAAAAGCTATATCCTCGGACATCATTCCCCTTAAACCGTCCAATTCTTTGTACAGACGGAAGGATTTCTCGAGGGAGCTGGTACACTCCTTCGAATACCAACTCCTTAGTCGCTGCACATTTTCAAAGGCACAATTGTATGCCGGGATGTATTCAGAGTTGTCATCATACCAAATTGAGCCTGGCGCTGCTGCTTGCTGGAGGTTATTCGCTGGAGAGTATCCATGGTTCGCGTCGTGCCACGATGCCGCTTCCATATACCTCAATTTTTCCAGTGCAGGGGGTATGATATGCAAATCTTCCATATTAATAACCCTCGTTGTACCATCGGCGATCTCCGTCAACCATGCTTTCTTCTCCGCCCCTTTGACGTATACGTAACACGCATTTTCAACCATTTTTCTCACAATCTTCGTCACATCCTCGTGAGATTTGTCGCCTGCGTTCCATGATATTCCATGGTGATTGTGCGTCAACCATACATTGGTAGCTCTACATTCAAGTGGTAGGCTTGCCAAATCATAGGGCGGCTTGAAAATGATGTAATCCAGACCCGACCCGTTTACATTCACGACTGCGACTTCCTTGGGTACAAACTTCATGTTATGACTGATAAAACATTGCACGTCTAGGATCATCGCAATGTTGAGGAGTGGGAATGTTGCGCTCGATTATATACTGACGGATTGTATGTGGAAGACTGACTATTCCATCTCCAGCACTCCCGCTTTTACCCCCTCGTGGATGAATTTTGTGGAAGTAGAGGGGGATCGCATAGTTCATTTAAGGCGCATAACTGCATGAAAATTCGAACTTGTTGAATTCTCCACCAAGGTATTTCATTTGCAGACGATTTTCTCCGGCCATGCTACACATTTCAGTCAGCTGACTGGAATCTTCTTGTAGAACTCTTGCGATTCTCGGTGGTAAGAAGACGTTGTATTCTCCATCGATTGTCGCCAGAACACGTACCCCGAATTTTGTTTTGACCAGTCGTAACCCGATGACGTCATACACTCCCCCAATTTCGAGTTCCGACATCTTCTTGGTTGGCAGATTCTCCAGGCGGCTGACGCGGTTAACTTTTGCTAGATCCATCGCGTTTCGAGGTTATTTCACGAGCAAGAACAGTTCACAATGAGAATACGATGAGAACAGAGTGACGATCACGATAGACGTACGCTTTATATACCACCCACCCCCACTACAATTTTTCCAGTGGACAAGTCTCGACACGCATATTGTGCGAGGAATTTTTATGGGGACCACTCCCCCACTATCCCAGATTGGTTTAAGTGCATTGTCGGCACTATCTCAAAGAGCAATTTCCTGGAATTTTTTCAATAGATCTAGCAAGTTTTTACCCTATCTGATTTATGTGCAGCTTTCCGACGCCAAACAAGTCTCGACAGGAATTATTTTGTGTGTGTGTGTGTGTGTGTGTGTGTGTGTGTGTGTGTGTGTGTGTGTGTGTGGGTGTGTGTGTGTGTGTGTGTGTCAGATCCTATGGAAATAGCCGCCGAAAATGGCTGGGGGGGGGGGGGCTGGGAGAGCGTGCGCCGTGAGTCGGGGGGGGGGGGGGGGCTAGGGGGGACCTAGGGGGGAGCTAGGGGGGAGCTAGGGGGGTTGGTGGTCCAGAACTCTCATATATTCACTACTGACGTGGTTGTGCGATAGGTGTCTATTACACTTTCAATCTGAAAAGTCTTTGTTCAAGCATCATGTAGATTGCATGAATTTGAACAAAACCAAAGGTATCTTACCAGCAGAAGAGGACAAGATTCTGAAATTTAAAAATTTTCAACATAAAGTATCCGTTCCGTTCTGCGTTTACGCAGGTCTAGAATGTTTACTGCAGCCCACACATGAAAGTTTTGGGGAAAATAGAACAATTTATGAGAAGCATTTTCCGTAAAGTATAGCTTACTATTGTTACGCCCCGACGTACCGCCTTGGCGTACCTTTTTTTAAATTCCATTTCATTCCATTTCTTTGATTACTTCAATGCACATATATCATTTCATCAAAATCTCATATTCTAATAACAGCGAGTTCCACCCCTCCTGGCAAAAGTCACGTAGAGACCAACGATGATCCCTAGTATAAGGTTCAACTGTATTCTATTTAACTGGTACCAAGAACTGAGATAGGAGACTGCTGAATTAGCATCAGTAGCGCTCAGACTGGAAATATCCCTCTTTTTAAGTTAAAACTATAATCAATAACTAGGATAAACCACTACCTTTAGAACCACCAAATTAAAATAGATTACTTATTGGAATGTATAAATGAATGTGTGAACATTGCATGTAAATATCTTTTGTTCATATCTTCAATGTGTCACCGACGAGATTGAGAATCGTCGGAACACCGTCGAAGAGCGAGAAGTAACGCTGACCATGTGGATTTAGGCACGGGGAGGTCGCCCTCGCACCTCATTGGCTAATTACCGTTGTAACTAATTACAACTGCAGCTCCTTGGACCCTCGGGCCCAAGAAGCCGCGTCTTTCGTCTTTCAAGTCGCGAAGTGCGTGGACGTAAACCCGGATTAGCCCTCTCGAGCAAGAGTAGCGTTTGGAAAATCTTAGTTGTGACCGACCTAAAATCTCGTGCTAATTCGTCAAATTCGAGCATTCAGTTATTCTGTTAGCTGCAAGAGACTCACTATTTTCTACGTTTCCATCTTTCCTGTTCTTTACTAAATCTCATCGTTTCGCGAATGGACATTTTTATGCAGTTCCATTTTCCATAATTAAACTGAGTTCCGCCCTGATTCAATCGAATCAGGTAATCTTAAGTAATAATAATAATAATTACACTATCATTTTCAATAAATAAATCGTTCCAATCAATTTCATCATACATTAAAATCAGAAAATTGACACTTTCAACTATAACTTTCGATAACAAGATATCATTCCAAATCTAAAAGACTAAGTGACCGACGTTCAACATCATTCGATTCATCAACTCTTCCAAATTTGAGGTGAGGCCCCTGGTCCAGCATTCTACCGACGCAGACCGACACGATCCGACGGCTCTCAATCTCGTCGACCGATTCACCTAAAGCTAAGTCAATCCGAGTGTTAATCTTCGAAATTAGACGAATTCTTGTTTCACCTTGATAATCAAAAACTACTTCAGTAATTTTTATTCAAAACCTAGTCTAGAATTGGTGGCTAGCTTCACTATCCCCAATTAAATTGTACTTATTGTTTCCAAGAATTAACGAATCAGACTTAACAATAGTATATATATAATCGATTTAAGATAATCTAAAAAGAGAGATACAATACAATAATCACGACCAGCTAGTTATAACCATCGTTCAGAGTAGATGTTCCTGGTACCAAATAATAATATCCTCTAGAATAGTATAACACGCGATTTTTATAAACTTGAAGACTTTATAAATTGTTATTTTCGGCTCATATATCATTATCACCATCGATTGTTACCAGATATTTCAATAACCAAATTGAAACAGAATATACTTCATCTTTTACCAGTTAAATCATATTAAACATTTATTTTGAACGACCTTCTTCCCATTTTCTTCATTATAAAATTGCCTCAACAAATTAAACAAACCTCACAGACCTGTACAGGACTATAGCAACACGATCCTACACATTACCGGCTTATCGAAAGGTAGGTTTTCTCTTAGTTTAATAATTATTCATTGTCGTTACGTGGGAGCTTGATTATTCAATCAATCATTAACTACCACCGCTCAGTACACCCTCACCCCCACGTAACACTATCTACATTCTACGTTTGACGATTTGCTTTCAAAATTCAAAATTATTCGTAGAGAGGCTTGCATTCAATGGTTTGTGGAATTGGCACATTCGTTAGAAGATTATTTTAAAACTGTTCTACCGATGGAACCGCTCAATTTCAATCAAATCAACGAATTTCATTCAACAACAGTGTGTCACATTTGTGAAAAACCGTTTACACTCACAGACGTGAAACATCGTGATCACTGCCATTTCACTGAAAAGTACCGTGGTGCTGCTCACCGAGGTTGCAATCTAAATTACCAAAATTCGCACACTATCCCAGTGATATTCCACAATCTGTCAGGTTACGATTCGCATTTTCTAATCAAAGCGTTGGCTACATCGTTCGAGGGCACAATTAAGCTTCCACCCGTAAACAAAGAAGAGTACATTGGTCTTACAAAATATGTCAAGGGGACAGACGTAGAGTTTAGATTTACAGATTGGTACCGTTTCATGCCCAGTAGTCTTGAGAAATTAGCAACGTATCTCGGTGATGATCAAAAACACCGGCACACAAAAAAAAAAATTTGTCTGTATACCGGGCGCCACTTATCTACGGGCATGTTTTTCGACTTGCTGAATATGAATTTCAAGTCAGTTTAGGCCGTCCAGCCTTCAATTTCGAGTAAATTGCAAAAGAACCCCAAAAATAGCGAAAATTCGATGTTTTGGTAAGAAAAAAAATCATGAGATCTAAGGCAATCATAATTTCCATGTATTAGGATCTGTTAAATACTTATTTCGACCGTACTTTAATCATAAACCGTTTTAAATCTAAAAAAATAGTAAAAAATCATCAAAAATTGCAAAAAAAAAAAAGAAAATTGGGATTATCTTGGTATAAAAAATTTTGTGGACCTGAATTAACATAGATTTCCATGTAAATAAATCTGCTTGATCTGATTCTGCGATAAATTTGGCCCATAGTCCCCTCAAACATTAATAAAATTGCAAAAAATCGATAAAACAGCAGAAAATCGCTGCTAAAAAAATGGCAAAAATCTTTTAAACACAATTACATAAATTTATTGTATTTTTTATTAGCAAAATACAAGATTAAGATCCAAGAATGTACACAAATTGGACTTTCAGCGGTTTTTCGAGGGTATTGTACTGTTTCATTCTCAAATGATCTACGACGTGGATACCTCTTTCTTCAACTTTTCCTTTATTTAGTAAAAATTTGCCATCGTGTTGGGATTTCCACTTCTTCGATGTGCAGACTTCATTTTATTGCATGATCGCTTGTACTTGCAACCAGGGCACCTCCTCGGGATGACGGTGGGCAACAGAACCATCTGGCAGAGTCCCTGGGTTAACGGCGTGTGTGCCGTCATGGCAGGTATGAGTGATGAGTACTTTACGATGCAGGGATTCGGAAACCCAGTATCGGCGTCTGGTCAGGGTGAGAAAGCCGGCCCGCAGGCGTCGTCATCCAGCGACTGCAGCTCTTCAGTAGTGGGAAACTTGGCTACTGGAGAGTATACTATTACAAGAAGCAATTCCCATCTATGCAATAAGAGTCCTTATCTATTTTGTTACGTTTGTGGGGAGTTTGAGCCGGTAAAAAACCGCAGAACGTTTTCAGATGGATTAAAACGGAATTATGAAGAATGCTTTTGCATTCAAATTACAAATTTGGATTCATCCTAGGTCCCACACTTTGTTTGTGGTCGATGTAATATTATGTTGACACGATGAGAAAAAGCCAAAAACAGAGAAAACTTGAAATTTACAATTCCCATGATCTGGACTTCATCAACTAGTTCGCATAACTGTTACTTCTGTATGACTGAAATTGCCGGTTTTCCTCCGTCGAATAGAAGTAAAATACAGTACGTCAATGTTTCATCAGCTGTTAAGCCACAGAAAATAGTTATTGTTGATGAAACCGAAGCTCTTGAAGAGATCGAAGTAGAAAAATAAGAAGTGCCAATGGAGGAAGAAAAGGAAGAAGAAATTTCTGAAAATGAAAATCCCGAAGATAAAGATTTCATGCCAGATGGGAAAACGAAAGACCCTGAAACATTTAGTCGAGAAGGACTAAATGATCTCATACGAGATTTAAATTTGCCTAAGGATTGAGCTGAATTACTGGCATCAAGACTGAAAAATAAAAATTTCTTAGCTAAAAAGGTAACGGCTTACTTTTATCAGAATAGAGAAGAGGAGTTCCGGAAGTTTTGCACAAAGGACGATGAGAACTCGGTGGTGTACTGTTCCAATGTTAAAGGCTTGGTTGATGAATTAAAACCTAATATCTATAAAGACGATGGGTGGAGACTCTGTATCGATTCATCAACTAGAAGTCTCAAAGCTGTCTTGCTTCACATTGGAAACATAGTAGCGCCAATTCCAATAGCCCATTCGACGAAGCTTAAAGAGACCTAAAAAAATTTGGAAATTGTATTGGATAAGATAAAGTATTCAGAACACCAATGGCAAATTTACGGGCATCTCAAAATCGCAACACTACTTTTAGGCCAACAATCAGGATTCACAAAATATCCTTGCTATCTATGTTTGTGGGATAGCAGAGACAAAAAAAATCACTATGTGAAAAAATATGGCCTACGAGAGTGCAATTAAATGTCGGTACTCATAATGTAATACAAACACCATTAATTCAGCCTTCAAACTATCTGCTACCGCCACTTTACATCAAACTAGGTCTCATGAAACAATATGTCAAAGCTCTGGACAAGGATGGTGATTGTTTTCAGTACTTGTGAGAAAAGTTTCCGGCAACAAGTGATGCCAAATTAAAAGAGGGAATTTTTAATGGACCCCAAATTAGAACTCCATTTCAGGTTGCTAATTTTATAAGTAAAATGAATGATACGGAGAGAGCAACTTGGGTAAGTTTCAATAATGTGTGTCATAACTTTTTTGGAAATAATAAAAGTGAAAATTACAGGACAATAGTCGAAGAATTAGTGACAAATTACAAAAATTTAAGATGCTCAATGAATCTAAAATTACACTTCCTAGATTCTCACATCGACCACTTTCCTGAGAATCTTGGGGAGTACAGTGAAAAACAGGGAAAACGTTTTCATCTGGACATAAGTGACATGGAAACTAGGTATCAAGGAAATTGAAATATCAACATGACGGCAGACTATTGCTGGACACTCAAAAGAGATATGCCAACAGAAAATAACAAACAAAAGAGAAATCCACTCCGTAGATCATTTGAAAATAAAAGAGTTCGATACCACCGGAAAATAGTTTAGAAGTTGGGAAAATCTTTCTTCTAATTCTGTTTATACGTCATTTTCATAGATTTTACAATTCTTTTGCATTTTCACATTTCCATCTTGTATTTTGTTGACAAAAAAAACAAGAAATTTATTTAATTGTGTTTATGTTACGTCCTCCAGACTTCTCATTCCTTTTCCACCCTCTTAGTTACCTTACGCTCTGTGGTCTACTCTTATCGTCCGCGAGTCAGCAGATTCTTCTGTAACTCGCGGCTAGCTTGCCTTCTACATCGCGCTGAACTAAGCAGATCCATCCTAGCGCTCAAGCAAGACACCTATCCCTCTAAACCAAGACCATACCTTTTTCCTTTGACCGACTCCGTTGCATTGACTATTATAAACAATCATATACTTTAAATCGTTTACCTTCCCTTAATACCGATCCCTTTCTATTCCATTCACTTCCTGCACTGGGAGTAGTAGCACGCGAGTGCATAGTCGACGTGAACGGACCCTATAATAGCCAAATAACACCTTGGCTGGACGTGGAGTAAGCTGCGATTACCGCTCATCGGAGCCTACGCAATCTACCCCGTAACATTTTCGTAGCAGCAGTTTTTTCCGTCGACCTACCCGTCAGTGCAGTGCTGCATGTTTTCTACGAAAGTGTTCAGTGCTCAAAATTTCTAACGCCGTACCAATCAGTGATAGCCGTGTTACGAACGAACTCTGGCCTACAAAGTACTGTGACAGACATGCTGAACCTATTCAACTCGCCACGAACAAAGGCTCTGCAAAGAGTCCCCAATTTCAATAACTTGTGACGTTGCACCTAGAGTGCAAGTCACACAAACCCCAAACCCGCGGGGAAGAGCCGAACGGGTGAGTCCCGTCCCGTCGGGAAACACCCGAAGGTAACCGAAGCCCACCGAGCGCCAGCGAGCAGTACGATCACGGCCTGCAAAGCAGCAACAAGTCTACCCACGAGAAGCCAAGAGGATTGAGCGAGAGAGAGAGAGAGAACGAGAGAGACACACAGTTACACACCGCCAGAGAGAGAGAGAGAGAGAGAGAGAGAGAGAGAGAACGAGAGAGACACACAGTACACACCGCTACACACCGTTACCCACACACGCCGACGACACCAGGTTAGCCTGCAATCTACAGCCGATCTGCCGCTCCCCTCGCAATACCAACCCTTCCTACCTCACACTCCTCGTCACCCTACACATTCCCCCCCCCCCCCCCCCCCCCCGCCCCCGCGCGCGTATCTGTAAGTTAGGATTAAGTGACGCTAAGGGCTGAGGCGTGATCAGCCCCCGTTGATGTCTACAACCCCTTTGTACGTTTAGTAGTTTTAAGTCGACTCACCCCCCTCCCCGATCGCAATACATATATCCCCCCCCCTCACAAATATACACACCAAGTTTCACCTATTCTTTCGGCCCCGACTTTCTCGCCCCGTCTCTTACTGTTCCCCCCTTCCACATTATTAGTGCGGACTCAAAACCCGTCACAAATTGGCGCCCAACGTAAATTACCCACATTTTTACCCCAAATCCGAACAATTAAGGGACAAAACATAAGAATAAACGCTAACAAAATACACATAGGCTCACGAAACAAAGCTACACAGTCACGAAAATTCGAATAAAGACAGTTGAACACACACACTACCAAACACGATACACACAATGGCAGACCAAGGACACAGAGAACCGCAAGGCCTAGCGCGCGAACACATGGATATACACACACCCGAACGCAACCAAAACAACTCGACACAGAGTGAGCCGCGCGCGACACGAGATCAACAAACGCCGACCCAACCACAGGAAATAAATAGACGACACACGATAAATTCACCAAACGCAATAAATATTGTAACAACGGGGGGAAATTAAGAAAGATCTAAGAGAATCAAAGAGTTCTCTGTGCGATTTAAGCGAACGCCGAGCCAAAGAAATCTCACGAACAAGGAATATTTTAGAAAGAAAATAGATGTATTTGGACACAAGCTCTCTTTTTAAAGTCTAGAGACTGACTGTTTTTACAATAATGTCGGTTGACACAGCAACCTTATTCTTTTTAAAGACACAAGAGGTTTATAAACGTCTTTTATTCATGATGACTACTAGATCATTTAAAAGGGAACAAAACGGGTGATTTCACCCTTTGTAACATTTCTCCCACTCGAGGAAAAGAGTCGACCCGACTCGGAAAGGATAAACAATTACAAAAAAATGTGATCTAGCAGGCAGTGCTCGAAGGTGAGTCGGAGCTGTGGCTCTAAAAATTAAAAGACTCCTTTCTTACTATCTGGCATTTGCCCATAGTCTCAAGGTAAACCACAGAAAACCTTGAGCAGATAGTTGAGCGTTCAATTGAATTTCAAAATTTGTGTGCCTTGTTTTATAAAGGTAAGTGTTAAGGGTGAGTTAGTGAGTTCTTCATGAATTTGAAGACATCAAAATCATCCGGATCGTCGTCGAAAAGAAAATTCATTCCTCTTCAGGGAAAATAGTCCGGTGAATCAAACACAGATGAGAACGACGAGGCGGGAAACCATACATGGAAGAACTCTGGGTCCTAGGCAACGTAAAGGCTGATTCCCTCTGAGAAGCGGCACAGGAAACAGGAAAAAGGAATGGGTGACTGAATCCAAGGCTTCTTCAGAGACAGCACACCCTAGAGTTTGGAGGACAAATGTGAGTGGTGGTATAACAATTCAAATTCACTAAGTGAATTTGGGAGAATACACGAATGAAATAAATTAAATATGTATTCAAAAGAAGAGGAACGATCTTATCTGAATATCCGGAGAACCCAGGCTATGACCGGACAAACAGTACAGCTGGAGGTAACATCGGGAACAGCCAAAGACGGCAGATTCGTCGGGAAAAAATCTATAAAAACTCAAAGAAACTGACATGTGGGTTAGAAAAATAAGAGAGGATTGACCAAACGCTCACTACTCCATTCAAGCGCAGAACCGAAACACTCTTCAAGCCAAAGAAATCGATGTATCAAAATTTCTCGAATCGACGGAAGTCGAAAATCCCGACCTGTCAACATCGTAGCTGGAGAAAAACCGGTAGTATCATGAATTGCAGAGCGATACAATAAAAGAAATAAGGGAATCCACTCATCCCAATCTTTCAAAACGTTTCGAGGTTGATTTTACAGTAACCAGAACAGAGAGTCGAATCCCCGGTAGAAATGACGCAGTTGTAAGCGGAAAGAAAATCTACGCCTAAAATGCCTTCATCTTCTATATCAGCTACTAGAACTTCATGTGGGGATCGAACACAATCCGCTACTGTTACCTGCACGACCATCTTACCTACGACAGGGGTAGTTGCTCCGGTAGCAGTGCGAATAGACACAGAAGGATTAATTGAAGCAAGAGACGAAATCATATCAGGACGAACAACGGAAATTTCGGCTCCAGTATCTATCACCCACAAACAACTTAGGCCGTTAACGGAACCTTTAGCATATAGGCCGGTACGACGCAGGCCTCTAACCACGAACTGTGAAGCAATAGGGCTAAGGAACTTGGAAGAAACCGATGATATACGCCCTTTCGAAACATCGGTAGTTAGTTTCCCGAATTCTGAGGACCAGAAGGTTGCGCTGCCCAAACCGGATTAGAGGGAGCCCTCTTGGAGACATTTTTGCGCCACGAATCTTCCGCAGTCTTCAACTGACGGTCGAGTTTGAAACAATTCTTCGCGATATGTCCTCTTACGCCGCAAAACTGGCACTCTGAGACAGGCCGATTGGAGTTTGATCTATTATAACGAGAGAAACCACTATTTTTCCTTCCTGGAAGAGAATCTGAGCTAGGCTGATTGACTGAAGGACGGGACGAAGAATTTTCTGAAGGTTCAGCTTGGCTCAAACGATGAAGTTGACGCGAACCTAAATCCGCCTCGTTTATGGCTTCTAATTCTAAGCCCTTAATAATAGCTTCATGTAGAGAAATTGGAGCTGCGAGCCTCAGATGATACCGAAGTTCCGGATTCCGAATCGCATTATTAAATTTCGCCCGAGCTATCTGATCTCTAGCTTTTTCTGTACAATCAGTAAGGGAATGTCGAGCGAGACGTTCGATGTCATTTCCGAGAGAGGCTAAATCTTCCTTGGGCCCTTGACGTCTATTTTCAAACTGAGTAAAATAAAGTTTGGAAAGATGTTCTTCGCCAAACCGGAGTTTAAGAGCCGCACAAATGCTGTCGAAATTTTCAGAATCCGAATCTGAAAGCGATCCAAGAACTACCAAAGCCGGACCAGACAAAGAGGCTGTCAAATTAGCTGCTTTCCAGGACGAATTCCAACCATTAACCTTACTAATCATGTTAAACTGACGTTCGTATAGACTCCAAGCAGACGAACCGTCATACGAACCGGGCTTCAAATTCGATTGTTTCGAGGGCAACTCTACAATACTCGCGGGAGGTACAGAGACCTGATTGAGTCCGAACGAGCTCTGAGTCTGCGGAGGGAGAACATTGACAGTTCCGCGTGATTTTAAAAAGGCCAAGAACTCTGACTGAATATCTACGCTAGGATGAGACGACGCGACAGGAGGCTCAACTACTTCCGAAATATCACGTGACGGAACATCATGGCATCGCGGAAAAGAGCTAACCTGAGCTTGTCGCGAGACATGAGCAGGTGGAAAATTTTTAGCAACAGGGGGAATTTCGCCTCCCCCATAAATAGCGTCAGACCTTGATTGATCCGGAATTGAATGAATGGAGGTCCTCCTTGCCGGGACCGGGACCGAAGGAAGAGAAGTCCTTCTACCTGGGGATGGAACTGGGCGTATCGGGATTTCCTGCGGCCGCTCCTGAAGCTTCTGCACACCTTGCAGGATCCCGATTAACGCCTGGGACACGATTTCTTGTTGTTGACGCTGTTGCAAGAGGAGTTCGTGCAGAAGATTCTGCTGTTCCTGTTGCTGCTGTTGTAGCAGTTGTTGATGTTGTTGTTGCTGTTGTTGATGTTGTTGTTGCTGTTGTTGATGTTGTTGTTGCTGCTGAATCTGACGCATCAGCAAATCTTGGTTTCCCTGGATGAGCCCTGCCAAGAGAGCTAGTTGGGGCTGGGGCTGAACCTCAGCTTCCGAACGACGAGAAATGGGAGGAAACCCTGGTTCAGGAGAACGCTGGCACGACGAAACGCGTCCGGCAGCTCGTCGCTCCGCGCGTGATGCTCTCGACGTAGGAGTTTGTTGCATTTTTTTTTGTATATTTCTTTACGCTCAAAATCCACTCAAATGGCACAGAAGAGATCCCACTTCTGACACCAATGTAACAACGGGGTTAAATTAAGAAAGATCTAAGAGAATCAAAGAGTTCTCTGTGCGATTCAAGCAAACGCCAAGCCAAAGAAATCTCACGAACAAGGAATATTTTGGAAAGAAAATAGATGTATTCGGACACAAGCTCTCTTTTTAAAGTCCAGAGACTGACTGTTTTTACAATAATGTCGGTTGACGCAGCAACCTTATTCTTTTTAAGGACATAAGAGGTTTATAAACGTCTTTTATCTATGATGACTACTAGATCATTTAAAAGGGAACAAAACGGGTGATTTCACCCTTTGTAACAATATAATCGATGCAGTCATCATAGAGAATACACACAACTTACATAGTACACAAATCCAACATCAAGAAAGCCCAGAACCAACAAATCCCACACAAACATACAATACAATCCCAACACCTACACACACGCAGACTAACACGGTAACAACCAATCAAACGAACCGACACTTTACGGGAACAGACACATTTTTAGCCACCAACACACGTAACACACGACTTATACAAAACCTGATAGACCTCGGAGCGCTACCAAGCGACAGAAACGAATACGAAGATCCACACATATACAGCACACAGTCAATACACCCCACAACAACCAAAACACGACACACCTAAACCACACACCAAACCCGAACAGTACATACTGGAATCAGCCAGCAATGGCAATGAAAACAATACAAACATGGAACATAAAATACTCAGGAAACACAAACGAAAACATACACGAATTTTTACAAAATCTCCGCGACTACCAATTGGGATATGAAATACACGGTACACTATTAATCAACAACCTCAGCCCGATACTCGAAGGTGACGCAAAAAACTGGTACAGATTAGATAGAGGCAAATGGCGAACACTGGAAGAATTCGAAAGAGACATTACACACGCATTTCAAGACATACAACACAGGGACAGACTGGAACAAAAAATCAAAAATTACGTACAAGGACCAACACAAAAAATTACACAATTCCTAATACAATTTAGAACACTACTATCGCAACTAAAACCACCATACCACCCACGAACACAATTAGACTTGGCATACAGAAACATGAAAATAGAATACAAGGCATACATAAAACCATACGACTTCGTGAACTTCGACCAACTGGAAATAGCCGCGAAAGAATGGGAAGCAAATATCGAATGGGAAAACACAAGACAAACAATATTAAACAAGTACACACACCCACGAGAAATCTACACACACCAAACACACCACACACAATACATCCCATACAAGTACGCACAAACACAACCCCGCCCAGCAATACTCCCAACACCAAATATACCACCGGCACTCACAGACAACATACGACGAAACCAAACAAACCAAAACACGCAACAGACTCGATACCCCGCAATCACGTATAACTCACCACACTACACTCAGCAACAAACACAAACGAATTCAAACACAGGCACAACACCACGCAGATGCTTTAACGGCAACCAACCCGGACACTTCAGATGGCAATGCACACAGGCACAGAACCAGGGAAACGAGTAAGGGTTGACCCAGCAAGGGTGGAGGGCAGTCCCACAAACAACACAAACACACCCGAGACAGTAGCACCTACAACAGATAACAACAGAACGGAAAGTAGATTTCACATCAGAATCGAAATACACGGTCACGAATTTAACGCATTAATAGAACAGGCGCAACACACTCATACCTAGGCGCAGAGTAACACATATATTACACAACACAGACACACCAATAGACGACACGCCCGACAGAACAGCTACAATGGGAAACGGAACACAGGTGACGATAGAAGGAGCAGTAACACTCCCAATACGCCTCGGCAACATAACAAAAAAAATTAATTTCGGATTAATACCAAACTTAGGCTCGCAATGTATCATTGGGAACAGCGGCTTAATGAGATTTGGAATACAAATAAATTATGGATAAACACATGGTCACTGATAGACGACCCACAGACACACTACCACATGCAAGCCAGACCACAAGAACTACCAACACCACTCAAAGAATACATACAAACACATCAAACACGAAAAATACGACACCAATCAACACAAACACACACAAAACAAGCAAAAGCAGCAGAAAAATTAGAAGCAACGAAACAACAAACACACCCGAAAACAACAGAAAGACACGAAAACACAGAAAAACAACCATAAAACAAAAACCACTAACCCCAACACTACCCAGCACGAAGACACCACCGGAACACACCCCCCCCAAAAGACAACCCACAGAACACACAAATCACAAATCAAAAAATCATACCCACAAACGCACACACAACAGACAACACACAAACGGACGAAGAAACCGAACCACAGGTATGCGCAGGAATACAAAAACTCACACAATCACAACACACATAACTACAGACGACAATACAGCAGAAAATCTCAACACTACCAGGCCAGCTCGGCCTAACACACCTAATCAAACACAAAATAGACACACAAGGACACGCACCCATTAAACAAAGATATTATATGGTATCACCAAAAATTAGAGAAGCCATCCACACAGAAATAGACAAAATGTTAAGAGAAGACGTGATAGAACCATCAGAAAGTGAATGGTCGAGCCCAATCGTCATGATAAAAAAGCCAAATAACACATACCGTTTCTGTTTAGACTTCAGAAAAGTAAACTCAGTATCAAAAAAAGATGCATACCCACTACCGTACATGACAGCAATATTAGACAAACTACGGACAGCACAGTACATATGAAAAATCGACTTGAGCCAAGCATACTTCCAAATACCACTCGACGAAGACAGTAAACACATAACAGCCTTTACAGTCCCGGGAATGGGCTTATTTCAATTGAAAAGAATGCCATACGGACTGACAGGCGCACCGGCGACATTCCAAAGACTACTAGACAGACTCATAGGCCCAGAATGCGAACCATATGCATTCGCATACTTAGACGACATAATAATAGTAACACAAACATTCGACGAACACTTACAAAGACTAGAACCAATACTCAAAAGAATTACAGACGCGGGACTAATAATAAACCCAGAGAAGTGCGAATTCGGATGCGCACAAGTAAAATATCTCGGATACATAGTAGACAGACACGGACTACACATAGACCCCGACAAAACACAACCCATAGAAAACTACCCTAGCCTAAAAACAATAAAACAATTACGGAGACTAATTGGCATGGCATCATGGTACAGACGCTTCATACCTAACTTCACACACATTACAGAACCACTAACACGACCACTGAAAAAAGACCGGAAATGGCACTGGGGAGAAGAACAAGAAAACGCAATGAACACAATCAAACACGCACTCACATCACCACCCACACTCGCATGCCCAGATTACACACAAACATTCACACTACAAACAGACGCTAGCGGAACAGGGATAGGTGCCGTACTAACACAATCTCTCGATGACGAAGAGCATGTCATAGCCTACGCTAGCCGTGCGCTAAGCGAGGCAGAACGTAAATACTCGACAACTGAGAGAGAATGTTTGGCGGTACTCTGGTCCATTAAAAAATTCAGACCGTACGTGGAAGGATATCAATTCAAAGTTATCACAGATCACCACGCACTGAAGTGGCTTAGAGAATTAAAAAACCCCACAGGCCGACTTGCACGATGGGCATTAGAACTATTAGAATACGACTTTGACATTACACACCGAAAAGGTACAATGCACGACGTACCAGACGCACTTTCAAGACGACACGAAGACGAAGAACACATAGACACAATAGAAGACACGACAGACAAGTGGTACACATACAAAAAAACACAAGTACAAACACGCCCAGAGAAAAACGAGTCGTGGCGAATCAGAAACAATCAACTATACTTCCACCGCCCTAACCCCCTACACTCAAACCTCCTACCAGACACAAACCCATGGAAACTAGTCATACCCAAAGACAAAATAACACACATACTACACGAAAACCACGACGTAACACAAGCAGGTCACTTAGGGATCGAAAAGACATACCAAAGAGTAGCAAAAAAATATTATTGGCCGGGGATGTACAGAGACACAGTAAACTACATAAAAAAATGTGACACATGCCAAAGAACAAAAACAACACAAGCGCGACCGGCAGGACTAATGGGCATTAGAATTATCGAAGAACCGTGGACAGTAGTAGCCTCCGACATCATGGGCCCACTCCCACTATCAAAAAAAGGAAACCAATATATCATAGTGTTCGAAGACCTATACACCAAATGGGTGGAAATCATACCGATACGCAAAGCAAACGCCAAAACAGTAGAACAGACATTCCACGCACACGTAATATCACGATGGGGTACACCGCGCATACTACTAACAGATAACGGCACACCATACATAAACAAACTCATACGCGAACTGACACAAAAATTCAACATAAGACACGCAACAATCCCCCCATACCACGCACAAGCCAACCCCGTAGAGCGAGTCAACAGAACCGCTAAAACAATGATCCAAGCCTACGTAAACAACGACCACACAGAATGGGACATACACTTACAAGACTTACAATTCGCAATCAATACATGTACACACACATCAACTAAACACACACCAGCCTTTTTAAACCTAGGAAGGGAATTAAATCCCACACAATGTCTAAGAAATCAGTTAGAGAACAACGACGAAGTAGAATTACAAGACACAGACAGATGGACAGACCACTTAAGACGACTACAAATACTTAGAGACGAAGTACAGAGGCACTTAATAGAAGCAAACGAAAAACAAGCACACTACTACAACCTACGAAGACGAGACATTCAATTCAAGGAAGGAGA
Source organism: Neodiprion virginianus (assembly GCF_021901495.1). NCBI lineage: Eukaryota > Metazoa > Arthropoda > Insecta > Hymenoptera > Diprionidae > Neodiprion > Neodiprion virginianus. The sequence continues at coordinate 16,563,122 of NC_060877.1, forward strand.
CAGAGTACTGAAAAAGAACCATACACTCTCATCCGGACCAGAACGAACGACAGCTAAGTTAAGTAAAAAATTCATAGGCCCATACATAATCACTAGAAAAGTCTCACCCACAATATACAAATTAACAACAGAGAGCGGTAAAAATATAGGAAAATGTCACATAGAAGACCTAAAATTATATACATAATCAAATAAGCAACAAAAGAACCACGCCCAATAACACACCTTGAAAATGAACTAACATGTGTATTCACCCCACAGAAACACAACATGGAAAAGCAGCAACCAAAAATACCGGCCCTGATGACACTGCGACTGACGAGACCGACGACAACGACAACACAGACAGAAAGAACACCACTATTGCAAACACCAGGACAGGCCCCACACCCACACAGATACGGACGCGACGGCACACACCAGACTGAGACCCGACGAACCCTACTACCGACACCCACCACATACATAAAGGTAACACAGACCACCACGACAACAACACACATAACAACCACTGCACCCACAGCCACACAGAGACACTCACAAACACACACACCGATGACCACACACACAAGTACACTCTCCGGACCAAGGCAATGCCCAACATGCAACGGGCTGGTCCGGGGCACAAAATACACAGAACACATACAAACCTGTACACAAGCTAACACAGACACACCACACCCACCACAAATTGTCACACACCCACCAACAGTTACCCAAACCACACGAACTACAGCCACACACACGACTACACACCCACCCACCAAGAAACAAACACCCCACACAACCACACGCCCCACATCCACACCAACACCACGGCACACACTACCCCCCGCATCACCCCCTCAATGGGCACACACCAGATTCGCGAGACCACAAACAACAGAAGACAGGATCTTACAGACATTCGCCAACATGGACAGACACACAGAACCGACACAGACAAAACAAACATACAAAAAACACACAGGACCACCCCCCGAAATAATAGCCATAATTGCAAATTTACAATCAGCAAGCACCCTGGACGACGAATTACGAGCACAAAGAGAAAGATACATGACCAGACGGGCACACGAACTCACAAACACTGACGAAACAGAAGCCAGCACCTCAACACGCCAACCACACACCACACATCAAACAGAACCACACAAAACACACCCCTCAAACACACCAGACACCGACACCGACACAGACTCCACCACCTCTACCGCAGAGACAGTTATACATATCGAAACAACACACACAACCACGCAACAGACACAAACAACGGACGACGACACAGACAATAACACCGACACCACCTCACTCACCGACACAGACGAACATACACAAACATCCCAACCAACCACACACACCACACGGGACTCAAGACGATACAAAAAACGAAAAACAATACGTAAACAGAAAAAAGATCAAAACAGAAAACACTAGATAAACTGACAACACCAAACGGACGGACGAACAACGACGCACACACAACACGGGACGCAAGACGATACAAAAAAAAAAAAAAAGGACAAAACAGAAAACACTAAATACACTGACAACACCAAACCGACGGACGAACAACGACAGACGGAGGCCAAAGAAACAGAACACAACCCAAAAACTCCAACGCAGAACCACGGAGAAACAACCACGAGCCACAAAGAACAACGCAAAAACTCACCAAGACCCACACCCACGAGAGCCACCGAACCAAAACCAAAAATTTAAGTACAAATAGATTAAGCAAAACACCCGAGTTAGTACAAAATAATATAAGAATAGGATAAGTTTGTATAAGAGAAAAAGCACAATTTTGATTAATACAGAAGAGACCAAGTAGAATAAGTAGATATAAGACAACCAACAACCCACACCCAACACACACCCTGCAAAAACAACCCGACCCACATCCCTTAACCCCGACAGATCGGAGCAGACAGCACAGAAACGACGGAAAATACCAAAAGGAGAAAACCAACCCCAAAAGAAAACACAGACGAAATGACCACAAAACCCGTCACCGAAGCCGGCTCACCCTATAGGCCTCGCCCCGCGTGGGGAGGGGGGAGTTGTGACGTTGCACCTAGAGTGCAAGTCACAACAAACCCCAAACCTGTGGGGAAGAGCCGAACGGGTGAGTCCCGTCCCGTCGGGAAACACCCGAAGGTAACCGAAGCCCACCGAGCGCCAGCGAGCAGTACGATCACGGCCTGCAAAGCAGCAACAAGTCTACCCACAAGAAGCCAAGAGGATTGAGCGAGAGAGAGAGAGAGAACGAGAGAGACACACAGTTACACACCGCCAGAGAGAGAGAGAGAGAGAACGAGAGAGACACACAGTACACACCGCTACACACCGTTACCCACACACGCCGACGACACCAGGTTAGCCTGCAATCTACAGCCGATCTGCCGCTCCCCTCGCAATACCAACCCTTTCTACCTCACACTCCCCATCACCCTACACCACCCCCCCCGCCCCCCCCCCACCGCAATACCGACCCTTCCTACCTCGCACTCCCCGTCACCCTACACATTTCCCCCCCCCCCCCCCCGCCCCCGCGCGCGTATCTGTAAGTTAGGATTGAGTGACGCTAAGGGCTGAGGCGTGATCAGCCCCCGTTAATGTCTACAACCCCTTTGTACCTTTAGTAGTTTCAAGTCGACTCACCCCCCCCCCCCCTCCGATCGCAATACATGTATCCCCCCCCCCCCCTTACAAATATACACACCAAGTTTTATCTATTCTATCGGCCCCGACTTTCTCGCCCCGTCTCTAACTGTTCCCCCCTTCCACATTATTAGTGCGGACTCAAAACCCGTCACAAACTCCGTCACATTTTGGTACTATTGAAATTTCATCGATACCTACGACGTCGAATAACTGTGTAGCGAGTGGAAATTCAGTGCGATAGCCAAGTTAAGCCGCACACCGCATCTGAACACATCACCTTTCGAACCGACAAATATTGAATGGACCCTTCCCGCTCATTCGGACTCCTGTAACCCTGTTAAGACGAGAATCTGGACCCAAGAGTGGCATCTTTCTGAGACCTGAATTATCACTCTTATTTATCAACACACCACGGAGTACCTCATCTATACCCTCCTCGTGCCAACGCATGACGTGTATCGCCTCTTCAAGTTTCACCTGCGTCCAGCTGCCTACAGCCATGCTGTACTCTGTTTTTGCGTTGACCTTCGCCCTGTAAGTCTAATCTGAGTCTTAGTGTTGAGTTGATATTTTTATTCTTGTACTTGCAGTACCCTGCTTGAATCAACATGGCACCAACTAACGAAACCGGTTGAAATTTTTGGTCGGTAAAAAATGTCTTGCCGACAATCCCCCCTTTTGACGGCCACAACATGCCCATTGACTCAGTTGTAGAACAATTACGTCACGTAGAGACGCTTATAAAAGCTTCGGATGAAATAACTTTCGTCAAATTTACGCAATCAAAGGTTACAGGCCCCGCTTCTCAATATTTAATAGGCATTAACTGTAATGACGTCGAGGACCTCATAAGTGCCCTCAGCCGAGCATACCACCCGGATGTCCCCATACGCCAGTTATCTGCTCAATTAGATAAAATTACACAACAACCATATGAGCGCATCATACATTACTTGTGTGGAATGAGAGCAATATCAAAAGAAATAAGCACAGCGATCATAGCCAACCACCTACCAGACTCAGCAACGCTTCTACTGAATGATCTATAGAAGGATACCTATATATCGTTTATTAGAGGGCTTTGGCCAGAATTGTAGTGGAGAATCGCTACTATCAGACCATTACCGACCTTCGAACTGCCGTCACCATCGCCGAAGGTGAAGAAGCCGAGCTAATTAACCATCAGATGCAATTCTCTGCACAATATTTTACCCGCTCTACACCCATGTGTCTGCCGTTACCCCCCCATACTGCTCCTCCGTCTCAGGTGCCCGCCGCGGCCTCCTTTATCCCCCTCCGCCCCGATGTCATTGCCCACACCTGGTTACGCTCATCCTCCAGCGCCTCGTACCGAGCCCAGACCTTACACCCGAGCGCTCGATCCGAACACCTGTTCTGCTTGGCACGTTAATGCTCTGCCCAGCTGTTGTCAATTTTGTAACCACCAGGGTCACTCCATCACGGAATGTCACCGTCTGCAAAGTAAAAGATATTGTACCAAATGTCGCAGAATGGGCCACTTTCACAATAAATGCAACATAAACCAAGAACTACACTGCGACAATTGTAATCGCAGAGGCCACACGGTAGACCGATGTAGATCCTTTCCGCGTAATAATCAAGGCAATGCAGGTCCGAATAAACATTTGAACGGGAACATCGCCCGTGGGGATAACGCGCCCGCGAGCAATGCAAACAACTAGAGTTCCGATCCTCAAGTCATATCCTCCTAACAGTTTCAGCTGACCCTCCACTAATTTCGATCGGCACCCCCGAGCTAGTAAAAATGTCTACATTCTTGATTGACACCGGTGCAGACGTCAACTTGGTCAAAGAAAATTTCGTAAGGCCCTTCGTGCGACGAACAACTAACGAACGGTTGATGCTGACTGGTATAACAGACAAAAAGACGAAAACTATCGCAAAAACTGAAATACGTTTTAATAATAAATCGCATACCTTTTACTTGGTCCCTGACTCGTTTTCGATTCCGCACGACGGTATCTTAGGCCAGCCCTTCTTACGAAAAGAGAAAGCAAGTATTTCTTCCAACTCAAACTAGATGATGCTTGAATCCTCATTGCCAATTTACTTTGATACATTCGATGAACCCTCGTCCGCGCCCGAAAAACCTTGTGTCATCACAATACAGGCCCGTACCGTAAAAGCCATCACACTAATAGTTGCGAACCCAGACACTAAAGTAGGCTACCTTAAACGTATCGATTTAGGCAACAATGTTCTGTATGGTGAAGCGTTAGTTGTGAACCAGAACGGCATCGCTTACTCATACGTGTTCAATTGTCACGAATCTGCCGTGGAGATAAGACTCCAAACTGTAACCCTAGACGACTTCGACGAGCCACTGAGTACAGTCATGCCCAACGCTACGCCCACTGCACCGAGTAACTAACACAGCGATGCCTGGGCCAAAACCCTCGTTTCGCACCCAGGCCCTCTCCTCGGTAATTCATAAATCCTTTCTGCCGCCAAGCGTACATAGCGACCGACTAATAATCCCCCCTCCTGCCCCATCCAGTCCACTGACCTCGCGCAACTGCAATCCGATCCTCCTATCGCTGACGACAATACACCCTCTCCCGGTGCCGCAACAGTGCTCTTGACTGACAGTAGGTCAGAAAGATTGGACGTCCTAAAAAGCAGCGCACATCTTGACTATTTGAATGACACCGAAAAAAAATTTACATTCAACCTCGTAACAGAATTCAACCATTTCTTTTATCTTCCAGGTGATGAATTAGGCCAGACCAATTTATCCCATCACACTATCCCCACGACGGACAATACGCCTATTCATACCAAACAATACCGTTTTCCCAAGATTCAGAAAGACGAAATCGAATCCCAAGTTGATAAACTACTCAAGCAAAATCTTATCAAACATTGCTTATCTCCGTATAATTGTCCGGAGCGGATCGTTCCAAAAAAACTAGATAGTGACGGCAATCAACGATGGCGTATGGTAATTGACCACAGAAAACTTAACGAAAAAACAGTCGGCGACGCATACCCCATGCCCGATATCACGGAAATCCTTGACCAGCTTGGCTCAGCTATATACTTTTCCACATTCGACCTTGCTTCCGGGTTCCACCAAATTCCCATGCATCCGGATCACAGCACGAATACTGCATTTTCGACACCTAGAGGCCATTATGAATTCTCTCGTATGCCTTTCGGACTGAAGAACGCCCCCGCCACGTTTCGAAGGCTCATGGACCAAGTCCTCGAAGGCCTACAAGGCAATGAGATGTTCGTATATTTATATGACATAGTTATTCACGCTCGAAACTTGCAAGAACATTAAAATAAATTTCGGAAATCAATGAAGCGACTAACCGTTGCTGGTTTAACTCTACCGCCAGACAAGTGCGAATTCCTGCGCAAGGAAGTTGTTTACCTCGGACACCTCATAACTGAGTCAGGAGTAAAACCTGACCCCGGTAAATTAATAGCTGTCAAAGATTATCCTGTCCCCAAAAGTCCCAAAAATGTTAGACAGTTCCTTGGCCTTTTGGGTTATTACCGAAGATTTGTTCCAAATTTTGGAAAAATTGCTAAATGCCTTAACAATTTAACGAAGAAGGATACCCCTTTCATCTGGACGTCCGAACACCAGACTGCCTACGAAATCTTACGCGATTGCTTATGCAAAGAACCAATTCTACAACACCCGGACTTCAGCAAACCATTTGTGCTTACTACAGACGTGTCAAAATTCGCGATAGGTGCAGTTCTCAGTCAAGATAATAACGGTGCCGACCTACCGGTAGCATACGCATCCCGAGCCCTCAAGCCCGCTGAATTAAACCACTCGGTACCTGATAAAGAATTCTTAGCCGCCTACTAGAGTATGAATCACTCCCGCCCCTACATCTATGGTCAGAAGTTCATTCCAATAACAGACCACGAGCCACTCAAATGGGTAGAAGGCGTCAAGAAGCCTAATTCCCGTTTATTACGATGGAGCTTAGAACTGGCAGAGTACGACTTCGATACGAAATGTAAGTCCGGAAAATCTAATACCAACGCTGATGCTCTGTCCAGGAACGCACCGCCCGACACCGCTCAAATTCTTCCTAGGTGCAAAACGCCCCCGTCCAACGACTGAAGCCTCTAGCGATAAATCAAAAAAACGCACTCAAAAGACTCATCAGTACCCCAGACGCCCTCGACAGACCACAGAACAGTCCACCAACCCCACTCCGCTAAAACACCCTAAAATCTCACAACCCTGTAAGATGATATACTCCTCTGATTCCTCTGATTCCTCTGATTCCTCTGATTCCTCTGATTCCTCTGATTTCTCTGATTCCTTTGATCTTTCCGGCGATGAGTTCAGCGATGAAGAAACCCCGTTGCTCCTCAAACCCCCCCTCGTTACCCCGGCACCGATCCCAGTACATCGCCAACCTAAACGCCATCGCGAAACAAATTCTTCAACAAATCCTGGGCCTCATAAAAGACCATATCTGAGCTATTTTTCAGATTCTTCCCTTAGTTCGGATGACTTACAGACCCCAGAAACTGAATCAGAAACTGATGACTTTTGTCCAGCCACCGATTTACCGGGCCCTTCTTATAGCGATTTCCTCATAGAAAGCGAAACTTTTCCACTCATGCGTAATAGACGTATCAAAGAAATAAAAGCTGACCTATTACAACAAAAGGATAACTGTGCTCATTGCATATCGGCTAACTGCCAAATGTCGAAAGGAATCGCTTCAGAACTGACAAAACATAAATTCATAAACCGCGAACAACTTAGAGAATTCGACCCGACTGTGACTGACGTTATTTCTGTAGCCCATGGAAAGCGAAAAATTTATAACCTAGTTACAAAGCCCAAATACAGTGACAAACCTTTGCCCCACGTTTTTTTTGACACCTTGATTAACTTTAGGAAAACCTTGCAAGAAGATGGCGTAACATCTGTCTCGATACCATTGATAGGTCGCGGACTCGACAAATTAGAATGGAGCGCGGTACGCAGAATGATCCATTATGTTTTTAAAAATTCGAAAATAAGTATCACCGTTTGCCGCATCGACCCTCCGCTTCCTGCCACCGCGCGCCCTTGCATTACACCCCCACCCGTTAATAATAACCTCCCTGACCCTGTCCCTTTCACATCTGGATTACCCCCCCTCCGCCATCTGCGAAAGAAATCGGAACGTCCAACTAAACCTGCAGCACCTTGTCCGATACCATCTCCGCCCTCATCCACTGACGTCATCATGCCCCCTCTCCCCCTGTCGGGCCTCCACGTCGCACCAGGAGATACACCCCCGCTACTTCTAGGCGGACAAGCCCTTACTTACACTCTAGTTCTCCTCCCGCCTCGCCTCTCCCGCCCACCTCTGATAACGACGACAGTTCCGACTTGCTCACAGACACTAAATACTATACGTGCACTCAAAAATTCGACTTTCATACGGAAATTACTGACCACAACCATGACAGAGCTCTCAACACTAACAATGATCAAATTGATGACCCTCACGGTTTCGCATATTTTACTGACAACTTGGACGACATACCAGTATCAGACAATGTCAAAGATACCAATGATGGACTTTTGATGCTCAAAACCAACTATGCGCACTTCATATCGACAGACTGCGCTTGGATCAAGGGTATACCAGCCCAACTTGCCGACGAGAATATAGTTGACCCAAAAATACTAATGAGGCCTCATCCGCGAAAATTTGATATCATTGAATCTAAGCACAATAGTCGACGTATTTTCACCCTAGTATTGGAAACAAATAGCTCAGATAAAAGCAACCTTTACGATATCTTCAAGCTATTGTCCAAACTCAAAACGGCTTCAGCCGATTCAAACCTAAAGTCTTTTGCCCTCCCGATAACCGATGATAGTTTAGATACTCTCGATCCCCGCGTTATCCGAAAACTTCTACCTTATATTTTCGCAGACTTAGAAATTCAAATCATGCTTTGTCGAAACACGACTGCCATCCCAGACGAATATTTACGAAAAGAAATAATCAGAGAATGCCACGAATCGTTAGTCGGCGGTCATCAAGGTGTCACTAAAATATATAACCGCATTAGACAAAAGTATTTTTGGCCCCGTATGAAAGAACAAATCCAAGATTCCATAAGAACTTGCAAGAGTTGCCAAAGAAAAAAATAGGTCAGAGTAAAAACGAAATTGCCAATGATGATAACGGAAACGCCTGCCGATGCATTCGACAAAGTGGCATTAGATATTGTTGGACCTCTACCCCTTACTAAATCGAACAACAGATATCTCTTGACGATACAATGCAATTTGACAAAATTCCTGGACGCCATCCCTTTACCTGATGCCACCGCCAAAACTATAAGCGCAGCATTCGCAAAAGGATACATTACACGTGACCGTGCTCCTCGAGCAATACTTACAGACCAAGGACAGAATTTTATGAGCACAGTCATTAATCAACTTTGTAAACTTTTCAAAATTAAGCAAATACGAATCACAGCATACCGCTCACAGTCTAATGGATCGCTAGAACGCAGTCACCTTGTTCTCACTGAGCACATCAAACACTACACGGATGCTGGTAAAGACTGGGACGATTACATCCGCTTTGCAATTTTTTGTTATAACACCGCGAAGCACGAAGGTACTAACTTCACCCGCCATCAACTAATTTACGGCTCTCAAGCCAGACTCCCAACAGACGCGAAGAGATTTAATCGCTAATCTATCCAGCATACGAAAACACGCCGCGTCCAACCTACAACATGCAAAGCATCGTTCCAAGACGTATTACGACCGTAATGTAAACAGCCAAAATTTCGAAGCAGGTCAAAAGGTCTATCTACTAAATGAAACGCGACCCAAATTCGACGACTACTGTAAAGGAGTGTATACGATCAAACGTATAATTGACAATATTAACGCTGAAATTTGGATCACCCCCCGAAAAACTAAAATCGTACATTTCAATAAATCGAAATTGACACACTTAACCGACTTATTGACCTGGAACGACGCTTGAACGAACACGAACTTGACCTGTCCAGCTTAGTAGACGCTATCCTCTTCGCCCAGAAAGGTATCGTCCACCCTAAAATTCTATCACCAGAACAAATTATTTCCAGCCTTAAACATATCCCTCACCCGCGTCGTACGAAACCCCAAATTCCTACGTGCCATGCCGTCCACAACCCGCACCTAGAAATAATACAATTTCCCGACGACCTGTCTCCTCGCCCTTCGTCGCTGCTCCGGACCCAATTGGAAATTGAAATGACGGAACTAGGCATATCTAAGCCGCGTGAATTGCTTTCCGAGCGAAGCCTTAGCGATAGCTCCGCACCACTCATATTCAAGCAATCATATTCTTTCATTGCCTTATTCTGCCCGTAATAATCTGCAGCCATAATATAATCATCAGCATATTGCATAAGTTTCGTTTATAATATTCACAATATCTATTATATATACCACCACATTTATAAGATATCATTTAGAAAATTTTTTTTCAAATGTATAATAACCCATTTAAACGCGCACTAACATCTAGGAGCTAGATTTTGAGAGCGTTCTTTGTTATATTCTATAAGTGAGTCAGTACGTTTCATAGCATACCACTTCCTTCCGAACATTCTATTCCGTACCCTCACCGAATGTTCTTCCCCAAGGGGGGCATGTGACGTTCTCCAGACTTCATATTCCTTTCTCACGCTCTTAGTTACCTTACGCTCTGAAGTCTACCCTCATCGTTCGCGAGTCAGCAGGTTGTCCTGTAACTCGCGGCTAGCTTGCCTGCTACATCCGGCGAAACCAGGCAGATCCATCTCAGCACTCAAGCAAGACACCTATCCCTCTAAACCAAGACCATACCCTTTTTCCTTTGACCGACTCCGTTGCATTAACTATTCATAAACAATCATATACTTTAAATCGTTTACCTTTGCTTGATACCGATCCCTTTCTATTCCATTCACTTCCTGCACTGGGAGTAGTAGCACGCGAGTGCATAGTCGACGTGAACGGACCCTATAATAGCCAAATAACACCTTGGCTGGGCGTGGGGTAAGCTCCAATTACCGCTCATCAAAGCCTACGCAATCTACCTTGTAACATTTAAGAGATTTTTTTCTATTTTTTCAGCAGCAATTTTCTGCTATTGTATCGATTTTTCGCGATTTTATGAATGTTTGAGGGGACTATGGGCCATATTTATTGCAGAAATAGATCAAGCAGATCAAATGACATAAGAATCTTCGTCAATCCGGGTCCACAAAATTTTTTATGCGGAGATAATCCCAATTTTCTTCGATTTTTTGCAATTTTTGATGATTTTTTACAATTCTTTTAGATTTAAAACGGTCGACGATTGAAGTGAGATCAAAATTAGAATTGATCAGATTAAAATACATGAAAATTAGGCTTGCCCCGGTACTCAAAATTTCTTTTCTTGCCAAAACATCGAATTTTCGCTATTTTTTGGGGTTTTTTGTAATTTACTCTAAATTGAAGGCTGCACGGCCTGAACTGACTTGAAATTCGTATTAAGCGGGTCGAAAAACATGCCCGTAGATAGGTGGCGCCCGGTGTACGGACAATTTTTTTCGGGGTTTTTTGTAATTTACTCTAAATTGAAGGCTGCACCGCCTAAACTGACTTGAAATTCGTATTAAGCGGGTCGAAAAACATGCCCGTAGATAGGTGGTGCCCGGTGTACGGACAATTTTTTTTTTTGTGTGCCGGTGAAATCAATCACACGAAAATTTTATCGTAGCTCAGATAAATTTCAGTTATTGACCAGAAAAGGAGTGTTTCCGTACCAATAGATGGACAGTTGGGGAAAGCTTGAGGACAGACGTCTACCATCCAAACAACAATTTTACTCAAAATTGAATGATCGGGATATATCAGACGACGACTATGCACATGCATGTGAAGTTTGGCAAACTTTTAACGTTCAAACTTTGGAAGACTATTCGGACTTGTATTTACAGACGGAAGTGTGTTTACTAGCCGACGGTTTTCAAAATTTTCGACAGACCTGTTGGACAATGTACAAACTGGACCCGTTACATTACTACACAGCGCCCGGTCTTTCGTTTGATGCGATATTGGAATGTACAGGCATCGAGCTCGAGTTTCTCACGGACCAAGATATGGTTATGTCTATCGAAAAGGGTATCCGAGGTGGTGTGTCACAGTGCTCGAACAGATACGCAAAGGCTAGCAACAGGTACATGGGGGAGGCATTCGATCCTGAGGTCAAAGAATCTTATCTCGCGTACTTTGACGGTGATAATTTGTACGTTGCGGCTATGAGCTATGCTCTGTCATACAGTTTCTTCGAACGTGTGTCAGGTTTCAGAGAGTCCGACGTTCTTACCATTTCGGACGATGCGGAGTTTCGTTACATACTGGAGGTAGATTTGGAATGTCCTGAGGAGTTGCATGAAACTCATAAAGATTTACTATTGCGTCCGGAGCACTACATACCTCCGATCTCGAATAGTAAGCAACCAAAATTGACAACTACGGTACTTTCCAAAAAAAAACTACGTTGGACACTATAGCGTTCTAAAACTGTGCTTACAATTAGGTCTGAAGTTGGCTAAAATTCACAGAGTTTCCAAATTCAGACAAACCCTGTGGCTCAAAAAATGCGTAGATTTGAATACCGATTTACGCAAGAAATCGAACAATGAATTCGAGAAAAATTTTTAAAAACTGATGAACAACGCAGTTTTTGGCGAAACAATGGAATATTTTAGGAAGTACAGAGATGTCAGGCTGATCACTAAATGTGATGGAAAATACAATGCTAGAGCTACCATGACCAAACCAAATTTCCACAGCTGTACAATCTTCAATGAAAATATAATAACAGTTGAAATGCGTAAAACAAGAGTCAAGTTGAATAAACAAATGTTTGCAGGTTTCTCCATCCTGGATCTATCTGAAACATATATGAACGATTTTCATTATGATTATATTAAACAGAAATTTGGCAACCGAGCAAAATTGATGTACACTAATACCGACAGTTTGATTTACAACTTCACCGGCCCCGACATGTACGAACATATTAAGGAGAACTTGCACAAATTCGATACGTCTGATTATTCGCTGGATAACGCTTACGGAATGTCTAAAGCGAACAAAAAAGTCCTCGGCTTGATGACAGAAGATAATAACGGTAGAATAATGTGCATATGTCTATCGATTGTTTAAAAAATGGAGATGCACACTTGTTATGTATCGGGTATAAAATAAAGAGGCACATACGTTTTTACAAAAATTCATTTATCGAATGTTACATGTCCAATTCGTTTATCCAACTGGTGTGTGTATTGTCAAAACCTAAACATTCAACATATATTTTTCTTCCACGCTTCTTGAGCACCTTCTCCACCAGATAGATATCCGGATGTTCAACCTTGAGGAGCTCTTGTTCGTAGAAACCACCAGCGATGGTTTGATCTCGGTAGTCTTTGAGCTTGTACGTCACAGGATGAGTATTTTTCACTCGGCTCATCATGAATAACTCCGTCGTCCGATTGGGAGTATGACCTTTTTCAAAGATGTTTTTGAATTTGCTGATTCGTACTTTGTCACCAGTTTTGAACTTAACCGATTTGGTAGGTTTCGCTCGAAGCCCTCCGTACGCCTGATGTGATAACAGCCTTCCGTTCTTAACGGTGACATCCATAGGTGTCATTCCTTTGGTTCGGTGTTTGACGTTGTTGTGAGCCGAAATCGAATCAGATAAGATATCAAACCACTTGTAGCTTCCTTGCATGTTGAACCGTTTCCACATTAGACTTCTTAGCGTGCGATTGAAGCGTTCGCAGATTGAAGCCTTCGAATTACTATACGTAAAGTAAAGATTGATTCCATAGCGTGACATGAGAGATTCAAATTTCAGGTTGTGAAATTCCGGTCCTCAGTCGACGTGTAATATTTTCGTTACCCGTCCTTGGACAAGCACAGATTCCATTGCCTTCGTAATATCATCTCTAGACTTGCTCTTTATCGGTACAGCCCTCGCGTACTTTGGAAAGATATCAATAACTGTGAGCATGTCTTGTAGCCTTTGTTTTGTCCAGCGTATGACGTCATATCAACAAGATCCGCCTGCCAGGTCTCGTCGATGCCGCGCACGTCGACGCTCATCTCGGTGATGAATGCAGAATAGATGGAAGCTGCTTTATGAATGATTCCTGCTTCGCGTAGTTCTTTGATAATGGATATTATTCCGTTATTTTGACTCGGATTTCCCACCACCTGAGATTCCAGGAGTAGAGGGAGACGCTTCACTAACTCGTTTGGATCATCCCAGAAAACATATTCCGTTTCAACACCTTGTCGAGTAATCAAGCTTGCGGAAGTGGACATTTACCCTGCCGGCAAGGTGATGCGGAATAATCCATCAATTAGACAATGACATTTTCAAATTTGTAACTGCTATCGTTTCGAACAGCTCCATGGGATAAGTAATACTTTCTATGCGCGTTCGTTGCGAGGATCATGTTTTAAAAATGTTCCCGATCTCCGGCGCTCACATAAGAACCGTCTGGCTTCTTTTTGAACAAAATCTCCAGCAAATCCGTCGTTTTCGGGTAAAGCGTAGCGCCAATACGAATGAAGTCACTCTCAAGGGATATCAACGAATCACGAATCATTAGTCCGTTTGAGAGGTTGCGTACACCGTGCACGTTGTTCAATTCACTTTTCGTCTTCGCAACCGTCATCAGTGCAAAATACTCATCCTCAATTTTCTCGACCGATGTTTCTACGATTATTTCATCTCCTGCCGAAGCAAAGGAATTGTCCATTTTCAAGACAGTTCCATTTTTCGTTTCATTTTTCATCTGCTTTATTTCTTCCTCAATTCCTTTCAGCTATTGTTTTACAGGTTTGGTATCTTTTGTAACATACAACGAGGTTGCAGTTCTTGCAACGAGGTCACTACTGGTTCGAAGATGTCACTGAATTTCTGAGTCGTAGATTCCTTGCCCGACTTGAACAATCTGTGTTTTTGACGGATCCGCAGCACTTGCTTGAGCGATCTAATGTAGGACATCTTTTCGCTTGGAAATTTAAGAGGTCTGCATGTTGACACAATTGAGTTCACCACGCTACTGCGTCTCTTGCTCGAAAACGTTAGATTTTATTTCTCTTTCAGGCTAACAAAAGAATCGAATCCCCTCCTGTATCGTTCTTCGTTGAGCTCACTATCTTTGTCAATCACCAGAAACACGTACTTCTCACCGTACCAGCATGCGGAGCACACACTTTCAAACTCTGTGTAAGACATATCGGTGTTAACATGGTCGTTGTATACGTGTCTCGGGTTCATATCATCTTGTTCGAATAACACGAGTAAGTTTACGTTGTCGCGCATGGGATGTTCAAGAATACGCTCGTGCGTCTGACACAGATAGGAGCAGTCAACGTCGTGATGTCGACCCATGCAAAAGTAGGCTCTCATATTGTCCTGCTTCTCGCACGTTACATCGTCAAATATGATGATTGACCTGGGCCGTGCTTCTTCCGGTGTAATCACTAGCTCACGCTCAGCAAACGCAAAATTCTTCGTATTCTCAACATGGTCCAACAATTGCTTCAACAATTGGTATTTAGGTTGGTTGAGAGATTTTGTGGAGATGTAGATATTTTCAAATCCAAGTCCGTTGGGATGGTTTATAAATGTGAGCAACGCATTAGTTTCACCACAATTCGACCGTCCACAGAATATTGCACGTATACTATTCGGGAGTGATTCACCGTGCTGTTTGTGCCTTTTGACATTTTGCTCCGAAACTTTGTCCAAATTCATTACGGGAAGCTTAGTAGGTTGTTTCTCAAACCGCATCTCGGACATGACTGATCGGATTTGCTATGAATATCCGTTTGAAAGCACTTTTCTTCAGTCAACGCACGAATGTGATCGCGTACATAGGTCACCGAAGCAGCAGGCGGCAACGTCGTGGCAAGAGTCTGGTCAATAAGATCATCAACAGCCTTCCAGTCGAATTGCATGTACCTAGTTATCAGTACTGTGGGCCTGCTACAAAATTAACAAAGAGACTCGTGCGGGGTGATCCAGGACTCAATCTTGTCGAGGCAACTTGCAAGGACCCCGACATTGCTTACTTGCAGAATCGTGAAAATCTTGAAGTGAGAAACAAGGTCGACAGGGTGTTGGCTGAGAAAGCGCGAAAATGGGTTCTCGCAAAGGACGCAAATTTAGGTCAAAAAGCAGCGGCTTGGGCAATAACTGATACAATGGAAGTAAAATCAAAACTTGGAATTGAAATTCATAAATCAAAAAATGTGACCTTGAGAAAGATTATGAATGCTGCAAAACGTTCCATGGTTCCAAGCAACGATGCGAAAGTAGCTATCGAATCTGCGCTGAAGGGAGCTGGAAACGCCGTTGAAAAAGCAGGTGGTAAATGTGAAGTGCGAACACCTCGCGTTCTGCCAGTACCTTCAAAAGTCGGTGGTTTTCTACCGTTTTTGATTCCCATTTTCACTCGACTTAGTGCTACAGGCGCGTTAGCCGGTGGTTCGGCAGGCATAGCAAAAGCTGTGAACGATGCGAGTGCTACTGAACGAGAACTGGAAGAGAGCAAACCACACAACAAAACTATGGAAGCTATCGCGTTGGGCAAAGGGCTTCATATGAAACCGTATAAAACAGGTCTTGGTCTCCATCTTTCAAAAAACTAGATGCGATTCCATCACGTCGAGCGTTGACTGATGAGGACTTGTTGAAATACGCAAAAATCTTTGAGGTCTTGCATTTCCGCAGTCTTCTCATGCGAAAGGAAATGCCCGAAAACGGTCGACGGAAAAACGAGTCAGCGATAATCAACCTTGACGACAAAGACGGTCCAGGAACACTCTGGGTTGCATACAAGATACGTGACAATAATATCGATCACTTTGACAGTTTTGGCAACCTTTGACCACTCTCGGACCTCAAAATATACCTCGGCGTTGGTAGTGTTAAATACAATCATGAAAGGTACCGGGATTATAATACATTTGAATGCAGACACTTGTGTCAGAAATTTGTGAGTGGTGAGCTTCATAAACATGGTGCATGATTCATCAAAGTCAGTCTATCACTCGCAGTCATCGATAATTCGTTAACGTTAACGATTTCGGGAACTTCTTCGATTCTCGAGGCACGATATTTCCCACCGACCAAACTTACTTGTAATAAAAGTTATGCTTTTGGCTTGGTAGAATTGTAAACGTTTGATTCGATGCCTAACGTTGATGTTGATCACAGTAAAATTGACGTAGCTGATGAAGTGATCACCATACCTACTAGCAGCTATCAAATTGGGGACTTAGATGAGTATCTTCAAACGTGCTGAGAAATACAGATATTAGGCTCAGCGTCAAACCCAACAATATTACGTTACGCAGCGAAATCACATGCAACGACACCATCAACTTCAAGCTGAATGATTCCATCACTCAACTCTTGAGATTCACGCCACGCGTGTTGGAGGTTAATAAAACTCACGTATCAGACGTGCCTGTAACTATACTCAAGGTCAACGCGTTGCGAGTCGAGTGCAGCATTACAACGGGCGTCTATGTCAATGGACATGAAGTACACACTATTCACGAGTTTTTCTCGACTGTCCCACCAGGATATGAGATCGTGGAAGTACCATCGCACGTCATTCACCTTCCGGTCACCGTCGGGACCATAGATCACGTTCAACTCCAGTTAGTGGATCAAAACGGAGACCTGGTCAATTTTCGAGGAGAAGTTACTACTGTAAGCCTACATATCAAATCGCAATAAACGATGAGAATTTTATATAACAGACTGTCAAAGAGTAGGTATATCAGTCAGTCGGCATGCCCCGTTCAAGTCAGTCATCGATCGATTATCGAACCGTTAACACCTCGAAACGTGAAGTTTCTGTTAGCTCTGGGTTTGAAACTGACACCTTTTGAAAGAGAAATTCGCGCCAACTGAAAATCTTAATTTGCTGTTTTATCATCTGCTACGTACCATGGAGGAAAAAATCACATTCAAACACCAGTCGTCTTTGACGAATCCGTTGCGCATTACGAGATTCACGCTCACAAACCTCACGCCTCGTCATTTTTCAACAACAGCGATGGAACTCGAATCACCGTTCAGCATCGGGATTTATGCATATTACCCAGCAAAAGTTCGACACATATCCATGGACGACTCCTCATACCTGATGGTACAGCTACTGTGAACACACAGCTCGTAAATAACGCGATCTGTCATTTGTTCGAAGAAATTCGCTACGGACTTAATGCAGTCGAGATTGATAAAAGCAAGAACGTTGGCTTGACAATTCCCATGAAGGGTCACGCTTCCCTGCACCTTGGTCAGACTTGGCTGATGGAGAACGCTGGATGGCTCAACGTCGAAGAAAAGAAAGAATTAACCGATGCCGAGGGTAATTTTAACGTACTGATACCGCTCAGCATGATATTGGGTTTTGCTGAAGACTACCGCAAGATCGTTGTCAACGCTAAACATGAGTTGATTTTGACGAGATCAAAAACTGACGTCAACGCAATCATGCAGACTCAAGAGGAGGAATTCAAAATCACGATCGATGCAGTGGAATGGTTAATACTGTATTTAAAACTCGCGAATCAGAAAAAAGTTGACCTACTAAATTTTATTTAGAAAGATCCGCCTATTTCGATGAGCTTCCGCAGTTGGGAATTGTACGAATATCCCTCACTTCCCACAACATCGAAACACGTTTGGACTGTAAAAACTTTCACTCAGCTTGAAAAACCTCGTAACGTCATTTTGGGTTTCCAAACAAGTCGAAAGAACAAGACCGGCAAGAACGCAAGTCATTTCGATCATTACAATATCACGGACGTCAAGCTATTTTTAAACTCCTAATCTTATCCGTACGGTAACCTGAACCTCAACATGAGTCGTAAACTGTACGCGCTCCTGTACGAGATGTACGCAAACTTCCAAGCTACCCACTCCGACAAGAATCCCGAGCCGTTGCTGACAAAGAGTGAATTCCTGCGAGACGTCCCTTATTCGTTATCGACTGTTCAAAACAAAACGAATCTTTGAAGTACGGACTTGTCGACATCCGTTTTGAATTTGAAGCTAAAGCCAACTTTTCCGCTGAAACATTGGCGTACTGCTTGATTGTTCACAATCATATTGTCAAATACAACCTGCTCAGGTCCGTCTGAAACGCCGAACTGATCGGACGCGTCGTGATTGACTCTTCGGAAACTTGGTTTAGTAAACACTGTATAACGAGTAATACGATTGATTAGTTGGCAGAGTTGCTGAAGAAAGTCAGCGAGACGGTTAACGAAACTAAAAGTGAAGTGAATAAAATTGGAAAAACAACTGAAGATCTCTCAACTTCAGTGAAGGAGGTCAGAAACGAACTAAAAGAATGGACAGGGAGATGCAGAGCTCTGGAGCAAAAGTATGAAGACCATAAGCAGAGGATTGATAATATTGAGATGAAAATAGATTTTTTGCTGAAGCAGGAAAGAGAGAAAAACTTGATGATGTTCAAGGTGCCTGACACTTTGGAAGTGAATGGTGATTTAAATAAATCGGTGATGGAAATCTTCAGGACAGCGGGCATAGGCATTGCCGAGAGGGATGTAGAAGCAATTTTTAGAGTTGGAAAAGAGGTCGGGAACAAACCAGTGAAAATCTCGATGGTTAATAAAAGAGCAAAGTACTCGGTTCTCAAGCAGAATATGAAATTGAAAAATACCGGAGATATTCTAGGAAAAGACTTATCAGAAATAGAGAGGGAAAAAAAAGAAAAATTGCGTTTGCTGAAGATGGACCTGGAAAAGCATGGCAAAACCGTAAAAGTAAAAGTTTTTCAACTGTTAGTGGATCAGCAATGTATGACTTATCAAGATGCGGAAAAAAAATCGAACTCTTTTGAAAAGCAGATTCAACAACAGAACGCTGAAAGTGTGCCCTTTACGCCAAAAAAGACAAAAAACAGGAGCTCCGAAAGATTAGCAGCGCTAACAGGGCCGAAAAGAATCAGTAATAAAGACCTATAGCTAAAATCAGATAGATATAAACACTCGAAAATAATCTTTTGGAATAGCACGGGTATTTCGAACGTAAACGAACTTGGGAGTGTTGTTAAATCGGGCGACGTATTAGCTGTTTGTAAAACCTGGTGTACCGAAGAGCAGCAAGTAAGAATTTTCAAAACAATCCAGTATAAACAAGAGCTCACCTATAGCCCAGCAGTATGAACAGCCGAGAGGGGAAGAGCAGCAGGAGGACTGGCCGTGTATACAGATTCAACAACTAAGAAGAAAACAGTCCTATTCAAATCTAAGTATTATATAATACTAAGGATAATGAAAAACAACTTTAGTTTTATTTTCACAAATGTATATATTAGACCCAATGCAGATATTGGTATAATTCTGAGCGATCTGTATGATAAAATTAATTATTTACGCAGCGAATTTCCTACAGAAGCGTTTGTGATTGCAGGGGATTTCAATGCCAGAATCAGAGCAGAGAACCCCATCTTTGATGAAGTCTTGGTCAATTCAACACTATCAAGGACGAGACTCTCTCTAGATAAGGAATTGATTAAAAGAGGGAGGCTTTTACTGGATTTCATGGAGGAATTTGGTTTTTTCGTAATTAACGGTAGGACAGCAAGTAATAAACCGGGAAGATTCACATTTGCCAGTGAAGTTGGTCGGTCGGTAAATGATTTGATCTGGGGAAATGTTATTGCTCTAGAGTACATTCTCGACCTTGAAGTCTTGCTTTTACCAACTTTATCAGATCATTTCCCTTTAGTTTTAACGCTAAGTCAGCTATACCCGGAGCAAACAAAAGAGGAGTTAATTAGATGAAGCCACAACTCTGTTAAGAGTTTCAGTCTAAAATGCAGGAAATCGAAGTTCCTCGCAACCTCAACATGCACTTAGACGATATGGACAGCCTTCTTTCTAGAAATATAATCACAGCGGCCAGGGAAGTGGGAATGATCTTACGACAAGGGGGAATGTCGTTAGAAAAGTGCCAAAAAAATAAAGAATGCACTAGAATAAAGAGCCTGCTCAGAAAATCTCTAAAGATCTGTAAAAAATCAAAATTTGAAAAGTCACAGGTTGACGACTATCTAGTTCTTAAAACGCAATACAAGGAGGTATGTAAGCGCAGTGAAAAAGAATATTGGGAAAAAATTATAAACGGAGTAGTGAGGGTTGGGGGGGTGGAGTTAGCCGGCGGCAGGGTATGCACTTTAGCCTATGCAGATGATATAGTGTTACTAGCGGAAAGTGAAGAGGAAATGGAGGTAATGATTAGGAAGTTAGAAAGGTATATGGATAGGAAAAGGCTGACGGTAAATGTAGGGAAATCAAAGATTATGAGATTTAGGAAAGGAGGCGGTAGAAGGAAAAACATAGATTGGAGATGGAAAGGGAAAAGGATAGAGGAGGTGAGAGAGTTCAGTTATTTAGGGTATAGAGTAAAGTGCAATGGGGGACAGGAAGCACAGGTGAAAGAGAGAGTACGGAAGGCAGGGGTAGTAATGAGGCAGGTATGGGGAATAGGTAAAAGAAGGTTTGGGAGGGATTGGGAAAAAAGGATTTGGTTATTTGACAGGCTAGTATGGACGGTAATAGAGTATGCATCGGAGATATGGGGGTGGAGGGAGTGGAGGGCGGTCGAGGCGGTACAGGATAGATTTTTGAGATGGACATTAGGAGTGGATGGGAGAACACCGGGATATCTAGTAAGGGAGGAACTACAGAGGGAGAAACTAAGGATTAGGGCAGGGAGAAGGGCATGGAATTTTGAAAGGAAGCTGGAGCGAGGGGAGGGTAGCGAGTTAGCTAGGAGATGCTGGGAAGAGATAAGGGACAAGGCAGAAGCTGGGAGGCAGGGATCGAGGTGGGAAAGAGAAAGGGAAAGTTTCTTTGCGGAAAGGGGAGTAGAGAGTAGAGAGGTAGTCGCGAGAAGGGAGAGGGGCGAGATGGAGTTTAGGGAAATAGAGGAGAGAGAGAGGGAAGAACAGAGAAAAGAGAGGTGGGAGAAAATAAGGGAATCGAGGTACAACAGATGGTACAGGCTAGTGAAAGGAGAAGGGATACCAGGATATCTGGGAAAGGGATGGGGAGAAAGCAGGTGGATGAGGGTGACAAGATTTAGGTTAGGAAGCGAGATGAAGGAGGCAAGGTACTGGGAAGAAGAGGAAAAGAGAAGGTGTAGGGTGTGCGGGGGGGAGGAGGAAACATGGGAGCACGTATGGGAAAGGTGCGTAGGCTGGGATAGAAGGGAGGAAAGCTGGCAGGAGGTGGTGAGGGAGATGTTAGGTGAGGAGGGGGTGGGAGAAGTCTGGATGAGAGAATTGGAAAGGATCAGGGATGTACAAGAGAATGAAAGAGTGAGAGATGAATGGGAAATGGAAGTCGATTAGGATAAGGACGAATTAGGGAATAGAATAAGGTAAAATAGGATAAGGTTAAGTAAAGATAAGGATAAAAAGTAAGAAAAGGATAAGAGGGAAAGTAAGGGAATGGCAAGGCAATGGCACAGGACACAGGCAATTAGAAATTAAGTAAATTAAGTAAGGATAAGGTAGGAAGTAAGAATTAGGGTAAGAATAGGTTGAGAAAACATGTAAAAAAAAAAAAAAAAAAAAAAAATATTGTAAAGGAAGAGGAAAAGGGAAGTCCTTGTAACCCCAAGGGGAACAATAAAGATTACTACTACTACTATAAACGGAGTAGTGGACGCATAAAATCCACAAGAATTTTGGAAAGCGGTGAACAGGTACAGAAAAAAGCCGATAAAGGGGGCTGAGAGTATTAGTTTGAATGTATGGCGTAACTTTTTTCGAGAGTTCTACGAGGTTAACAACCCGGTAACAGCTCCGACTCCTGAGCTCACCAATGGGGATGAGATGTTGGATTCTCCAATAGGTTTAGATGAAATTTACAAAAGTATTGCTCATACTAAATCAAACAAGGCCCCTGGAATGAACTCGATTAGAAACGAGTTTCTGAAAACTCTTACTCCGAATCGGGTTTTATACATATATGAATGTAATGTTCAATAAGATTATGGATACAGAAAAGACTCCAAACAACTGGTCCTGTATACCAACTAAAATGCTGTATAAAGACAAAGGAGCATTTAGGGATCCAAATAATTACAGGCCAATTGCGCTTGTAAATACAATTGTCAAATGCTTTACGTTTATTCTGAATAAAAGGGTTGATGCCAGGTGCGACATCAATAATATTCTCCCCGAATGGCAAGCAGGATTCCGGAAAAAAAGAAGTTGCTTATATAATATATTCACACGCAATTCAATAATCCAATTGCATATACAGAAGACAAGAGGCAAATTATATGCGGTTTTCGTTGATCTTAAAAGCGCATTCCCGTCTGTAGATCACTCCATGCTCTGGGGTAAACTGCAAAGAAAAGGGCTTAGCTCCAAAGTTATAAAAATTCTTCAAAGCTTGTACTCGTCGGCAAATATCAGAATTGGGAAATCAGACGGGATTTTAGACCGTATTTATATTACAAAAGGTGTATTGCAGGGTGAGATACTTTCCCCAATCCTCTTTTCAATTTTTATTGCTGATTTAGAAGATTTTCTGCTAAAAAAAAAATATATTAGAGGTGTATCAATTAATCATTTAGTAGAAATTTTGTTACTAGCATATGCCGACGACATTGTCATTCTGGCCGAAAGCTACGTTCATATTAAGAGAATAATTGACGCCTTATATGAGTACTGTGTAATAAATAAGTTATCTGTAAATACCAAAAAAACGAAAGTAATTATTTTTCGAAAAGGCGGCCGCAGACATAAACAGGAAGAAAAAAAATTCATGTTCGGAGATAGCTCTGTTGAAATAGTCAAGGAATACGTTTATCTGGGGGTGACCTTTACTCAAATGGGGTCATATGAATTACATACAAAAAAATAGTTTCCAAAGCCAAAGCAGCGTGCTCTTCCACATTAGCGTTAATACATAGAATACATGCGAATTCTTGGAAAGTTTACGACGACCTATTTGGGGCGCTTGTACAATCAATATTATTATACGGTACAGGGGTGTATTCACTGAGGCATCTAGAAAGCGTGGAAAAGATACAATTAGGTTTTTTCAAAAAACTCATGAATTTACCTCAGTGCACACCGAGTTATGCGGTAAGAAGAGAATTGGGACTTAGTCAGTATTCGTTCTTAGTCTTTAAGCAAGTCATAAGATGGATTAATAAAATTTTGAGAATGGAAGATGATCGATACCCGAAAATTTGTTTCCTCAGACAACTACATTTAAGTCAGTACAAAGGTGTCCAGGACAATGTGAACTATAATTGGGTGGTATTAGTGAAGAAAATGTTCTTTGAACCAATTGACAGGCTAGACCTGTGGAATGAAACGACGCCAGGCGAAATAACGCTGCAAGAACCTGAACTATTAGAGAAGTATAAGGAATACTTGAGCGATATGGATGGAAAAAAGTAGCACAGTCCTTCTCACTTATCATATACAATTGGTTGCAGGCTAAGAATAAGGTTCAGGAATATCTGAAAGCGTCAGTACCTCTGAAAATATTAAAAGTCATCTGTCAATACAGGCTAGCGAACTCCTACTACACAAGAATAATAGTCGACTCTAGACATTACAAAATATCTGAAGGAAGATACTGTAACTATTGCAGCGAAGTTATAGATTTAGGTCACCTGACTGTTTCATGTAGAGAGCTATACTTTAAAAGAGTCGGACCAAAACTACCTCTCTTAAAAAACAGATCGTTTGATATACATACGATTTTCTCTCTCCCAATAGATGGTAAAATATTGAGAAAGTTTTATGCTCTTATATGTTTTGCGCTTGCTCATTATTCAGTGTACTATAGGCAATAAGCGAATTTTAGTATTAAAAAATAAATTGGAACTATGTTGTATATATATATATTGTGAAATCTCGACAAGAATAATACAATCAACTAACTAACTACAACCCGCTCGGTGGTGGAGTGAAAAAGTTGGTATAAAAGCAGACCCGTTTCTACCATCTCGCAAAGTTCAAAGATGGAGCTTATCGTTGACATACAAGGCTTTCGTGGACCTTTCAACGATACCTTAACATTGAAAGAATTGGTTATAATTCCAATCTACTCGGAAGCATCTCCAACAATGTTTTACTTTAAGCCACCTTACGAATGGGATTGTCTGGACGTCAAATACAAAGGCCAAAATTCTTGGTTGAAACGCGATTTTCACGGTTTGACTCGGAGCTGTTGAACCATACCGCTTGAGGAAGTTGAGTGGATCATTGAAGACAGGCTGTGCAAAGCTGAAACCATGTACGTAAAAGGAGAAGAAAAACGAGATTGGTTACTCAAAATTGTCCTCCAAGTTCAAATCATCGATATGCTGGACTTTGACTGTCCGTTGCTTCAAACCTTGCAAAAAAACTTCAGCTATGTCTCTAAGATGTGACGTGCATACAATACCCAACGCAATCTGTGCAGCACAAAACGTTTTGTTACTTCAAAATTGGCTACAAAATCATCATACTGTTTGGATAGCGAGGGTGTACGATTTGTGTTACTGTGCAGAAGCATCTACCAGAACGGTCCCGCATTCCTGGCTAATATACCATCCTGCTTACGATACTGATTAATAAAATTATTGTACTATCGTTGTGAAGTGATTGTCAACTGTAGCCTAAAAATTGTACTTAATACAACTGTTTTTTGAAGAATATTCATGAAATAATTTCACACGTCTACCTAAGCTCTTTGGAAAGAATTTTTTTTCAATACACAGATTATGTAATATTCAACCTTGCTCTCCATCCTTGACCGAGCTGTACTCAAACCGAGTTTCGTTTTGCATTTCCAGAGCAATAGTAACCCAGCATCGCAGATCCTTGACTCTGAATGTATACTACCGCAGCTTTAGATCGACCTTGCACTCTGGTCTTGACTGAATCCGTTCAAAATTCATCGTAGAGTTCACAGTACAGTTACAAGCCAAAAAGAATATCACGTTGTTGATATCAGACCGGCATCCGAGTAAGTGAAAAATAATTCTCAAAACCATTCATCTTGGAATGTCGCGTAGTTGATAACGTGGGAAAAGAATTTGGGGTGGTTGATGTACCACATCAGCAGTCCCACCGTGGGAAAGGAATTTGAGGTGGTTCATGTTACAAATCAGCACTCCTATCGTGGGAAAAGAATGCGGGACGGTTAAAGAGTTCTTGCCCCCGCTGCACCCTCTACCGTTGGCAGACGAGCACTACATGAAGACTTTGACCTTTGGTTGGTAAGATTGTCGGTAAAACAGCACGGCTTTGACCTTCGACCGATAAGAATTGTTGCTAAAGCAGTGCGATTTTTACCGTCGACCGATACAACTGTCGGTAAGGTTGCACGTTTTTGACCTCAGGTCGGTACGGCAGAGCACGTTTCATCTTACGAGAGTTGGGGTGACCTTCAAGGGTTTGCGTCTGGGATGCGACAGGCGGCTTGATCGGTAAAGAAGGTGTTTGTATTCAGAACCGGCGTTGTTATGCTACTCAGATCGAACCATACTATCAAAACATGCATATATCGTAATTTATCTTGTCAATTTTGCAAACGGAAAGGTCATCCGGAGGCAATCTGTCACACGAAGGAGCAGAGCCAACAAGTTCAACACGTCGAGGCTGAGGCTACAGAAACACTGAACGAAGGACAAGACTCAAAAGAGGATTTAATGTATTTCTGCGATGTGAACGTAATAAGTGATGACACCAGTGCTAGTGACCGATACATGTCAATCGAGAGTCCAATGAAAGCGCAGCGTATGTCATTGATTGTAAACGGAGAGAGAATGGTGATGGATGTAGATACAAATTCACCTATTTCGATAATTTCAAAAAAATTGTGGAAAGGAAATTGAAGGGAACCGAGTTAAGTTCAGCTAGCTTAACATTACGATGCTATAACGACACATAAATAAAACCGTTGAGAATTTTGCGAAAGATCAGAGTTCAATGTGAAAATGTGAACAAACTGCTATACTGCGCGTTCGTCTCAAGCAATAAGCCGCCTATAGTCGGCAGGCAATGGTCACCGGCGTTCTAATTGTGGCCGCTTCCCTTGAGCGATCACGGACTGGGGGGCACAGTTTAGTGCCACAAGATAGACCAGTTAGAAATAGGCACCCAGATGGCAAGGAAATTCCCGACGTTGTTAAGTGAAGGACAAGGACAGTATAACAAAGGTACCTTCAAATTGTTTCTCAAACGCGACGCGTAATTGAGACCGCTAAAGGCTCAACACATTCCGCTTGCGTTGAAAATAAAAGTAGAAGATGAACTTGCGAGACTCGTAGAACTGGGCCATATTAAGCCGGTTCTCGTCAGCGAATGGGCGACACCTATAGTCCCGGTTATCAAGTCTAACGGGTCGATAGCATATAGACCAGACCAGACACGTTGATCGTGTGTGGGCTAAACAGACCAGCGACCGACTGACTGCCCGCGACACCCGTCGTCTCTGGGAAGAGGGGGATTACATCACAATTCCGTCCTTTTGAGTAATGAAATAATTGTAGCATTTGTCATAACTGCACTAAAGAATACAAACTAACAAGAATAAAGAATCGCATGGTGTATGTAGTTTTTTTTTGAGGATTTTTCGTATCCACTAGACATATTTCGCACGTATTTTCTTTCGCTTCGATATCTGAATCCACTGTCGGCCACCACACATAGGACCCGGCTGCTATCTTCATCTTTGTCATGCCCATATGTGATGCGTGGAACTATTGTAAAATCGTTTTTGTCAACTTTTTTGGCACCACAAGACGGTAACCTGTCAGCAGTGTATTCTTATCTACTGGAAGCTCAGCCTTTATTCTACAGGGTGACTTTAATAAGGTGGCTACCCCCCCCTCCCCCCCAAATCTAGCCGTGTGATAATTTGAGAAAATTTTTGCATGATTTTCAAAGGAAATGCGACGATCTCTCCGATAGCAAAGTCGAAATTTTTTTAAAAACAACCGTGTTTGCGCGCGAAAAAAAAGTTTTCGATTTCGGGACTAAAAATTGGATTGAATTTTTTTTTCTGAAAATACGCAAAATCCTGAGTGCCGATATCAAAAATTTTCCGGAATTCGGCAAACCAATCACCCAGAAATAAATCTCAAAATTCGAACTTTTTGTCGAAAATTCGGTACTAACTGGGGGAACAGGTGGAATTGAAATATCTTGGAATATCGTTGATAATGTTATTCTTGTATATGAAGGTCACAACTCAAAGCACTTTTTTATCGTGTTAACGTTTCGGCCCTTGTGGGGGCCCTCCTCAGAACATTTTATTCAAATATCTGTCACAAACAAAAATAAAAAATGTACAACTAGGTTTTAACAAAATTAGACATAGTGCTATAAATAATATGCACTTCTAATCCAATTGACCCGACCTTTGAAAATTGGATGGTAAACCTCAGTAATACTGATATCCCCGTCAATGTTACCGACGTGCTAAAAATGGGACCCAAATATGGCATTCCTTTTAAGACTAACTGCATCCCAACCAACAAACTCATCTCTGATTTCGAATCAAAGATTTCCTTCATTTCTTCTAATTCTCGTAATACGGCCCGCCAAGATTTCACCAACACTATAAAAAAATTCATCAACACTCCTGTTCCCCTTCACGCTGACAAGAATATCCTTCACAAAATCAAAGAAACTAAGACCTTTAAAAATAACAACCAGGACTTACTTTTCTTGAAAGCGGATAAGGGAAACACGACTGTTGTGATGAACAAACAAATGTACGAGGATAAAATGTTGCAACAACTCTCTAACAAAAACTCTTACAAAGTTGTTGGATACGATCTCACCTGTACCTTGCAACAAGAAGTCAAAAAACTAACAACTGATTGGTCTAAAAGCAAACTCATCTCTGATCAACTGAGACGCCAAATTGCAAAAACTGATTGCCTACCACCTAGAGCTTACGGACTACCGAAAATTCACAAACCTGGTACACCGGTACGAATCATAGTTTCCTTCACTGATAGTCCGACTATCAATCTGGCTCGGTTCCTTAGTCAATGTATAGGTAACAATATCATACCTCCCTTGTCACGGGTAAGAGATAGTTTTGCTCTCGTGAATGCGATTAGGGACTTTCGTCTTCCAGCTGATCATATTTTAGTCTCGCTAGATGTTGTGTCTTTGTTCACAAACGTACCACAAGATCTTGCAATCAACGCTATTAAACAGCGCTGGCATCAGTTGGTTGACAAAATTCCGGTCCCACTTAACGAACTCTTGAAAGCATTGCACATATGTTTTAAGGCTGCCATATTTAAATTTAACCATAACATATATGCTCAAACTTATGGTTTACCGATGGGCTCACCTCTCTCTCCAATTTTGTCTGATTTGGTTTTGGATGACCTTGAACAATATTGTCTCAATAAACTGGACTTCAAGCCTTTATTCTTTTTCAGATATGTAGACGACATAATTACAGCTGTCCCTTCGGATAAAGTTGCAGAAATGCTTTCAGTTTTCAACAGTTTCCATCCGAGACTACAATTTACATCTGAATTAGAGTCTAATCACCAAATTAGCTTTTTAGATGTCCTGATCATCAATGACAACCAGCTCATTAAAACTGATTGGTTTCATAAGGCTACTTGGTCACAAAGGTATTTAAATTACCATTCACACCATCCCAGATCATACAAAATTGGAACGATTAATTGCCTAGTTGACAGAGCGATCCGACTCTCAAGTATGGAATTTCACAAAAAAAATTTGTCCTTGATTCAGCAGGCACTAAGTAAAAACGACTGTCCACCTCGCCTGCTCAACAAACATATAAAGTTTAAATACGATTCCATCTTGTCATCGACCAGCCCTAACAACAATATCGATGTAACTACTACACAAACTAATCAAAAAAGCTATATTTCCATCCCATACGTTGCGGGGTTGTTTGAGTCACTTAACAGAACATTCTCTAAGTACAAAATTCAGTTTGTGGGCAAATGTGCACATGATCTATCCTCTATGTTTGATTCGGGTAAAGACCCCTTACCCCTGGGTATGCGCTCTGGTGTAGTTTACAAAATACCGTGCAACCATTGCAATATGTCTTACATAGGCCAAACTAGTAGGCAACTACACACCAGGATAACCGAGCATAAACGCAATATCCATGAACACGAGGATAATTATACTGCATTGACGAGACATGCCATCGATTTCGACCACTCGTTTAATTATTCTCAAGCCAGCATTATTGACGTCGAACCGTTGTATTACAATAGGCTACTGTTAGAAATGTGCAATATTGTTGCACATCCCAATTCTGTTAACCGTAAACAAGACATAGAACATCTAAGTCAAATTTACACCTCTGTGATACGACCATTGTAATTGTCCATTACCGACCGAGCTTGCTCTTGATTTTACCTCCTTCACAAAAAAAAAAAAAAAAAATTTGGTTTCCTTTTAACCCGTTGACTCTGCGTTGCCTGATAACTATCGAGATCGACCTCCTCCCCACTACACACTGGACGTTCCACTTGTGCTTATGTGCTCTGGACTCAACCATAACGGCGGTGTGTTTTCTTTCATTTTACCAAACCAACAACAAATATGAATTCGTGGGAATTACGTGTCGCGAACGCAGTGTGTTTCGGTTTTTGTTTTTATCGTTTTTATTGTTCTATTTATACATCAATCACCAACACGCATTCTATGTAATTGGAAGTGTCATCTCATACGAGGCAATTCCTCATTTATACTTGCTTAAACATCCTTGCATATTATTTATACCACTATGTCTAATTTTGTTAAAACCTAGTTGTACATTTTTT
Source organism: Neodiprion virginianus (assembly GCF_021901495.1). Taxonomy (NCBI): domain Eukaryota; kingdom Metazoa; phylum Arthropoda; class Insecta; order Hymenoptera; family Diprionidae; genus Neodiprion; species Neodiprion virginianus. The sequence continues at coordinate 16,593,721 of NC_060877.1, forward strand.
ATTTTTGTTTGTGACAGATATTTAAATAAAATGTTCTGAGGAGGGCCCCCACAAGGGCCGAAACGTTAACACGATAAAAAAGTGTTTTGAGTAGTGACCTTCATATCCAAGAATAACATTATCAACAAATATCCAAGGTCAAGATAAATCGTCTTCATCTTGGAATATCGACCAGCGCCAACTTCACCCGAGTCCAGGTAGCGGTATACGATATGTCATTGACGATTCTGCGCGATGAGTTTCGTTGGACTGACTTTCTCCGTTTGCAGCTAGGCGAGCAGCAAGATTAGTAGTTTGAAAACATCTGCATTGAGGGAAGCGTGACAAAAACGTCCGCATTTAAAATTATCAATGATAATAAACACGAAAACAGCATAACGGGAGGTTAACAAGCATTTTGTTATCATCGGTTGCCAGTGACAACCGTTGTAGCGCGGAGGTTAGCGAACGCTCGCGCGTGGCCGATCCGGCCGATCAAGATCCCGCTATTACCGTTTGCCGACGCGGCGACGACGAGATGATGTAGCGCAAAAATTGAAATTCTTTCGAAAATGATCATCGAATCAACCCAATTCTGTCAAAGTGCAGCCTTATTAACAAAGGCTTATCACTCTTATTTTACACAAAAATGATTTGAAGAAACGAACAGAATTCACCCGAATGCTTGTTCATCGCAAAATTCTAGTTCAGTTTATTTATATTCTGGAGAACGATGCGCAAAAATTGGTTGATGCTGACACCGTGTATTTACTTTCGTACGTCTAATATTTCCGCGGCAACAAAGCACATGGGTGGCAGACTTTTCTGTGATTCTAGTAGTAACAATGAGCGCAATATTGCCACGACCCAGCGTTATTTTCACGCAATGATCAAACCGGGGACAGTAAACTACGGTTCGAAATTATTTCCGAGGAAAATATGCCGTTGCATTTTGGAAATTTCGTTAATTGTCCGACAAATTGATACGTAATGCGTAAGAACGAAATGATTTGCATTTGTTTAGAACGAAACCCTTGCATTGCTCTTCAATTCGATACGAAAATCGTACTATTCTTATCCAAATGAGAAAAGTATGTGCGAAGCACGACAGGCTGAGGTATCGTTAAAGTACGGCGGAAGTATGGCCGATGTTATGACAGAAGTAGAAGCATCAAGGAATAATCGTCAGGTTATGATTCATTTACCTTTTACCTGTGATTTTTCCATTTCGTGGGCGACAAAGACAGTATTTTTTCGTGAATGCGATCGCCACGCTTCACTTTCCATTTCAATTCAATGACAGTTCGTCAATGACAATAATTAGCAAAATAATATTGAGTTTGTAAACCGATGCAGAGATTTGATACTTAATTCTATACAATTCCTTACAGATATGGTAATACAAATGTTTGATTGGTCTTTACATGTGCAATGAAATATTTTGTTTCATTCAAAATATGTACAATGCGTAAATTCGGAAATCCGTTATTTTTTGGGATCGCGCATAGTATTGCACAACAGAATTATGCACCTTCGATACTCCTCGTATGTTAATCCGTCCTCCTCGATGAAAATTTTTTCAACGAATGCTGAAATTTACAGGGACGCGGACATAATATTTGCAATGTTGCCCGCTACATTTCATACATTGAATAATGCGTAATTACTTTTCACTGCGTAATAAATATTCTCCGGCATGGCTTCGCGTTTGCCTTTCCCGGTTGGACTCATCTCTGTCAATCTATCGTTGTCTAAGATAATTTTGAAAAGTGCTCGGTTCGTTTCTTTCCGAATCTTGTACATAATCTCTGTGACGGCGGCCATTTGCACATTGTCAACCCACACGTCGTACCCTATGCTTAACCGTACTTGATGACAATTTAAAAATGATAATTATCTTATCAAAATTAGTGACAATTTAGTGTTTTTACGTCCGTGAGTCGAGTTACTCCAGAGCGGTAAGAGTAAACTGGTTGGCTTCGCTTTTAAGTTCCAGGACAACCGGAAATCAGGATGAAGATCGAATAACGTGGGGTTTGTTTGAGATATTACTCATATATTTATTTCGAGGAAGCTCAGATGGCGGTAAAAACGAAGTGTGTTGTATGAGCTATGTAAGAAGTCTAGATGTGACGTTGTTGAGAGTTAGAATAGGAGTGTTTCTCGAGACGTGAAACGTACGGGTGCAGAAAAGGTGTGACAATGCTAGGAGTAGGGAATGGAATTTGATGAGTAAGCGTGATAGTGAATAGCGTGAGACTACGTAGAGATAAGAGGACAGGACAGAGACCATGAGATTAATGTAAGAACTGTGTGAGAGTTAGCGAGTAGGAAAAATAGAGAGAAGTGGTATGCTGGACGTAACACCCCCCCCGTCAGAGGGAGCATAGCGGTAGGTATGGTCCCGAATATGGGAAGCAAGAAGGTGGAAATGTGAAACATGATTTTAAAGTATGTGCTTAAAATTAGTTTTACAATTTTTCTTATTATAGGTAGTGTATGGTTCATATTCTGGATTACGTATGAGCGTAAGGCATATAGTTATAATACTATGGTTACATAATGTTGTTTAAAGCTGGGCGCCTAGGGTTAATGCGCATGGAAGCGGGTTAGTACACTTAAGACTAAACAACAATGAATTCTTTGATTAGCTGGGTACTAAGTAATACTATATTTTTTTTTTTTTTTTTGATATATCGAGATACAGAGTTTGACCTATTCGTACAATAATATCGGTTATGAGTGTAGATATATTTTGGGCTAATTGTAAACTAAGGGTATAAAATCGTCACTACAATCATTTTAATGCAGTAGTGTACACAAGTATTTATTTCACTTATGTCTATTTGACAGCGCAACAGCAGATCTTGATAGCAATATAGTAGCTGCCTATTTGTAATAAGGTTTTCGTAAGGTTTTAAGTACTGGTGGGTTTGAAGGAAGCGGAGGTGGTGTGTGAGGAACTGCATGATGGGTTTCTACTCCGTTGGGAATGGGTAGGACGGAAGAAGTAGGTGGGTGAATAATATTTAGCTCGATTGGATTGTCATACCCTGTTTGTATGGCTCTAAATGTCTGGTTCGTTTTTTTTGTTTTGCAATGTGTGCACAGAGTAATGACCTTGCCGAGGCATGAGTGACGGTAGAATAAGTATAGGGTTGCGAGAGATAGCAAAGAAACACCGGTGTAAGTAAGAGTGTCTTTGATGTGCAACATATAGCGCTGTGCGGTGGTGTGTGCTGATATCAGTAGCTTGTTTTGCGATATCCTGCAGCGATAGTCCGGCATTGGCCAAGGCATGTACATTTATGTGCGAGGTTTTGTGGAGTGGGGGGATTGCAATTAAGGATAAGTCGGTGGAAATATTAAAATCAAGACTGAGGGATACTTGACTTAGATCCAAGGTAACTTTGGGGACGTAGGAGAGGGTCTCGGTAGATTGTGAGCGTTTCGAAGTTTTGAGAGTGACCTCAGAAGTACTAGCCGTACACAGGTCGTCTAGGGTGATAATGCCTGAACCGGAAAGTGTGACACGAGAGGTCTGGTCATTTGGGCAGAGAGTATGAAGAGTCTCAGGAGTGGAAGCTGAGAAAATCCAAGAATTAGATGTTGATAATTCCGTCCAGTAGGTTCCATCGAATGCGGTCAATCTGATATCACATTGTTTTGAAATTTTTCTGGACGGGTTCAGAAAAAGGTCTACCTCACAGAGTTTGTGAGTCGACGGTCGGAAAAGCGGTTGTGTCAACTTACACATGAATTTTCCTAAGGATAAAATGCATTTACTAAATTTGGATTCCGAGATTTGAAATTACGACGCTCGGTTAAGTGCTATAGCTATGTAGTCGCTGCCAGGTTGAATGTAAGCGAATTTGTTATTTGCAGAGTCGTATGTCTGTCTAACAGGGACGGGAAGCAGTCGGTACAGGTCAAAAGCCTCGGAGTTGAGCAACGGAATAGATATCGCATAAAGCAGTCTGGGTTCGTAATACGCTGTGTCGATTTTAGAGATTCGAATCAGTTCTTCAGCGTAATTTGGATCCATTGGAATAGGAAACTCTATTTGTGGTCTGAGTGACTGGATATGTTTAAGACTGGAAATAATTTGTTCTGGTGATAGAATTTTATGGTGGACGATACCTTTTTGAGCGGAGAGGATAGCGTTTACTAAGCTGGACAGGTCAAGTTCGTATTCGTTCAAGTGTCGGTCCAGGTCAATTAGTCGGTTAAGTAAAGTCGTTCTGAAGGTATTGTTGGCGATTAAGGCTTTTGAAATAGCTGCATCAGTCGAGAGGGCCGTGAGTAATTTATGTTGTTCGCGGTCGTGGCTTATCACGCTGTTGATTTCTTTCCCGTAGACGCCCAACGTTGACTGTACGATATTTGTCTGTTTGTTAAGCAGGGATGCTAAGTGCTACTGTCGTTGTACAAGTTGTCAATTTGTTGGTTAAAATATTCTCCGTCTTTTACGTCTAGGGTGCCGAATAAGGATTTTGATACGCTACCAATGAAATTAATCGTGCCTCGTGTTCCGCGATGGTGGGCTAATTTAGCAAGTTCGGAGTGAGTGGATTCACCTGTGCGATGGCCAACTAAATATTCTATTCGGTTTTGGTATAGTTTCATGGTTTTTATTCTATCAGCCAACATTTGAATATGGTCGCCGATGTAACAGTAGTTTTTGGCGACAGAGCATTTACCTTCTATTATGGTTAAGAAATCTGATGCTTGGTCAAGTCGGTCGAATAAATATTGGAGGTCTATGTAGTTCAGCAAAGTCCATTCTTTGTTATATGTACGTAGGTCTTGCAATTGTTCGAAGAAGATTCCCGGGTTCTGATTCAGTTGCTTAATCGCGACGTTAGTCGAATCGTCTGTCTTGCTGTCGAGAGCACTGCATCTGCAACGATATGCAAGAGTATGAGACGTAATGTAACGCGATCGCAGGCAATTTGGTAGCATGCTATTGTCGGTTGTACTGTAGTAGCTATTGAAGGGGTTCATGTGGGATTTTACTATGTATGTGCGATTTTCAGTTTATTGAGATGAACTATTTTGGTTTTGTTTAGCGTGAGGTATATTTCGGCGTTAACGTCATCTATTATTCGTTTGATTACATACGGGCCTTTATAATGATCTTGGAATTTTGACCTTGTTTCGTTCAATAGGTAGACAGTTTGTCCTACTTCAAATCGTTGTGGGTTAATCGTTCTGTCGTAGTGTTCTTTACTTTTCTGTTTAGCTTGTTTCAGGTTCAACGCGGCGCGTTTACGGATGTCTGTGAGATTCGCTATTACATCGAGGAGGAATGTATCGTATGTATGCGTGGATGTGTTGCTTAGTATCGCATCTGTCGGTAGTTTAGCTTCCGAGCCGAAGATCAGCTGGTGAGGTGAATAATGTGTACTGTCGTGTTTCGCTGTATTATAGCAGAAAATGGCGAAACGTATGAATTCATCCCAATCTTTACCTTCGTTGGTGTAATGTTTGATGTATTCGGTAATTACAAGGTGACTTCTTTCTAATGAGCCGTTTGATTGCGGTCTATAGGCGGTTGTTCGTAGTTATTTAATTTTAAAGAGCCTGCATATTTTTTTGAAAGCGGTACTCATGAAGTTTCGTCCCTGGTCAGTGAGTATAGTTCGTGGAGATCCATAGCGCGTGATGTATTCTTTAGCGAATACTGTCCCTATCGTCTTTGCCGTAGCATCGGTAATTGGAATGGCGTCTAAGAACTCAATCAGATTGCACTGGATCGTCAAAAGGTAGCGGTTATTCGATTTCGTAACAGGGAGTGGACCAATTAAATCTAGAGCTACTTTGTCAAAGGCCTCTGCGGGCGTGTCAGTGATTGCCATGGGTAATTTTGTTTTGATCCTGACTAGTTTTTTCCTCTGGCAACTGCCGCAAGATCTGATGATATTTTGAATTTGCTTTTTCATATTTGGCCAAAAATATTTTTCTCTTATTTTATTGAAAATTTTTGTAACGCCTTGGTGTTCTCCGATCAGTGACTCGTGGTACTCTTTGATCATGTCTTCGCGTAATCGTTCGTCTGGTATAATTGTAGTATTTCTACAAAGTGTTACTCGAATGTCTGAATCCGCAAAAATGTGATAAATGAGTTTTTTGAAGATAGATCGTAGAATATCATCAACTCCTGGTCCAGGCATGTGGAATGATATGGACCGAATGTCTGGTCCGGACAAGATAATCCTCAAGCTAACTAACGTGTAGAAAATGTCGTCAAGTCTGCCCGGGGCTAATTGACATGGTTTCACTACGAGGGTAAATGTGTATTTGTTGTTTTTCAACCGAGTTTTAATTACGTCGGATATTTCTGGATTCTGGTTTTGAAAGGATTTCATGCTTATTAGATTTCCGTCTATCAACTGTTTTTCTAGTCCTTCTGTCCAACCACAATTAGCTGATACGAAATGAGCGTAATTGTCGCACAACATGAGAAGTCCGTCATTAGTTTCGGTTACGTTGGGTGTTGGTAATATGTCATTTTGATTTTGTATGAAGTAATCTAAGCAACAAAAGTTGTCATTGTCAATATGGGGGCGGTCCGGTTTTCGCTCTTCGGGATTGTCGCGACGTTGTGAGCCTAAAGGTGGTAGGGTTGCCGTAGGTACAACGGAGGCATCGCTATCCGTGTCTTCAACAGCTGACTCCGGATCCTGTGTCACGGAGTCACTCTCCGAGATATCAGTTGGGTAGCGCGAGGGAGTAGAAACCGGAGCATGTCTTGGAGCTGACCCAGTGCCGGTCCGACGCATTGGCCGACGAGTTAAAGGGGGAGCAGGGATTCTGGGTGTTGATGCGTCTGCTTCAGATTCAGAAGATGTCGAGTCATAAGTCGAGTTTTGATAATTACAAATGGTGATCGTTATGTCGGAGTCTTTAAATATGTAATGGATCATCCGATTAACAAGGTTCCAGTCTAACTTATCTAAGCCGCAGCCTAGTCTTGGAATCGAGAGCGATTTGACTCTGTCTTGTTCTAAGCAATTCTTTAGATTTACTAGGGCGTTGAACAGTGTCTCCGTTATGTCGGAGTCTTTAAATATGTAATGGATCATCCGATTGACAAGGTTCCAGTCTAACTTATCTAAGCCGCAGCCTAGTCTTGGAATCGAGAGCGATTTGACTTTGTCTTGTTCTAAGCAATTCTTTAGATTTACTAGGGCGTTGAACAGTGTCTCTTCAGTTGGTTTCTGGTAGTGGTATTTTTTTGTTACTAGATTGTAAATGAGGCGGTTACCATGTGGCAGTGTCAATACGTTCGTTACTTCAGGGTCTAGTTGTTGTAGTTGATCTCGGGTGATTATTTTCCTATTGATTAGTTGTCCCGCGACTCCTCGTGATGTCTTGCAGTCTGCCGAGATGCAGTGGGCTAGGTTATCTTGTCTGTCGAGGAGATTGGCGCGTATCTCTTGAATAAATTTACTATGCGTTAATTGTAGGTGGTTAAGATCTGTTACGAATTCCGTGAATCGAGGGGCGTAATTTCGTCCTTTACTGGTAGTGGCTTCGGGTGTCGGCTTATTCAGTGTGTCGGACTGTTCTTCACGTATTTTAACACTACGACCTTGGGGCTTACCGGAGTTTTGGTTTGATTCAGATGAGGTGAGTGGTTGAATTCGTTCCGTAGTTTGCTTGATCGTTTTATCGACTACGATCGGTGCCTCCGTTGCGCTGCTATTGTCAGTCATACTGGCACTTGAGTCAGAGGTACCAGTAGAAGTCGAAGTGTCTTGTAATGCTTTGTTTCGTCTTCGTGGGGAAGGGCTGGTGGATTCATGTGCAGATCCATGCGCTCGTATTGGGTGCTGGTTTACATGTTTCCTTCGCTTGTGAGCGCCGGTAGATGAAGATAGCGTATCCGGTTCGCGAGCACGTGTTGGGTGTTGGTGAGCTATTTTGGTGCGTTTGCGAGCGCTGGTAGACGAAGATAGCGTATCTGGTTCGCGAGCACGCGTTGGGTGTTGGTGAGCTACTCTGGCGCGCTTGTGGGCGTCAGTAGATGAGCATTCTGTATCGGGTCGTGGCCGTTTTGAGGTAATAGGTAGAATTCGGAAAGAGTCGACAGGTGGATTTCTGGAAAGCGCGTCTGCGTCAGAGTTCGCTATTCCTTTTTTATGTTTTGTGACGTACGAATATTCTTCCAACTTCAGTCTCCAGTGCATTAAACGAGAAGTCGGGTCCCGTACGTTTTTGATCCACTTTAGTGGTTCGTGGTCTGTTACCAAAGTGAAGGTTCTACCGTAAAGATAAGGACGAAAATGTTTGACGGCATAAACGACTGCTAAGAATTCTTTTTCGGACACCGAGTAATTGATTTCGGCCTTTTGTAACACCCTCGATGCATAAGCGATTGGTAAATCCTCGCCATCTTTGTCTTGACTAAGTATTGCTCCTATTGCATACTTTGAAGCGTCGGTTGTTAGGACGAAGGGTTTTTTGAAGTCTGGATACTGCAGTATCGGTTCTCGACACAGACTATCGCGTAGTGTTTCGAACGCAAATTGATGTTCTGCTGTCCATAGGAAAGGGCTATTCTTCTTTAGCGAATTATTAATAGGTCTAGCAATTTTGGTAAGGTTAGGAATGAGTCTTCGGTAGTAGCCTATCAAGCCTAAAAATTGTTTGATCTGTTTAGGATTCTTGGGAACTGGGTAGTTTTTTATTGCTGATATCTTCTTCGGATTAGGTTTCGATCCATTTTGAGTGATGACGTGACCTAGGTATGCTACTTCTTTACGCAGAAATTCACGTTTATCTGGCTGCAGTGTTAGTCCTGCATCAGACAATCTCTTCATGAGTTTGCGAAATTTGGTTTCGTGCTCCTCCAAGGATCGGGAGTAAATGACTATATCATCCAAATAGACAAACATATCTGTACCCTGTAATCCCGATAGAACCTGATCTATTAGACGTTGAAAGGTGGATGGGGCATTTTTTAAGCCAAATGGCATTCTAGTATATTCGAAATGGCCGTGAGGAGTCGAAAAAGCGGTCTTTGCGCTGTGATCGGGATCCATTGGAATTTGGTGGAACCCGGAAGCCAGGTCGAACGTTGAGAAATATTTTGCGGAGCCTAGCTGATCTAGGATATCGACGATATTTGGTAGCGGATAAGCGTCGCCAATGGTTTTTTCGTTCAGTTTCCGAAAGTCAATGACCATTCGCCACTTCTTTTCGCCGCTAGCATCTGATTTCTTGGGGATGATCCAGACCGGAGAATTATAAGGAGATGAAGAATGTGTGATAATGTTCTGATCAAGGAGTTTGGTCACTTGTTTTTGTATTTCGTCTTTGTGTACTCTTGGGTGTCTGTATTGTTTGGTATGAATTGGTGCGTCATTAATAGTAGGGATCGTGTGGCTGACTAAGTTTGAATGTCCCAGGGTGTCACCCGGGAGGAAAAATAAATGGTTGAATTCGACAGCAAGATTAACTATTAATTGTTTTTCTTCGTCGTTCAAATGATCCAATCGTAACTTTTCTTTCAAAATCTCAAGGCGTCTCGAATCGTAATTTGGGGATGTGGGAAGAACGCGATTCTCGATCCTTTTTTTTTCGTGTAAGACCTGTGCTAGTCAGACCTGTCCGCTGCTTGCAGTACTTGTATGCGTTGGGAGTGTTTTTGCACTGAGCGTGGCAGTGCTCGCGAGTTCATCGACTTCTTCTAGTGTTACGACTGGTCTTCTTATTTCCACAGCTGATTCGTTGGAATTTATTGCATAAACGTAAGCAAACCCTTGTTGGTTGGTAACCAGGGCCTGTCCCAGGAATATGTTAGCGCCTACTCCCAATTGTTCTACGAATCCCGTTTTTACCGAGGGATTCGAAATTTTTAGTGTAATCACCTGAGCCGTTCGTGGTGGTATCAATATGTAGTCTTCGTTTAGGAGTTTGAATGGTTTGCTAGTATTATTCGGTATTATTTTTGTCGTATCGAAAGATATCGTTGCATTTTCGTTCCGTAAAAATATCGATCCTAAGATTCCGTCTTCTTGTATCGGGAACAGATCGTCGACTATATGGAATATATGAAGGTTGTCACCGATTCGAATGCTAGTTGTTCCTACTACTTTTATTGGCTCATGTATAGCACTGGTAACGTGGATCTGACCTTCGAGTAATTGACACGGAACATGCGGATGTATTGCTCCGAGTTTGATTATGTTTACATCAGCACCGGTGTCAACTATAAATGTGCTGGGTTGTCGTGTGAGTTCACCGGTGGTTATTCGAACCTTCGGTGTTTGTGTGACAGATGTTATGAGGATACGCGGTGGTGTTTATGTGTTGGTTCTATGCTTGTTAAAGGGAATAACGCCGGTTTCGCGAGAGATAAGGTAGTTGCTTTTGAAACAGATAGTCGCCTTTTCCGAACGTAAAAATTCTGCACTCAGTATACCGTCCTCGATGATAGGGAAGGAGTTATCGACAAGATGGAATTCGTGGCGTGTATTAGCTAACTCAATGTAGAGACTTCCTATTGTTCTGATGGATTCTTCCGTTATCCCGGAAATCTGATTTTATCGATTTTTAACAAATTAATATTAGCGCCAGTATCTATTATTAGTGTCACGTACCCATTCAAAGACTGTGGGCATTGTGTTCGAATCTGTGGAGGGCCAGATTCTATTTGTACGGAGCTGACGTTTGGTTTGGACGCTGCTCCGGTTTGAGGGAGGTATATGCGTCCGCGCGGCCGTCCCTGAACTCGTTTAAATGGCTCGCGTTGCCTGAATATTCGCGATGTTGCTTTGCTTCGTATGAAACTTCCGGGTGGACGCCTGCATCGCAATTCTCGTTCGTGTAGTCTTGTGTTACGTAATTAACCCTGAAGTTCGATTGTGAAGGATTTGGTGTGTTATACTGTTGCGAGCGTTGACTGTCATTTCGCATGCGGTCTAAAGGTTGGTTTGTCGGGTCTCTTGTTCGATATTGGGTATTGGGATTGTTCTGTTGTTGACAATTAGTGTTATTTTGGAAAACTCTTGAATCTTGGTGGATTTTTGGATTCTGGGGATATTGGGACCGATTTGAGCGGCACTTATCGTTTGAGTGGCCTTTGCGACCACACTGCGTGCAAGTTGTGTTGTTGCGCTGCCTCGTTCTGCACTCTTCTATACTATGACCTGCCTTCTTGCAGTATCTACACACCACTAATACGGAAGGTTGTTCAGGACAATATTTATCGATGTGATCGGTTAATTTACATATACTACATTTTATATGGTTTTGTATTCCGTAGTTAGTATCACGGTATGAGGCTAGTTTAAGTCTACCTGATAATAGTTTTTCAGTCTTGGTGGCCGTGTCTATAGCCATTTGTAGGGTTTGTGGATTCTCATGAGCTACTCTTATTTCTAATTCGTCTAGTAACCCTTCGATAAATCTTAGTCTTGCGGTTTCTTTGATATTTTTCTTTAGCACTTGAGCATCACTGATAGATTCTGAGGCATCTATTGATTCGCACGCTTGTCTTAACAGATGTTTTATTCTAGCACCGTAATCTAGAACGCTCTCGTTTCGCCTCTGTGCCGATTGTGCGAGGTCTAGCTGGATATCTGGGAGGTGTTGTTTAGACGCGTAGGCCTGTTTCAGGCAGTCTAGCAAATCTCGAAGAGAATCCGGATTATCTGACTCTATATATTTACTCGCGTCGCCTTCGATTTTCGTGCGAACGAGTGTGGAGAATAAATTCAGTTCTCTGGCTAAGACAGCTTGTTTTGCGCATTCTACTTTAGTTCTGAATTCGGATACGGGCATATTAGTGCCATTGAACGTCGGAATCAGAGCTAATGCATCTTTAAGAGGCAGGTGCGGAAAAGTGCTTTCGGTAGCCATGTTGTAAATTTTAAACTAGGATTTGTCGACTTACAAGGTGAAGATGAAGAGGAGGAACGGAATAAAATGTTGCATTCTTCCGTGAGGATGTTGGTTCAGCGATTTCGTGTCTGTAGCCGGTGATGACGTCGGTGTGCGTTGTGTCGTACTAGAAGTCGTGAAGAATGAAGATGTCGTCGTAGTAGCAGCAGGAGATAGTCTTTCAGCAATATCGATTTGGAGATACGGATTTGTCTGTGACGTTCGTGTGAATCAGAGATCGTTTATTGCGTTAACGTAGAATATGGCTTTCAGAGTGTCTTCAACACTATCACACAGTGGTATTACTTTTGTATTAACATCACTGAGCTTGCACACTTCGGAACCGGTCTATCAGATGGCACTTTATGCGTAGCACACACGTAAAATTGTATCACTGGATTTCCGGAAAGCGAAGGCCACCGCTGCCACCAATGTTACGTCCGTGAGTAGAGTTACTCCTGAGCGGTAAGAGTAAACTGGTTGGCTTCGCTTTTAAGTTCCAGGACAACCGGAAATCAGGATGAGGATCGAATAACGTAGGGTTTGTTTGAGATATTATTCATATATTTATTTCGAGGAAGCTCAGATGGCGGTAAAAACGAAGTGTGTTGTATGAAGCTATGTAAGAAGTCTAGATGTGACGTTGTTGAGAGTTAGAATAGGAGTGTTTCTCGAGACGTGAAACGTACGGGTGCAGAAAAGGTGTGACAATGCTAGGAGTAGGGAATGGAATTTGATGAGTAAGCGTGATAGTGAATAGCGTGAGACTACGTAGAGATAAGAGGACAGGACAGAGACCATGAGATTAATGTAAGAACTGTGGGAGAGTTAGCGAGTAGGAAAAATAGAGAGAAGTGGTATGCTGGACGTAACAGTGTGAAAGTATTACCAACAGATCGTTTTCCGCTACTCGGTGCTGTTACTTTCAGGACAATTTGAAAAGTGTTGCATGAACTCGTTTGATTAACGCATTTATTCGTTTCTTTGTTTTAATTGCGACTGTAGTCGCAGTTTCATAATGTAGCTACACAACATTTTGTTGGAGACATTGAAGTGATGCATTATTTACCGAAAATTTAATGCATTATGAAACGGACGCAGCATTATTGTGAATGGTGTATTTTTTCACAGATCACGAGTGCACCACCTCGACATACAAGTTTAAATTGCTGAATTGACGTAATCTGAGATACTGTATTCGTGTGTGTACATATAATCATTTTCAATTATTCAATTTATTTATCTATCTATTTATTTATTTATTTATTGATTTATCTATTTATTTATTTATTCATTTATTTATTCATTCATTCATTCATTCATTGATTCATTGATTCATTCATTTATTCATTCATTTAGTCATTCATTTGATCATTCATTCATTCATTTATTTATTTATTTATTTATTTATTTTTTTATTTCTTTGCGTATGGCCAAACCGGTGGGGAAATCCTTTATGGACCACCCTAGGTAGGGTACCGTCACTCCCAGGAGTGTGGGACTCGCCTTACGGAATACCCACTGAAACCACCACCAAAAACCGTTACTTGCTGTCGTCCACACCCCACGGAACTGTCGTCGTACCTGTTTCTGAGAATCAAATATCACGATTAGAACATTACGAGGCACATATTTTGATAAAATTAAATCTATAAACGGATGTGAACTAGACTTTTCACCATTTTCGTGACACCATTCTCGCATTACAGAAACGCTGAAACTCAGGTTTATTTGCAATAAGATTCATTAGAGTTTAGTAGTATTCAATACGAGCCTTTAGTAAAAAGAAACTGATCTTGTGTTTTATTACTGGTCTCGTTCTGTGTTATTGGTCGCGAAAAGCCATTCCTTGCTGTCGTCCACACCACACGGAACTGTCGTCGCATCTGTTTTTGAGAATCGAATATGAGGATCAGAAAATTACGAGGCACATATTTTAATAAAATTAGATCTAACATTTTTGAAACTACAGATGCAGTTTGACGTGCATCAGAATCAAACGAATGTGCACTCGACTTTTTACGATTTTCGTGACACCATTCTCGCATTACAGAAACGCTGAAGCTCAAATTTATTCGCAATAAGAATCAATCATTACAGATTTGTAGTGTTCAATATGAGCGTTTAATAAGAAGAAACTTATCTTGCGTTTCACGTCTGATTTTGCCAGCTCTTCATGTTTGCCGACAACCATATCTTGCTTATCCTCGAGACCCCACGGGACTATCGTCTTACCTATTTTCAACGTTAAACAGCACAATAAGAAAAATACGAGGTGCCTTTTTGATGATAACGATTCCTACGTTATTTAAACATCAGATACAGTTCTGTGTGCGGTAGCAAACAAAAAGAGTTTTAAAGTTTCACCACTTCTGTTATATTATGTTCACACATCTGAAGATTTTTTTTTTAACCCTCAAAATAACAATAATGATAATTCATGACAGTTTCGCGTTGTCAATCATTGAAGATTTGTAAAAAGATTCATATCTCACATTTCATTTATGGTTCCGATGCCTGTAGAGATGCTCGATGTGCCCTCAGTTCTGCTGGACAGTAAGTGCGAGCCGTTTCCGGATCGACCCTCGCACCCGTTGCATCTCCCTAACAGGAATAGCGGCACACGCTTCGGCGATGCGGTGGCGCATGTCGTGATTCGTTGTGGGGGCCCGTTCGTAGACGATTTGCTTGATTCTACTCCAGAACCAGAAATCACAGACGGTAAGATCTGGTGAGCGCGCTGGCCACCTTACCGGACCTCTCGTACCGATCCACCGCTCCGGGAACATGGCGTCCAGGATTGCCTTGTTCGCGTGACTGTTGTGCGCAGGGGCCACGTCCTGCTGCCACCAAACCTGGTCCATACGGATGGGGTTTCCGTCCATCGGGCGGGGGAGTTCCTCGATGAGTACGGTCCTGTACTTGGCAGACGTTAGATTTCCGTCGAGGAAAATGGGCCCGAGGATCCTGTCCTGTAATACTCCAACCCAGACGTGGAGCTTCCAACGGTGCTGGTTGTCCTGTTCGACGATCCAGTGTGGGTTTTCCGGAGCCCACCATCGACAGTTCTGCTTGTTGACGAGTTCGAGGTTCGTGAACAGCGCTTCGTCCGTGAAGCACACGTTCCTGAAGAAATCGGGATCCTCCTGCAGACGCTCCAGTCCCCAGCGACAGTACGTCAGTCTTCGTTCGGCATCACCTGGGCACAGCTTTTGCACCGGCTGGTACTTGAACGCACGGTTCAGCTCACGTGCGATTTTTCTCACAGATTCTCGAGGAACCTCTGTAGAGAATTAATTACTTTTTTTAGGAAGCACGAAGAGACAATTATCGCATTAACACCTAAATATACGTTGAATTTGTGTCCAGAATTGTCTCGTCTCTAATAAAACTCACACAACAGAACGAGGTATGACTTGGTAATAAAATTTCGCATCGAACCGACGGGGAAATATCTCGCTGAACTGACGAGTCAATGGATTTTCGTCTTAATTACAATTCACCTGAACGAATGTGAAATAACTTGAATAATGAGAATTAACTGAATCACTAAATTTAACTAAAATATTGAGAATTAACTGAGACACAACTGAATTACGGAAAATTAAATCAAGTATATTCGAATTACTTTGGGTTCATGCCAGAATTATATGTTTACAGAGAGTAAAAATTAAATAAAAATGTGAAATCAAGTAGAGTTGAGAAAAATAATTTGAATTATTGGAAATACGAAAGAATGAATTCGAAACTTTTCCACCTCACTTGAATTAGCGTGAATTATCAAGAATTGAAATGGATGAATTGAAACGAATTAAGTTGAATTATATGAATCTACCTCACTCAAAAGAATTGATTTCAAATAAGAAAATTAGGTTAAACTATATTAATTTATTCAGATTAATTCAACTCAAACAATTACCGTGTCACTCAAATCTCGAATTATTTCCCCCTCGCATGAAACGAACAATTCAGGTTGCCCGTTCACTATTGATTTTAATGTGAATAACTGAAATACTGTTGATTCTGGTCAGTTGGAAATTCCTGGAAATGCCGGAAGCAATATTTAAAAAATCATCTAATCAGGGGGTCAATCCGAAATTGATGAAAACACGAAATTGAATTTTTTAGCGTTCTTACAGATCCTGGAAAAGGTTTGGACATTCTTCACCCCGAAGTGGGTACACGGAAATATGTTGCACAGCAATTGGTAATGTTATAGACACTATTGCGTTAAAAAAATTCAAGAACACCAATGATAGAGAGTGTTGAATTCAGCGAATTTGGCACGGAATGCCCCATACGTACATTTCAGAATAAATTAAATTGAGAAAAAATATAACGAAGAAAGAAGAAACATACGCAGTGTCCTCGCGAGGCGTCTGAGGCTCTATTTTCCGTTTTCCTGGACGGCTTGTTCCACCGCTGCTCGGACAGGGCCATCCCGCACCGGCTTGATGCACTGCTCTCGTGCCCGCTTCAGCACGCCCTGCTCCTGCTCCGTTGCCACCAGCCTAGAGATGAAGTTTCGCATACTCGAATCATACATTGTTGCAAAGTTTCAAAAGCTTCGGCTTCTTACAGGAAAAAAATTGACGTAGCCGACAGGTATGTCGCATAAATGTTTAAAATATATTATTCAGGGCAATGCGCGCAAGCTGCATAGAGTTCTAGTGCAAATTAACACGATTACGCAATTCTGAAGATTATTTCATTGCGAACATCGTACTTTCGAAAGAACTGCCTCGACGGTGGCTGCCCGTCCTCCGGGAATCGCTCTCGGTACATCCTCGCCGATCCTGTAAAGTTGTTCCCGGTCTCCGCTAGTATCCGATGCATCCTGATCGTCCGCACGTCCCTGTCCATCTTAATATCTAATTTTCTAGCAATAACTATTCTAACAATACAGTTACAGTGACTCAAAGTGGTGAAATTAGTGGTAAAATAAAATTATTTACCAACAGCATTCAACATTTACTAACAACGCTACAGTTGAACGTGTAAAATTAACAACTCTCATAACACTTCACGGTAACTTGAAGATTATAAACGTAATGCGAATATTTAAATAATTGGAAATGCGGGTAATGCTACGAATGAACGTGGCAATAATCTTGATTTTGTGGAAGTTTTGGGTAAAACTCTGATTTTCGTTGTTAATGCTTCGAGTGAATCTCAGCGTCTGTTTGCTGAAATTGGCGCTAAACAATGCCAGATCTTCGATTGTTATTTAATACGCCTGACGCGCCGAGCTAATCGCCGAGTAATCCTTATATTTGATTCTCAAAAACAGATGCGACGACAGTTCCGTGTGGTGTGGACGACAGCAAGGAATGGCTTTTCGCGACCAATAACACAGAACGAGACCAGTAATAAAACACAAGATCAGTTTCTTTTTACTAAAGGCTCGTATTGAATACTACTAAACTCTAATGAATCTTATTGCAAATAAACCTGAGTTTCAGCGTTTCTGTAATGCGAGAATGGTGTCACGAAAATGGTGAAAAGTCTAGTTCACATCCGTTTATAGATTTAATTTTATCAAAATATGTGCCTCGTAATGTTCTAATCGTGATATTTGATTCTCAGAAACAGGTACGACGACAGTTCCGTGGGGTGTGGACGACAGCAAGTAACGGTTTTTGGTGGTGGTTTCAGTGGGTATTCCGTAAGGCGAGTCCCACACTCCTGGGAGTGACGGTACCCTACCTAGGGTGGTCCATAAAGGATTTCCCCACCGGTTTGGCCATACGCAAAGAAATAAAAAAATAAATAAATAAATAAATAAATAAATGAATGAATGAATGATCAAATGAATGACTAAATGAATGAATAAATGAATGAATCAATGAATCAATGAATGAATGAATGAATGAATAAATAAATGAATAAATAAATAAATAGATAAATCAATAAATAAATAAATAAATAGATAGATAAATAAATTGAATAATTGAAAATGATTATATGTACACACACGAATACAGTATCTCAGATTACGTCAATTCAGCAATTTAAACTTGTATGTCGAGGTGGTGCACTCGTGATCTGTGAAAAAATACACCATTCACAATAATGCTGCGTCCGTTTCATAATGCATTAAATTTTCGGTAAATAATGCATCACTTCAATGTCTCCAACAAAATGTTGTGTAGCTACATTATGAAACTGCGACTACAGTCGCAATTAAAACAAAGAAACGAATAAATGCGTTAATCAAACGAGTTCATGCAACACTTTTCAAATTGTCCTGAAAGTAACAGCACCGAGTAGCGGAAAACGATCTGTTGGTAATACTTTCACACTGTTACGTCCAGCATACCACTTCTCTCTATTTTTCCTACTCGCTAACTCTCCCACAGTTCTTACATTAATCTCATGGTCTCTGTCCTGTCCTCTTATCTCTACGTAGTCTCACGCTATTCACTATCACGCTTACTCATCAAATTCCATTCCCTACTCCTAGCATTGTCACACCTTTTCTGCACCCGTACGTTTCACGTCTCGAGAAACACTCCTATTCTAACTCTCAACAACGTCACATCTAGACTTCTTACATAGCTTCATACAACACACTTCGTTTTTACCGCCATCTGAGCTTCCTCGAAATAAATATATGAATAATATCTCAAACAAACCCTACGTTATTCGATCCTCATCCTGATTTCCGGTTGTCCTGGAACTTAAAAGCGAAGCCAACCAGTTTACTCTTACCGCTCAGGAGTAACTCTACTCACGGACGTAACATTGGTGGCAGCGGTGGCCTTCGCTTTCCGGAAATCCAGTGATACAATTTTACGTGTGTGCTACGCATAAAGTGCCATCTGATAGACCGGTTCCGAAGTGTGCAAGCTCAGTGATGTTAATACAAAAGTAATACCACTGTGTGATAGTGTTGAAGACACTCTGAAAGCCATATTCTACGTTAACGCAATAAACGATCTCTGATTCACACGAACGTCACAGACAAATCCGTATCTCCAAATCGATATTGCTGAAAGACTATCTCCTGCTGCTACTACGACGACATCTTCATTCTTCACGACTTCTAGTACGACACAACGCACACCGACGTCATCACCGGCTACAGACACGAAATCGCTGAACCAACATCCTCACGGAAGAATGCAACATTTTATTCCGTTCCTCCTCTTCATCTTCACCTTGTAAGTCGACAAATCCTAGTTTAAAATTTACAACATGGCTACCGAAAGCACTTTTCCGCACCTGCCTCTTAAAGATGCATTAGCTCTGATTCCGACGTTCAATGGCACTAATATGCCCGTATCCGAATTCAGAACTAAAGTAGAATGCGCAAAACAAGCTGTCTTAGCCAGAGAACTGAATTTATTCTCCACACTCGTTCGCACGAAAATCGAAGGCGACGCGAGTAAATATATAGAGTCAGATAATCCGGATTCTCTTCGAGATTTGCTAGACTGCCTGAAACAGGCCTACGCGTCTAAACAACACCTCCCAGATATCCAGCTAGACCTCGCACAATCGGCACAGAGGCGAAACGAGAGCGTTCTAGATTACGGTGCTAGAATAAAACATCTGTTAAGACAAGCGTGCGAATCAATAGATGCCTCAGAATCTATCAGTGATGCTCAAGTGCTAAAGAAAAATATCAAAGAAACCGCAAGACTAAGATTTATCGAAGGGTTACTAGACGAATTAGAAATAAGAGTAGCTCATGAGAATCCACAAACCCTACAAATGGCTATAGACACGGCCACCAAGACTGAAAAACTATTATCAGGTAGACTTAAACTAGCCTCATACCGTGATACTAACTACGGAATACAAAACCATATAAAATGTAGTATATGTAAATTAACCGATCACATCGATAAATATTGTCCTGAACAACCTTCCGTATTAGTGGTGTGTAGATACTGCAAGAAGGCAGGTCATAGTATAGAAGAGTGCAGAACGAGGCAGCGCAACAACACAACTTGCACGCAGTGTGGTCGCAAAGGCCACTCAAACGATAAGTGCCGCTCAAATCGGTCCCAATATCCCCAGAATCCAAAAATCCACCAAGATTCAAGAGTTTTCCAAAATAACACTAATTGTCAACAACAGAACAATCCCAATACCCAATATCGAACAAGAGACCCGACAAACCAACCTTTAGACCGCATGCGAAATGACAGTCAACGCTCGCAACAGTATAACACACCAAATCCTTCACAATCGAACTTCAGGGTTAATTACGTAACACAAGACTACACGAACGAGAATTGCGATGCAGGCGTCCACCCGGAAGTTTCATACGAAGCAAAGCAACATCGCGAATATTCAGGCAACGCGATCCATTTAAACGAGTTCAGGGACGGCCGCGCGGACGCATATACCTCCCTCAAACCGGAGCAGCGTCCAAACCAAACGTCAGCTCCGTACAAATAGAATCTGGCCCTCCACAGATTCGAACACAATGCCCACAGTCTTTGAATGGGTACGTGACACTAATAATAGATACTGGCGCTAATATTAATTTGTTAAAAATCGATAAAATCAGATTTCCGGGATAACGGAAGAATCCATCAGAACAATAGGAAGTCTCTACATTGAGTTAGCTAATACACGCCACGAATTCCATCTTGTCGATAACTCCTTCCCTATCATCGAGGACGGTATACTGAGTGCAGAATTTTTACGTTCGGAAAAGGCGACTATCTGTTTCAAAAGCAACTACCTTATCTCTCGCGAAACCGGCGTTATTCCCTTTAACAAGCATAGAACCAACACATAAACACCACCGCGTATCCTCATAACATCTGTCACACAAACACCGAAGGTTCGAATAACCACCGGTGAACTCACACGACAACCCAGCACATTTATAGTTGACACCGGTGCTGATGTAAACATAATCAAACTCGGAGCAATACATCCGCATGTTCCGTGTCAATTACTCGAAGGTCAGATCCACGTTACCAGTGCTATACATGAGCCAATAAAAGTAGTAGGAACAACTAGCATTCGAATCGGTGACAACCTTCATATATTCCATATAGTCGACGATCTGTTCCCGATACAAGAAGACGGAATCTTAGGATCGATATTTTTACGGAACGAAAATGCAACGATATCTTTCGATACGACAAAAATAATACCGAATAATACTAGCAAACCATTCAAACTCCTAAACGAAGACTACATATTGATACCACCACGAACGGCTCAGGTGATTACACTAAAAATTTCGAATCCCTCGGTAAAAACGGGATTCGTAGAACAATTGGGAGTAGGCGCTAACATATTCCTGGGACAGGCCCTGGTTACCAACCAACAAGGGTTTGCTTACGTTTATGCAATAAATTCCAACGAATCAGCTGTGGAAATAAGAAGACCAGTCGTAACACTAGAAGAAGTCGATGAACTCGCGAGCACTGCCACGCTCAGTGCAAAAACACTCCCAACGCATACAAGTACTGCAAGCAGCGGACAGGTCTGACTAGCACAGGTCTTACACGAAAAAAAAAGGATCGAGAATCGCGTTCTTCCCACATCCCCAAATTACGATTCGAGACGCCTTGAGATTTTGAAAGAAAAGTTACGATTGGATCATTTGAACGACGAAGAAAAACAATTAATAGTTAATCTTGCTGTCGAATTCAACCATTTATTTTTCCTCCCGGGTGACACCCTGGGACATTCAAACTTAGTCAGCCACACGATCCCTACTATTAATGACGCACCAATTCATACCAAACAATACAGACACCCAAGAGTACACAAAGACGAAATACAAAAACAAGTGACCAAACTCCTTGATCAGAACATTATCACACATTCTTCATCTCCTTATAATTCTCCGGTCTGGATCATCCCCAAGAAATCAGATGCTAGCGGCGAAAAGAAGTGGCGAATGGTCATTGACTTTCGGAAACTGAACGAAAAAACCATTGGCGACGCTTATCCGCTACCAAATATCGTCGATATCCTAGATCAGCTAGGCTCCGCAAAATATTTCTCAACGTTCGACCTGGCTTCCGGGTTCCACCAAATTCCAATGGATCCCGATCACAGCGCAAAGACCGCTTTTTCGACTCCTCACGGCCATTTCGAATATACTAGAATGCCATTTGGCTTAAAAAATGCCCCATCCACCTTTCAACGTCTAATAGATCAGGTTCTATCGGGATTACAGGGTACAGATATGTTTGTCTATTTGGATGATATAGTCATTTACTCCCGATCCTTGGAGGAGCACGAAACCAAATTTCGCAAACTCATGAAGAGATTGTCTGATGCAGGACTAACACTGCAGCCAGATAAACGTGAATTTCTGCGTAAAGAAGTAGCATACCTAGGTCACGTCATCACTCAAAATGGATCGAAACCTAATCCGAAGAAGATATCAGCAATAAAAAACTACCCAGTTCCCAAGAATCCTAAACAGATCAAACAATTTTTAGGCTTGATAGGCTACTACCGAAGACTCATTCCTAACCTTACCAAAATTGCTAGACCTATTAATAATTCGCTAAAGAAGAATAGCCCTTTCCTATGGACAGCAGAACATCAATTTGCGTTCGAAACACTACGCGATAGTCTGTGTCGAGAACCGATACTGCAGTATCCAGACTTCAAAAAACCCTTCGTCCTAACAACCGACGCTTCAAAGTATGCAATAGGAGCAATACTTAGTCAAGACAAAGATGGCGAGGATTTACCAATCGCTTATGCATCGAGGGTGTTACAAAAGGCCGAAATCAATTACTCGGTGTCCGAAAAAGAATTCTTAGCAGTCGTTTATGCCGTCAAACATTTTCGTCCTTATCTTTACGGTAGAACCTTCACTTTGGTAACAGACCACGAACCACTAAAGTGGATCAAAAACGTACGGGACCCGACTTCTCGTTTAATGCACTGGAGACTGAAGTTGGAAGAATATTCGTACGTCACAAAACATAAAAAAGGAATAGCGAACTCTGACGCAGACGCGCTTTCCAGAAATCCACCTGTCGACTCTTTCCGAATTCTACCTATTACCTCAAAACGGCCACGACCCGATACAGAATGCTCATCTACTGACGCCCACAAGCGCGCCAGAGTAGCTCACCAACACCCAACGCGTGCTCGCGAACCAGATACGCTATCTTCGTCTACCAGCGCTCGCAAACGCACCAAAATAGCTCACCAACACCCAACACGTGCTCGCGAACCGGATACGCTATCTTCATCTACCGGCGCTCACAAGCGAAGGAAACATGTAAACCAGCACCCAATACGAGCGCATGGATCTGCACATGAATCCACCAGCCCTTCCCCACGAAGACGAAACAAAGCATTACAAGACACTTCGACTTCTACTGGTACCTCTGACTCAAGTGCCAGTATGACTGACAATAGCAGCGCAACGGAGGCACCGATCGTAGTCGATAAAACGATCAAGCAAACTACGGAACGAATTCAACCACTCACCTCATCTGAATCAAACCAAAACTCCGGTAAGCCCCAAGGTCGTAGTGTTAAAATACGTGAAGAACAGTCCGACACACTGAATAAGCCGACACCCGAAGCCACTACCAGTAAAGGACGAAATTACGCCCCTCGATTCACGGAATTCGTAACAGATCTTAACCACCTACAATTAACGCATAGTAAATTTATTCAAGAGATACGCGCCAATCTCCTCGACAGACAAGATAACCTAGCCCACTGCATCTCGGCAGACTGCAAGACATCACGAGGAGTCGCGGGACAACTAATCAATAGGAAAATAATCACCCGAGATCAACTACAACAACTAGACCCTGAAGTAACGAACGTATTGACACTGCCACATGGTAACCGCCTCATTTACAATCTAGTAACAAAAAAATACCACTACCAGAAACCAACTGAAGAGACACTGTTCAACGCCCTAGTAAATCTAAAGAATTGCTTAGAACAAGACAAAGTCAAATCGCTCTCGATTCCAAGACTAGGCTGCGGCTTAGATAAGTTAGACTGGAACCTTGTCAATCGGATGATCCATTACATATTTAAAGACTCCGACATAACGGAGACACTGTTCAACGCCCTAGTAAATCTAAAGAATTGCTTAGAACAAGACAGAGTCAAATCGCTCTCGATTCCAAGACTAGGCTGCGGCTTAGATAAGTTAGACTGGAACCTTGTTAATCGGATGATCCATTACATATTTAAAGACTCCGACATAACGATCACCATTTGTAATTATCAAAACTCGACTTATGACTCGACATCTTCTGAATCTGAAGCAGACGCATCAACACCCAGAATCCCTGCTCCCCCTTTAACTCGTCGGCCAATGCGTCGGACCGGCACTGGGTCAGCTCCAAGACATGCTCCGGTTTCTACTCCCTCGCGCTACCCAACTGATATCTCGGAGAGTGACTCCGTGACACAGGATCCGGAGTCAGCTGTTGAAGACACGGATAGCGATGCCTCCGTTGTACCTACGGCAACCCTACCACCTTTAGGCTCACAACGTCGCGACAATCCCGAAGAGCGAAAACCGGACCGCCCCCATATTGACAATGACAACTTTTGTTGCTTAGATTACTTCATACAAAATCAAAATGACATATTACCAACACCCAACGTAACCGAAACTAATGACGGACTTCTCATGTTGTGCGACAATTACGCTCATTTCGTATCAGCTAATTGTGGTTGGACAGAAGGACTAGAAAAACAGTTGATAGACGGAAATCTAATAAGCATGAAATCCTTTCAAAACCAGAATCCAGAAATATCCGACGTAATTAAAACTCGGTTGAAAAACAACAAATACACATTTACCCTCGTAGTGAAACCATGTCAATTAGCCCCGGGCAGACTTGACGACATTTTCTACACGTTAGTTAGCTTGAGGATTATCTTGTCCGGACCAGACATTCGGTCCATATCATTCCACATGCCTGGACCAGGAGTTGATGATATTCTACGATCTATCTTCAAAAAACTCATTTATCACATTTTTGCGGATTCAGACATTCGAGTAACACTTTGTAGAAATACTACAATTATACCAGACGAACGATTACGCGAAGACATGATCAAAGAGTACCACGAGTCACTGATCGGAGAACACCAAGGCGTTACAAAAATTTTCAATAAAATAAGAGAAAAATATTTTTGGCCAAATATGAAAAAGCAAATTCAAAATATCATCAGATCTTGCGGCAGTTGCCAGAGGAAAAAACTAGTCAGGATCAAAACAAAATTACCCATGGCAATCACTGACACGCCCGCAGAGGCCTTTGACAAAGTAGCTCTAGATTTAATTGGTCCACTCCCTGTTACGAAATCGAATAACCGCTACCTTTTGACGATCCAGTGCAATCTGATTGAGTTCTTAGACGCCATTCCAATTACCGATGCTACGGCAAAGACGATAGGGACAGTATTCGCTAAAGAATACATCACGCGCTATGGATCTCCACGAACTATACTCACTGACCAGGGACGAAACTTCATGAGTACCGCTTTCAAAAAAATATGCAGGCTCTTTAAAATTAAATAACTACGAACAACCGCCTATAGACCGCAATCAAACGGCTCATTAGAAAGAAGTCACCTTGTAATTACCGAATACATCAAACATTACACCAACGAAGGTAAAGATTGGGATGAATTCATACGTTTCGCCATTTTCTGCTATAATACAGCGAAACACGACAGTACACATTATTCACCTCACCAGCTGATCTTCGGCTCGGAAGCTAAACTACCGACAGATGCGATACTAAGCAACACATCCACGCATACATACGATACATTCCTCCTCGATGTAATAGCGAATCTCACAGACATCCGTAAACGCGCCGCGTTGAACCTGAAACAAGCTAAACAGAAAAGTAAAGAACACTACGACAGAACGATTAACCCACAACGATTTGAAGTAGGACAAACTGTCTACCTATTGAACGAAACAAGGTCAAAATTCCAAGATCATTATAAAGGCCCGTATGTAATCAAACGAATAATAGATGACGTTAACGCCGAAATATACCTCACGCTAAACAAAACCAAAATAGTTCATCTCAATAAACTGAAAATCGCACATACATAGTAAAATCCCACATGAACCCCTTCAATAGCTACTACAGTACAACCGACAATAGCATGCTACCAAATTGCCTGCGATCGCGTTACATTACGTCTCATACTCTTGCATATCGTTGCAGATGCAGTGCTCTCGACAGCAAGACAGACGATTCGACTAACGTCGCGATTAAGCAACTGAATCAGAACCCGGGAATCTTCTTCGAACAATTGCAAGACCTACGTACATATAACAAAGAATGGACTTTGCTGAACTACATAGACCTCCAATATTTATTCGACCGACTTGACCAAGCATCAGATTTCTTAACCATAATAGAAGGTAAATGCTCTGTCGCCAAAAACTACTGTTACATCGGCGACCATATTCAAATGTTGGCTGATAGAATAAAAACCATGAAACTATACCAAAACCGAATAGAATATTTAGTTGGCCATCGCACAGGTGAATCCACTCACTCCGAACTTGCTAAATTAGCCCACCATCGCGGAACACGAGGCACGATTAATTTCATTGGTAGCGTATCAAAATCCTTATTCGGCACCCTAGACGTAAAAGACGGAGAATATTTTAACCAACAAATTGACAACTTGTACAACGACAGTAGCACTTAGCATCCCTGCTTAACAAACAGACAAATATCGTACAGTCAACGTTGGGCGTCTACGGGAAAGAAATCAACAGCGTGATAAGCCACGACCGCGAACAACATAAATTACTCACGGCCCTCTCGACTGATGCAGCTATTTCAAAAGCCTTAATCGCCAACAATACCTTCAGAACGACTTTACTTAACCGACTAATTGACCTGGACCGACACTTGAACGAATACGAACTTGACCTGTCCAGCTTAGTAAACGCTATCCTCTCCGCTCAAAAAGGTATCGTCCACCATAAAATTCTATCACCAGAACAAATTATTTCCAGTCTTAAACATATCCAGTCACTCAGACCACAAATAGAGTTTCCTATTCCAATGGATCCAAATTACGCTGAAGAACTGATTCGAATCTCTAAAATCGACACAGCGTATTACGAACCCAGACTGCTTTATGCGATATCTATTCCGTTGCTCAACTCCGAGGCTTTTGACCTGTACCGACTGCTTCCCGTCCCTGTTAGACAGACATACGACTCTGCAAATAACAAATTCGCTTACATTCAACCTGGCAGCGACTACATAGCTATAGCACTTAACCGAGCGTCGTAATTTCAAATCTCGGAATCCAAATTTAGTAAATGCATTTTATCCTTAGGAAAATTCATGTGTAAGTTGACACAACCGCTTTTCCGACCGTCGACTCACAAACTCTGTGAGGTAGACCTTTTTCTGAACCCGTCCAGAAAAATTTCAAAACAATGTGATATCAGATTGACCGCATTCGATGGAACCTACTGGACGGAATTATCAACATCTAATTCTTGGATTTTCTCAGCTTCCACTCCTGAGACTCTTCATACTCTCTGCCCAAATGACCAGACCTCTCGTGTCACACTTTCCGGTTCAGGCATTATCACCCTAGACGACCTGTGTACGGCTAGTACTTCTGAGGTCACTCTCAAAACTTCGAAACGCTCACAATCTACCGAGACCCTCTCCTACGTCCCCAAAGTTACCTTGGATCTAAGTCAAGTATCCCTCAGTCTTGATTTTAATATTTCCACCGACTTATCCTTAATTGCAATCCCCCCACTCCACGAAACCTCGCACATAAATGTACATGCCTTGGCCAATGCCGGACTATCGCTGCAGGATATCGCAAAACAAGCTACTGATATCAGCACACACCACCGCACAGCGCTATATGTTGCACATCAAAGACACTCTTACTTACACCGGTGTTTCTTTGCTATCTCTCGCAACCCTATACTTATTCTACCGTCACTCATGCCTCGGCAAGGTCATTACTCTGTGCACACATTGCAAAACAAAAAAAACGAACCAGACATTTAGAGCCATACAAACAGGGTATGACAATCCAATCGAGCTAAATATTATTCACCCACCTACTTCTTCCGTCCTACCCATTCCCAACGGAGTAGAAACCCATCATGCAGTTCCTCACACACCACCTCCGCTTCCTTCAAACCCACCAGTACTTAAAACCTTACGAAAACCTTATTACAAATAGGCAGCTACTATATTGCTATCAAGATCTGCTGTTGCGCTGTCAAATAGACATAAGTGAAATAAATACTTGTGTACACTACTGCATTAAAATGATTGTAGTGACGATTTTATACCCTTAGTTTACAATTAGCCCAAAATATATCTACACTCATAACCGATATTATTGTACGAATAGGTCAAACTCTGTATCTCGATATATCAAAAAAAAAAAAAAAAATATAGTATTACTTAGTACCCAGCTAATCAAAGAATTCATTGTTGTTTAGTCTTAAGTGTACTAACCCGCTTCCATGCGCATTAACCCTAGGCGCCCAGCTTTAAACAACATTATGTAACCATAGTATTATAACTATATGCCTTACGCTCATACGTAATCCAGAATATGAACCATACACTACCTATAATAAGAAAAATTGTAAAACTAATTTTAAGCACATACTTTAAAATCATGTTTCACATTTCCACCTTCTTGCTTCCCATATTCGGGACCATACCTACCGCTATGCTCCCTCTGACGGGGGGGGTGTTACGTCCAGCATACCACTTCTCTCTATTTTTCCTACTCGCTAACTCTCACACAGTTCTTACATTAATCTCATGGTCTCTGTCCTGTCCTCTTATCTCTACGTAGTCTCACGCTATTCACTATCACGCTTACTCATCAAATTCCATTCCCTACTCCTAGCATTGTCACACCTTTTCTGCACCCGTACGTTTCACGTCTCGAGAAACACTCCTATTCTAACTCTCAACAACGTCACATCTAGACTTCTTACATAGCTCATACAACACACTTCGTTTTTACCGCCATCTGAGCTTCCTCGAAATAAATATATGAGTAATATCTCAAACAAACCCCACGTTATTCGATCTTCATCCTGATTTCCGGTTGTCCTGGAACTTAAAAGCGAAGCCAACCAGTTTACTCTTACCGCTCTGGAGTAACTCGACTCACGGACGTAAAAACACTAAATTGTCACTAATTTTGATAAGATAATTATCATTTTTAAATTGTCATCAAGTACGGTTAAGCATAGGGTACGACGTGTGGGTTGACAATGTGCAAATGGCCGCCGTCACAGAGATTATGTACAAGATTCGGAAAGAAACGAACCGAGCACTTTTCAAAATTATCTTAGACAACGATAGATTGACAGAGATGAGTCCAACCGGGAAAGGCAAACGCGAAGCCATGCCGGAGAATATTTATTACGCAGTGAAAAGTAATTACGCATTATTCAATGTATGAAATGTAGCGGGCAACATTGCAAATATTATGTCCGCGTCCCTGTAAATTTCAGCATTCGTTGAAAAAATTTTCATCGAGGAGGACGGATTAACATACGAGGAGTATCGAAGGTGCATAATTCTGTTGTGCAATACTATGCGCGATCCCAAAAAATAACGGATTTCCGAATTTACGCATTGTACATATTTTGAATGAAACAAAATATTTCATTGCACATGTAAAGACCAATCAAACATTTGTATTACCATATCTGTAAGGAATTGTATAGAATTAAGTATCAAATCTCTGCATCGGTTTACAAACTCAATATTATTTTGCTAATTATTGTCATTGACGAACTGTCATTGAATTGAAATGGAAAGTGAAGCGTGGCGATCGCATTCACGAAAAAATACTGTCTTTGTCGCCCACGAAATGGAAAAATCACAGGTAAAAGGTAAATGAATCATAACCTGACGATTATTCCTTGATGCTTCTACTTCTGTCATAACATCGGCCATACTTCCGCCGTACTTTAACGATACCTCAGCCTGTCGTGCTTCGCACATACTTTTCTCATTTGGATAAGAATAGTACGATTTTCGTATCGAATTGAAGAGCAATGCAAGGGTTTCGTTCTAAACAAATGCAAATCATTTCGTTCTTACGCATTACGTATCAATTTGTCGGACAATTAACGAAATTTCCAAAATGCAACGGCATATTTTCCTCGGAAATAATTTCGAACCGTAGTTTACTGTCCCCGGTTTGATCATTGCGTGAAAATAACGCTGGGTCGTGGCAATATTGCGCTCATTGTTACTACTAGAATCACAGAAAAGTCTGCCACCCATGTGCTTTGTTGCCGCGGAAATATTAGACGTACGAAAGTAAATACACGGTGTCAGCATCAACCAATTTTTGCGCATCGTTCTCCAGAATATAAATAAACTGAACTAGAATTTTGCGATGAACAAGCATTCGGGTGAATTCTGTTCGTTTCTTCAAATCATTTTTGTGTAAAATAAGAGTGATAAGCCTTTGTTAATAAGGCTGCACTTTGACAGAATTGGGTTGATTCGATGATCATTTTCGAAAGAATTTCAATTTTTGCGCTACATCATCTCGTCGTCGCCGCGTCGGCAAACGGTAATAGCGGGATCTTGATCGGCCGGATCGGCCACGCGCGAGCGTTCGCTAACCTCCGCGCTACAACGGTTGTCACTGGCAACCGATGATAACAAAATGCTTGTTAACCTCCCGTTATGCTGTTTTCGTGTTTATTATCATTGATAATTTTAAATGCGGACGTTTTTGTCACGCTTCCCTCAATGCAGATGTTTTCAAACTACTAATCTTGCTGCTCGCCTAGCTGCAAACGGAGAAAGTCAGTCCAACGAAACTCATCGCGCAGAATCGTCAATGACATATCGTATACCGCTACCTGGACTCGGGTGAAGTTGGCGCTGGTCGATATTCCAAGATGAAGACGATTTATCTTGACCTTGGATATTTGTTGATAATGTTATTCTTGGATATGAAGGTCACTACTCAAAACACTTTTTTATCGTGTTAACGTTTCGGCCCTTGTGGGGGCCCTCCTCAGAACATTTTATTTAAATATCTGTCACAAACAAAAATAAAAAATGTACAACTAGGTTTTAACAAAATTAGACATAGTGGTATAAATAATATGCAAGGATGTTTAAGCAAGTATAAATGAGGAATTGCCTCGTATGAGATGACACTTCCAATTACATAGAATGCGTGTTGGTGATTGATGTATAAATAGAACAATAAAAACGATAAAAACAAAAACCGAAACACACTGCGTTCGCGACACGTAATTCCCACGAATTCATATTTGTTGTTGGTTTGGTAAAATGAAAGAAAACACACCGCCGTTATGGTTGAGTCCAGAGCACATAAGCACAAGTGGAACGTCCAGTGTGTAGTGGGGAGGAGGTCGATCTCGATAGTTATCAGGCAACGCAGAGTCAACGGGTTAAAAGGAAACCAAATTTTTTTTTTTTTTTTTTGTGAAGGAGGTAAAATCAAGAGCAAGCTCGGTCGGTAATGGACAATTACAATGGTCGTATCACAGAGGTGTAAATTTGACTTAGATGTTCTATGTCTTGTTTACGGTTAACAGAATTGGGATGTGCAACAATATTGCACATTTCTAACAGTAGCCTATTGTAATACAACGGTTCGACGTCAATAATGCTGGCTTGAGAATAATTAAACGAGTGGTCGAAATCGATGGCATGTCTCGTCAATGCAGTATAATTATCCTCGTGTTCATGGATATTGCGTTTATGCTCGGTTATCCTGGTGTGTAGTTGCCTACTAGTTTGGCCTATGTAAGACATATTGCAATGGTTGCACGGTATTTTGTAAACTACACCAGAGCGCATACCCAGGGGTAAGGGGTCTTTACCCGAATCAAACATAGAGGATAGATCATGTGCACATTTGCCCACAAACTGAATTTTGTACTTAGAGAATGTTCTGTTAAGTGACTCAAACAACCCCGCAACGTATGGGATGGAAATATAGCTTTTTTGATTAGTTTGTGTAGTAGTTACATCGATATTGTTGTTAGGGCTGGTCGATGACAAGATGGAATCGTATTTAAACTTTATATGTTTGTTGAGCAGGCGAGGTGGACAGTCGTTTTTACTTAGTGCCTGCTGAATCAAGGACAAATTTTTTTTGTGAAATTCCATACTTGAGAGTCGGATCGCTCTGTCAACTAGGCAATTAATCGTTCCAATTTTGTATGATCTGGGATGGTGTGAATGGTAATTTAAATACCTTTGTGACCAAGTAGCCTTATGAAACCAATCAGTTTTAATGAGCTGGTTGTCATTGATGATCAGGACATCTAAAAAGCTAATTTGGTGATTAGACTCTAATTCAGATGTAAATTGTAGTCTCGGATGGAAACTGTTGAAAACTGAAAGCATTTCTGCAACTTTATCCGAAGGGACAGCTGTAATTATGTCGTCTACATATCTGAAAAAGAATAAAGGCTTGAAGTCCAGTTTATTGAGACAATATTGTTCAAGGTCATCCAAAACCAAATCAGACAAAATTGGAGAGAGAGGTGAGCCCATCGGTAAACCATAAGTTTGAGCATATATGTTATGGTTAAATTTAAATATGGCAGCCTTAAAACATATGTGCAATGCTTTCAAGAGTTCGTTAAGTGGGACCGGAATTTTGTCAACCAACTGATGCCAGCGCTGTTTAATAGCG
Source organism: Neodiprion virginianus (assembly GCF_021901495.1). Lineage (NCBI taxonomy): Eukaryota > Metazoa > Arthropoda > Insecta > Hymenoptera > Diprionidae > Neodiprion > Neodiprion virginianus. The sequence goes on from NC_060877.1 coordinate 16,626,253, forward strand.
TTGATTGCAAGATCTTGTGGTACGTTTGTGAACAAAGACACAACATCTAGCGAGACTAAAATATGATCAGCTGGAAGACGAAAGTCCCTAATCGCATTCACGAGAGCAAAACTATCTCTTACCCGTGACAAGGGAGGTATGATATTGTTACCTATACATTGACTAAGGAACCGAGCCAGATTGATAGTCGGACTATCAGTGAAGGAAACTATGATTCGTACCGGTGTACCAGGTTTGTGAATTTTCGGTAGTCCGTAAGCTCTAGGTGGTAGGCAATCAGTTTTTGCAATTTGGCGTCTCAGTTGATCAGAGATGAGTTTGCTTTTAGACCAATCAGTTGTTAGTTTTTTGACTTCTTGTTGCAAGGTACAGGTGAGATCGTATCCAACAACTTTGTAAGAGTTTTTGTTAGAGAGTTGTTGCAACATTTTATCCTCGTACATTTGTTTGTTCATCACAACAGTCGTGTTTCCCTTATCCGCTTTCAAGAAAAGTAAGTCCTGGTTGTTATTTTTAAAGGTCTTAGTTTCTTTGATTTTGTGAAGGATATTCTTGTCAGCGTGAAGGGGAACAGGAGTGTTGATGAATTTTTTTATAGTGTTGGTGAAATCTTGGCGGGCCGTATTACGAGAATTAGAAGAAATGAAGGAAATCTTTGATTCGAAATCAGAGATGAGTTTGTTGGTTGGGATGCAGTTAGTCTTAAAAGGAATGCCATATTTGGGTCCCATTTTTAGCACGTCGGTAACATTGACGGGGATATCAGTATTACTGAGGTTTACCATCCAATTTTCAAAGGTCGGGTCAATTGGATTAGAAGTGCATATTATTTATAGCACTATGTCTAATTTTGTTAAAACCTAGTTGTACATTTTTTATTTTTGTTTGTGACAGATATTTGAATAAAATGTTCTGAGGAGGGCCCCCACAAGGGCCGAAACGTTAACACGATAAAAAAGTGCTTTGAGTTGTGACCTTCATATACAAGAATAACATTATCAACGATATTCCAAGATATTTCAATTCCACCTGTTCCCCCAGTTAGTACCGAATTTTCGACAAAAAGTTCGAATTTTGAGATTTATTTCTGGGTGATTGGTTTGCCGAATTCCGGAAAATTTTTGATATCGGCACTCAGGATTTTGCGTATTTTCAGAAAAAAAAATTCAATCCAATTTTTAGTCCCGAAATCGAAAACTTTTTTTTCGCGCGCAAACACGGTTGTTTTTAAAAAAATTTCGACTTTGCTATCGGAGAGATCGTCGCATTTCCTTTGAAAATCATGCAAAAATTTTCTCAAATTATCACACGGCTAGATTTGGGGGGGAGGGGGGGGTAGCCACCTTATTAAAGTCACCCTGTAGAATAAAGGCTGAGCTTCCAGTAGATAAGAATACACTGCTGACAGGTTACCGTCTTGTGGTGCCAAAAAAGTTGACAAAAACGATTTTACAATAGTTCCACGCATCACATATGGGCATGACAAAGATGAAGATAGCAGCCGGGTCCTATGTGTGGTGGCCGACAGTGGATTCAGATATCGAAGCGAAAGAAAATACGTGCGAAATATGTCTAGTGGATACGAAAAATCCTCAAAAAAAAACTACATACACCATGCGATTCTTTATTCTTGTTAGTTTGTATTCTTTAGTGCAGTTATGACAAATGCTACAATTATTTCATTACTCAAAAGGACGGAATTGTGATGTAATCCCCCTCTTCCCAGAGACGACGGGTGTCGCGGGCAGTCAGTCGGTCGCTGGTCTGTTTAGCCCACACACGATCAACGTGTCTGGTCTGGTCTATATGCTATCGACCCGTTAGACTTGATAACCGGGACTATAGGTGTCGCCCATTCGCTGACGAGAACCGGCTTAATATGGCCCAGTTCTACGAGTCTCGCAAGTTCATCTTCTACTTTTATTTTCAACGCAAGCGGAATGTGTTGAGCCTTTAGCGGTCTCAATTACGCGTCGCGTTTGAGAAACAATTTGAAGGTACCTTTGTTATACTGTCCTTGTCCTTCACTTAACAACGTCGGGAATTTCCTTGCCATCTGGGTGCCTATTTCTAACTGGTCTATCTTGTGGCACTAAACTGTGCCCCCCAGTCCGTGATCGCTCAAGGGAAGCGGCCACAATTAGAACGCCGGTGACCATTGCCTGCCGACTATAGGCGGCTTATTGCTTGAGACGAACGCGCAGTATAGCAGTTTGTTCACATTTTCACATTGAACTCTGATCTTTCGCAAAATTCTCAACGGTTTTATTTATGTGTCGTTATAGCATCGTAATGTTAAGCTAGCTGAACTTAACTCGGTTCCCTTCAATTTCCTTTCCACAATTTTTTTGAAATTATCGAAATAGGTGAATTTGTATCTACATCCATCACCATTCTCTCTCCGTTTACAATCAATGACATACGCTGCGCTTTCATTGGACTCTCGATTGACATGTATCGGTCACTAGCACTGGTGTCATCACTTATTACGTTCACATCGCAGAAATACATTAAATCCTCTTTTGAGTCTTGTCCTTCGTTCAGTGTTTCTGTAGCCTCAGCCTCGACGTGTTGAACTTGTTGGCTCTGCTCCTTCGTGTGACAGATTGCCTCCGGATGACCTTTCCGTTTGCAAAATTGACAAGATAAATTACGATATATGCATGTTTTGATAGTATGGTTCGATCTGAGTAGCATAACAACGCCGGTTCTGAATACAAACACCTTCTTTACCGATCAAGCCGCCTGTCGCATCCCAGACGCAAACCCTTGAAGGTCACCCCAACTCTCGTAAGATGAAACGTGCTCTGCCGTACCGACCTGAGGTCAAAAACGTGCAACCTTACCGACAGTTGTATCGGTCGACGGTAAAAATCGCACTGCTTTAGCAACAATTCTTATCGGTCGAAGGTCAAGGCCGTGCTGTTTTACCGACAATCTTACCAACCAAAGGTCAAAGTCTTCATGTAGTGCTCGTCTGCCAACGGTAGAGGGTGCAGCGGGGGCAAGAACTCTTTAACCGTCCCGCATTCTTTTTCCACGATAGGAGTGCTGATTTGTAACATGAACCACCTCAAATTCCTTTCCCACGGTGGGACTGCTGATGTGGTACATCAACCACCCCAAATTCTTTTCCCACGTTATCAACTACGCGACATTCCAAGATGAATGGTTTTGAGAATTATTTTTCACTTACTCGGATGCCGGTCTGATATCAACAACGTGATATTCTTTTTGGCTTGTAACTGTACTGTGAACTCTACGATGAATTTTGAACGGATTCAGTCAAGACCAGAGTGCAAGGTCGATCTAAAGCTGCGGTAGTATACATTCAGAGTCAAGGATCTGCGATGCTGGGTTACTATTGCTCTGGAAATGCAAAACGAAACTCGGTTTGAGTACAGCTCGGTCAAGGATGGAGAGCAAGGTTGAATATTACATAATCTGTGTATTGAAAAAAAATTCTTTCCAAAGAGCTTAGGTAGACGTGTGAAATTATTTCATGAATATTCTTCAAAAAACAGTTGTATTAAGTACAATTTTTAGGCTACAGTTGACAATCACTTCACAACGATAGTACAATAATTTTATTAATCAGTATCGTAAGCAGGATGGTATATTAGCCAGGAATGCGGGACCGTTCTGGTAGATGCTTCTGCACAGTAACACAAATCGTACACCCTCGCTATCCAAACAGTATGATGATTTTGTAGCCAATTTTGAAGTAACAAAACGTTTTGTGCTGCACAGATTGCGTTGGGTATTGTATGCACGTCACATCTTAGAGACATAGCTGAAGTTTTTTTGCAAGGTTTGAAGCAACGGACAGTCAAAGTCCAGCATATCGATGATTTGAACTTGGAGGACAATTTTGAGTAACCAATCTCGTTTTTCTTCTCCTTTTACGTACATGGTTTCAGCTTTGCACAGCCTGTCTTCAATGATCCACTCAACTTCCTCAAGCGGTATGGTTCAACAGCTCCGAGTCAAACCGTGAAAATCGCGTTTCAACCAAGAATTTTGGCCTTTGTATTTGACGTCCAGACAATCCCATTCGTAAGGTGGCTTAAAGTAAAACATTGTTGGAGATGCTTCCGAGTAGATTGGAATTATAACCAATTCTTTCAATGTTAAGGTATCGTTGAAAGGTCCACGAAAGCCTTGTATGTCAACGATAAGCTCCATCTTTGAACTTTGCGAGATGGTAGAAACGGGTCTGCTTTTATACCAACTTTTTCACTCCACCACCGAGCGGGTTGTAGTTAGTTAGTTGATTGTATTATTCTTGTCGAGATTTCACAATATATATATATACAACATAGTTCCAATTTATTTTTTAATACTAAAATTCGCTTATTGCCTATAGTACACTGAATAATGAGCAAGCGCAAAACATATAAGAGCATAAAACTTTCTCAATATTTTACCATCTATTGGGAGAGAGAAAATCGTATGTATATCAAACGATCTGTTTTTTAAGAGAGGTAGTTTTGGTCCGACTCTTTTAAAGTATAGCTCTCTACATGAAACAGTCAGGTGACCTAAATCTATAACTTCGCTGCAATAGTTACAGTATCTTCCTTCAGATATTTTGTAATGTCTAGAGTCGACTATTATTCTTGTGTAGTAGGAGTTCGCTAGCCTGTATTGACAGATGACTTTTAATATTTTCAGAGGTACTGACGCTTTCAGATATTCCTGAACCTTATTCTTAGCCTGCAACCAATTGTATATGATAAGTGAGAAGGACTGTGCTACTTTTTTCCATCCATATCGCTCAAGTATTCCTTATACTTCTCTAATAGTTCAGGTTCTTGCAGCGTTATTTCGCCTGGCGTCGTTTCATTCCACAGGTCTAGCCTGTCAATTGGTTCAAAGAACATTTTCTTCACTAATACCACCCAATTATAGTTCACATTGTCCTGGACACCTTTGTACTGACTTAAATGTAGTTGTCTGAGGAAACAAATTTTCGGGTATCGATCATCTTCCATTCTCAAAATTTTATTAATCCATCTTATGACTTGCTTAAAGACTAAGAACGAATACTGACTAAGTCCCAATTCTCTTCTTACCGCATAACTCGGTGTGCACTGAGGTAAATTCATGAGTTTTTTGAAAAAACCTAATTGTATCTTTTCCACGCTTTCTAGATGCCTCAGTGAATACACCCCTGTACCGTATAATAATATTGATTGTACAAGCGCCCCAAATAGGTCGTCGTAAACTTTCCAAGAATTCGCATGTATTCTATGTATTAACGCTAATGTGGAAGAGCACGCTGCTTTGGCTTTGGAAACTATTTTTTTGTATGTAATTCATATGACCCCATTTGAGTAAAGGTCACCCCCAGATAAACGTATTCCTTGACTATTTCAACAGAGCTATCTCCGAACATGAATTTTTTTTCTTCCTGTTTATGTCTGCGGCCGCCTTTTCGAAAAATAATTACTTTCGTTTTTTTGGTATTTACAGATAACTTATTTATTACACAGTACTCATATAAGGCGTCAATTATTCTCTTAATATGAACGTAGCTTTCGGCCAGAATGACAATGTCGTCGGCATATGCTAGTAACAAAATTTCTACTAAATGATTAATTGATACACCTCTAATATACTTTTTTTTTAGCAGAAAATCTTCTAAATCAGCAATAAAAATTGAAAAGAGGATTGGGGAAAGTATCTCACCCTGCAATACACCTTTTGTAATATAAATACGGTCTAAAATCCCGTCTGATTTCCCAATTCTGATATTTGCCGACGAGTACAAGCTTTGAAGAATTTTTATAACTTTGGAGCTAAGCCCTCTTCTTTGCAGTTTACCCCAGAGCATGGAGTGATCTACAGACGGGAATGCGCTTTTAAGATCAACGAAAACCGCATATAATTTGCCTCTTGTCTTCTGTTTATGCAATTGGATTATTGAATTGAGTGTGAATATATTATATAAGCAACTTCTTTTTTTCCGGAATCCTGCTTGCCATTCGGGGAGAATATTATTGATGTCGCACCAGGCATCAACCCTCTTATTCAGAATAAACGCAAAGCATTGGACAATTTCAAACAAAATTTTCGACTTTGCTATCGGAGAGATCGTCGCATTTCCTTTGAAAATCATGCAAAAATTTCCTCAAATTATCACACGGCTAGATTTTTTTTTTCGATCTTTTTCGAATTCAGATTCCAGCTGAGATGGCCAACCATTCTTCACATACCGGATTACATTGCATATTTCCTGGTCTTTCTTAGATTTTTTCACAACTATCGAGGAATCGATCGTTTGTAGACCTTTGTTAATATAAAAAATCGGCGTCAAACTTTACTTCAAACACTCGAAGCGGGTCTTCGAGTGGCATTCGCGACAACGCATCGCAATTACCGTTTTCCTTTGATGGAACGTACTCAATTTTGTACGTGAATCCTGACAGGAAATGTGCCCATCGCTTAAAACTACTCGCCGCAGTCAGTAGGATGTCTTTATCCGGCCCAAAAATGTATATTAGCGGTTAGTGGTCGGTTCTCAACACGATAGATTTTCCGTATACAAAATTATAAAACTTTTCGAATCTGAACACGATCGCTGCTGCCTCTTTGTATATTATTGCTCTACCACGCCCCTTCTCGGGGATGACTTTGGACGCGAAAGCGATTGGCCGCTCTGATTTAACGGGGAACACATGCGACAGCACGGCTGCGAGGCCGAAACCCGATGCGTCGCAAGCTAAAACGAGTGGTTTCGAGGGGTCGTAATGAGCCAAGACTCGCTCTGACGTTAAATCTTGTTTTATCCAATCGAATGCTTCTTCGTGTTCGATCATACATTCGAGTTTTTCGGTTTTTAAGCTGCTATATAACTGCTTTAGGAGCTCGGCTCTCTTCAGTAAAAATCTCGCATAATAAGTCACAAAACCGAGAAAAGATGACAACTGTTTTACGGTTTCGGGGCGTGGCACATCCAATACTGCTTTATTTATACACATACACGATATTACAGATATCACAGGCAGAGTTACCGATCACACAACTTATCGTACATAGGGAAGGAATTGGTAAATTCGCGTACAAGGTTTCATACAACATTCTTCCACCTATCGTAAAAAGGTATGTACTAAAAAGTTTCAGAGCTTCGTCATATCCATTTCCTCCTTTTTTTGTTTCTCCGCATTTGTTGTGGGCTCCTTGAAAAAGTTTAAAAAAAAATCTCGATTGTGACGAGCCTGAATCTGACGCACACTCCGTAATTTTTGAATGTACGCTGCTCATAGATTTATGCTCCATAAAAGACCTCAGCGTATTTTTTACTTGCTCGTTTTCTTGGACAAGTTTTTGAAATTTGTCTTGTATCGAGAAGAAAGAAGTATTACGCGGTCGATTTGCCCCAATCCACGCATGCATTTTTCTTCATTCAATGAAATGCTCTGATTTTCGAACAATTCCAAGCTGGATTCCGAACGTTATCCATTGAAGGAATCTTTTCAGCGAGATTCTCCGTTCAGTGACAATCTCGATCTAATATTCTCCCACTTCCAAATTTCGTTCGATTGTATTTAAGGCAGTCAACGTCGAAGGCACAGGAGTTTCTGAAAACACGGCCTCAAAAATGGATTTATCAAGGTCGCACTGATCAACGTTATCTGAAACAATATAATAGTGTTAACGATATTAGAATTTGAAGGAAGGATGGGAGATGAGTTTAATTCGCTATAAAAAAACGTATTCAAAATATTTTTTTTTTTTGATAATGACACAGTTAATATATATTTATTTATGTGAGAATTTTATAATAAAAGGACATTTGAGGAATATTCTGTAAAATTTCCATTGATATTTATGCAGAAACGAGCCATTGATAGCAAATTTTTGCAGATACCTCAACAAAATTGCATTGAACTGCATAACTCATCACTGGATCATCTGAGATGAAAATACCAACAAATTTCATTAGTTTATACGTTTCTTGAGGTAACGCTGTCGAGTTTTCAAAATTTATTGTTTATCATTTTAATTCGTTTTAAAATACTAAAGTTTCCGATTTTTTAAATGAAAAATCGGTATTTTGACTTCTAAGTGTAACGAAAAACTGAAAAAAAAATAAATAAACTTGACAGTTCATGAAAATTTCACGGAATATTCTTCAAATGTCTCTTTATTTTATACCAATTATATAAATGAATAAATATAAACTGTGTCGTAAAAAAAAATTATCGAAAATATGCTTTTTTTATAACAAATTAACCTTACCCCCCCCCCCCCCCCCCCCCACTCAAACAATATAATAATCATGGGAAAAATGATACAACTTACTGTTCATTTCAGTCGGTTCATCGTTAAAAGACAACTCTGAAATTTCATGACTTGAATTCGTGTCCGAATCAACTTTAGTCTGTTGTATATCGAGATCAATGTCCGGGACATTCGACGAATCATTTTTTGGATCAGTTTCAACGGTCTTCTTGTTTGACTCGGTCGTTTGTGTATCAATTTTCACCGTTTTAACTGATGGTTAAAGTGCTCGAAGAATAGATACAGATTTTCGTTTCTGAGCCTTTTTCGTCATATCGAGATTATGAGTCTGCAGATGTCGTCTATAATTCGACACAAACCATCTTGCTTCACTATCTCCTATATGACTGCACTTCGTTATGGCAACAGAATTTGAACGTATCACACGATTGATTTTGGCAGCATAGGTTATGTATGTAGTAAATCTTCGCCCTTGTATGTTTCGACGACCGTAACCGTGATCTGCAGATTTTGCTCGGAAAATTTTGTAGCTGCTGGATCGCTGTTCTCGTTTTTTTCAGCATTGTCTTTTCGAAGGAGCGATATGATTATGTATGTATGTAATATTTATTGCTCCCCTTGGGGTTACAAGGACTTCCCTTTTCCTCTTCCTTTACAATATTTTTACATGTTTTCTTAACATATTCTTACCCTATTCTTACTTCCTACGTTATCCTTACTTAATTTATAATTGCCTGTGCCCTGTGCCGTTGCCTTGCCATTCCCTTACTTTCCCTCTTATACTTTTCTTATTCTTTATCCTTGTCTTTACTTAACCTTATCCTATTTTACCTTATTCTATTCCCTATTCGTTCTTATCCTAATCGACTTCCATTTCCCATTCATCTCTCACTCTTTCATTCTCTTGTACATCCCTGATCCTTTCCAGTTCTCTCATCCAAACTTCTTCCACCCCCTCCTCACCTAACATCTCCCTCACCACCTCCTGCCAGCTTTTCCCCCTTCTATCCCAGCCCACGCACCTTTCCCATAGGTGCTCCCATGTTTCCTCCTCCCCCCCGCACACCCTACACCTTCTCTTTTCCTCTTCTTCCCAGTACCTTGCCTCCTTCATCTCGCCTCCTAATCTAAATCTTGCCACACTTGTCCACTTGCTTTCCCCCCATCCCTTTCCCAAATACCCTGGTATCCCTTCTCCTTTCACTAGCCTGTACCATCTGTTGTACCTCGACTCCCTTATTTTCTCCCACCTCTCTTTCCTCTGTTCTTCCCTCTCTCTCTCCTCTATTTCCCTAAACTCCATCTCGAATCTCGCCCCTCTCCCTTCTCGCGACTACCTCTCTACTCTCTGCTCCCTTTCCGCCAAGAAACTTTCCCTTTCTCTTTCCCGTCTCGATCCCTGCCTCCCACCTTCTGCCTTTTCCCTTATCTCTTCCCAGCATCTCCTAGCTAACTCGCTACCCTCCCCCCTCTCCAGCTTCCTTTCAAAATTCCATGCCCTTCTCTATGCCCTAATCCTGAGCTTCTCCCTCTGTAGTTCCTCCCTTACTAAATATCCCGGTGTTCGCCCATCCACTCCTAATGTCCATCTCCAAAATCTATCCTGTACCGCCTCGACCGCCCTCCACTCCCTCCACCCCCATATCTCCGATGCATACTCTATTACCGTCCATACTAGCTTGTCAAATAACCCACTCCCTTTTTCCCAATCCCTCCCAACCCTTTTTTTTCCTATTCCCCATACCTGCCTCATTACTACCCCTGCCTTCCGTACTCTCTCTTTCACCTGTGCTTCCTGTCCCCCATTGCACTTTACTCTATACCCTAGATAGCTGAACTCTTTCACCTCCTCTATCTTTTCCCCTTTCCATCTCCAATCTATGTTTTTCCTTCTGCCGTCTCCTTTCCTAAATCTCATAATCCTTGATTTCCCTACATTTACCGTCAGCCTTTTCCTATCCATATACCTTTCTAACTTCCTGATCATTATCTCCATTTCCTCTTCACTTTCCGCTAGTAGCACTATATTATCCGCATAAGCTAAAGTACATACCCTGCCGCCGGCCAACTTCACCCCCCCCAACCATTCTCCCTCTCCTCATTTCCTCTTCTAAATCCGCCAGCAGCAGGTTGAGCACATGCGGACTGAGCGGGCATCCCTGCCTTACCCCCCTCGCCGTCCAGAAGGCCTCTCCTACCTTTCCCCCGCTCCTCACCCGACTCTCTGTTTCCTTGTAAATTTCCTCCATCCTTACCCTTAGCCCTTCCCTCGCCGCTCTCCTTTCCATAGTCTCCCACAGCACCTTCCTGTTCACTGAATCGAACGCCGCTTTCAAGTCCACAAAGAACGCCACCATCTTTCCCTTATCCTTTTCCACCTGTCTATTGATTGAATAATTAAGTACATATACTTTGTCAATTGTACCCATGCCTTTTCTAAATCCCGTTTGATTTTGCGGTATCAAGCCCTTCTCCTCTACCTCTCTTTCTAACCTATCCGCTAATGCCATCGCATACACCTTATATAGAGTTGGCATTAACGTCACCCCCCGATACTCTTCTACCCTTTTTCCCTCCCCTTTCTTTACTATCGGCGCTATCAATCCCTCTCTCCAATCCTCTGGCCAGCCCTCCCCCACCCGAACTCTGTTACATGTTTTCCATATCCACTGCTCCATTTCTTCCCCCCCATACCTCCATACCTCGCTAACTATTCCATTCCCTCCTGGTGCCTTTCCATCCCTCAGCTTTCCTATCACCTTTTTAATCTCTTCCCTCTGCAGCTCCCCTTCCCCGTCTCCCTTCCTATTCACCGTCCCCCCGCCTTCTGTTACCTTGCTTTCTACTCCGCCTAATCATCCCATGAAATACACCCTCCACTCCTGATCTCCTATTTCTTCATTCACCCTCTTCCACTTTTTTCTTTCCCTGTTAACTATCTCCCATACCTTGCTTCCTGTCCTTGCTTCCGCTGCTTTGTTTATGAAACCCTCATTTTCTTTCTTTTTCCTCTCCTCGCATAGCCTATTATATTCCCTTCTTTCCTTTCTATACGCGTCCCCTTCCCCCTCCCCCTTTCTCCAGTTCCTTATACTCTGCCTAACTTCCGCTTTTTTTCGCCTACACTCCTCATCCCACCATCCCTTTTTCGCGTCCCTCCCCCTCCCTCCTACATCGAAGGCTCGTCTAAACTCCCTTATTCTTTTCTCTATCTCTTCGCCTACATCCGCTTCTCCTATCCCCTCCCATTCGACTTCTGTTCTAAACCTCATCCTACCCTCCTCTGTCCAGTCTCCTCTACTAGTTCCCCCTACACTTTTTCCCTTCCTTGTCCTAGTCACTGCCCCCCTCATCCACACTATTACCGGGTGATGATCCGAGTCAACCCTATCCCCAATCTCTATCCTTTCGACCCTATCCCTTACCTCGCTGTCTCTTATAGCGCAGTCTATCACCGTCACCCCCGCCCCTCCTACATACGTAAATTCTCCCTCCTCATCACCCTCCATGTTCCCGTTTATTATTGCCCATCCTGTCTCTTTCAAAAATCGCACCAGCTGCTTACCTTCCGAGTTTATTTTTCTGTCCTTTCATTTCCTACTCCTACTCTCCTCCTCTCCTTCCCCCAATATACTCCCCCCTCCTGCCCTATCCTGGCATTAAAATCACTCCCCACTAGCACTTTTGCTCCTCCCTCTACCTCTTCTGCCCGCTCCTTCAATTTTCCTATCTTCTCTTTTAGATCCCCATTTACGTATATTCCTATTACTACCCATTTTCCCCCCCTCACGCTTATTTTCCTTATTATCATGCTCTCTTTTACCTCTTCCCTCCCTCCCTCCCCACTTACTATCTCCTTTCTTACCCCTGACAGCATTCCGCCTATTGCTCTTCCCTTCCTATTTTTTCTCACCGCATACTGCACTTCCCATTTATACCCTGCTGGCAACTTATTCCTAATCCTTTCCCACCCCTTCTTTTCTATCCATGTCTCCATTAGAAATATTACATCCCACTCCCCTAGCCCCCTCCAGAAATCTTCATTCTTTCTCGCGAGCCCCGCCACATTCCAGAAAACTACTTTCCACCCCTCCCTTTCCGTCTCGCCTACTCCCCTCTCTCTCCTCTTGCTCTCCCTCCCCCCTGCTTCTGCCCCCCCCCCCCCCCCCCCACTACCCTTTCCCCCGACTGCCTTTCCCTACGTACACCTTCCTGTGCTTCTATACTTCCCTCTTGTCTTTCCTCACTTGCTGTCCTTTCCCTATCGCTTTCCCCTACTTTTCCCCTCCCCTCCCTTTGCCTCTTTTCCCTCTCTCTCCCTCCACCGTCCCTAAGAACCCTTCCTATCTCATCCCACTTCCACATTTTCCCTTCTATCCAGATCTTTGCATACCCCATTCCTACTCTGTTTCCCCTTCTCTCCTCGATAGCTGCTATCTCCCTCAACTTCCATTTCATTCTCCTCTCTGCCCAGGTGAGATCCTCCTCTATTCTCTCCTCCCTTCCTTTGAAGAGGCTTTTTCTTCCCATTACTCGCCTCTTTTTCTCCCTATTTCCTAGCCTTGCTATCCATATCCCCGTTTCTCCCCCCTTTTTCGCGCCTACCTCCCACATATCCTTTACCTCGACCTCTACCCCTATCACCTGCATAATCTTTTTCAGCCCTTCCTTTTTTCTTCCCTTCTCTATTCTCGCTCCTCTCAATACTATGTTTCCCCTTCTTTCTTCCCTTTCTTTCCTCTCTATGGCTAACTCCATCTCTTTTAACCTATCTATTGTTACCTGCGCCACTTCCGCATTCCCCTGTCCCTGACTCTCCCCCCCGCCTTCTGCACTCTTCTTTTCTGATTCTACCAGCCTCTCCTTTACCCTTTCCATCTCCCCCCCTCTCCGCTCTTCTGCCTCTTCTAGTCTTTTACCTAGGTCCCTTATCATTTCCGCCATCTCCCCTCTCTCTACTTCCCACAGCTCTTCCCTTCTAGTCATTTCCCCTTTAATTTTTTCCATTTCTTTCCTGATCCCCCTTCCCTGCCCTTTGACCTCCTCTAGACCTATCTTCGACTTTTCCCCAATCAGCCTCAGCATATCCTGTATACCCCCTTCCTCTGCCTTCCCTTCCTCACCTGTCTTGCCCTTCGGCGACCGGTGCACTTTCCTGCTTTTCCCAAATACTCTTAAAGGAGTTAGAGGTAAGGGACGGGTGCTCGGCCACACACAAACACACTCCTTTATTAAGAAAACAAGAGTGAGCTTTTATTCAGACGAAAGAACAACTTGGGTTTGTAAGATTCTTATTTCACAATGATCGCTGCTTGAGAGTATGAGCGTGGTCGCTCGAGCTGTGGCGTGTCTCTCTTCTTCCTAGCCACTCACCGTGCATGGCAGCGCTCACTCGAGCATGGCAGCGCTCACTCGAGCATGGCCGCGCTCACTCATCCGAGCGCTGGATCAGGCACTGCTTCCTCGGTTTCCGTCGGGAAGTACTCGACGGGGGGGCCGGAGGCGTGTTGCTTGGCGGGACCGACTGGGGCGCCACAGGTACTCCCCTCCCATTCGTTGACCCCAACGGCGACGACGAAGAAGGTATGTCAGCAGGCGTGTGCTGGAATCTCACGGTGCGCCTCGGCGGCTGCTCAGAAGCGCCTGCATCGTCAGCAGGTAGATGGGCTGGCTTGAGCAGCGCGATGCTCACCGTCTTTTGCTCGCCGTTGACCTCTATGATGTAGCGGCGGTCGTCAAGGCGTTGCAGGACCCGGTGTGGGCCCGTGTACGGTTGGGTGAGCGGTGGCTTGATCGTTTCGACCTTTTTGAAGACGTGCGAGCATTCTTGCAGGTCCCTGTGGGCAAAAAACTTTGGCTTCGTGTGATGGGAAGTCGGGATAGGCTTGAGTGTGCGGAAATGGTTACGGAGCTGGTCGAAGAAGGTTGCTGAGTCGGCTTGCAGGTCGTCAGTGGTGAAAAAATCGCCTGGGATGCGCAGCGACGTCCCGAAGAGCAGCTCTGCAGGGGATGCTTTCAGGTCCTCTTTGTACGTGGTCCTCAGTCCAAGCAGGACGGAGGGCAGCAGCTGCAATCAGGTCGGATGCGAGGCTCCAAGTTTACACATCAAGGCGGCCTTGAGCGTGCGGTGCATCCGCTCAACAAGGCCGTTAGACTGCGGGGGGTAAGGCGTCGTCCTGATCTTCTCGGCTCCGACGGCTCTTGCGAGGGAGGCAAACAGCGACGACTCAAATTGCGCGCCCTGATCAGTGGTTATGGTGAGTCGAGTTCCAAAGAGGCTTATCCACCCGTTGTACAGGGCCGCAGCTACCGTCTCGGCGGTCATGTCTTTTAGCGGGATCGCTTGTGGCCACCGAGAGAATCGGTCAATGATTGTTAGGCAGTAGCGATGTCCATCGACGAGGGGCAGGATGATGAGGTCCATGTGTATATGGTTGAATCGTTGGTCCGGGACGTCGATGCTGGCTGGAGCAACGCGCGTGTGTCGATGTATCTTCGAGCGCTGGCACGCGATGCATTCGCGTGACCACTTGATCGCGTCCTTGCGTATCCCGGGCCAGACGAACTTCTCCTTCATCAGCTTGGAGGTTACTCTGCCGCTCGGATGTGCTAAGCCGTGTACCACGTCGAATGCTTTCCGGCGAAGCCCCTTAGGGATGTACGGGCGTATGCGTTCTGTAGAGATCTCGCACAAAATGCGATGACCGTCGACGACGAGTGGCTGCAGTATTAGAGACGAGACGTTGAGCTCGTGGTCTTCGTAGATGTCCTCTCGTTGCTGTGCTACTGCGATGGTCTGCAAGGTGAGGATGGTCGGCATGTCGACGGCTTCGATCCGCGACAATGCGTCAGCCACTACGTTGTCCTCACCAGTAATGTGCGTGAATTTGCAGCAGAACTGGCTGATGTATGCGAGTTGATTAAGCTGTTTAGGCGAGGCCTTTTCTGGGCGCTGTGCGAATGCTGATACCAGCGGTTTGTGGTCAGTGCGGATAACAAACTCGCGTCCTTCGAGGATATGCTCGAAATGCTTGATTCCGGCGAAAACTGCGAGCAACTCTCTGTCGTATGGGCTGTAGCGGGTCTCAGCGTCAGAGAGTTTCCGCGAGAAGAATCCAACTGGTCGCCAAAGTTCGTTGACGTGCTGTTCAATCGTGGCACCGAGCGCAGTGGAGGAGGCATCGGTGGTCAACATCAGCGGTGCGTGCGGTGATAGGAAGCTGTTTCGCGTGATGTTCACGAGGCTCGCTTTGGTTGCGTTGAAGGCTTCTCTTGCTGCGTCGGTCCAGGGGATCTTGCTGTTGTCCTTCTTCTTGGCGCTCTTGAGGAAATTTGTGAGCGGGACTTGGAGCTGCGCGGCGTGCGGCATGCACGCGCGGTAATAATTGATCACCCCTATGAAGCGGCGAAGGTCCTGGACGGTCTCTGGGAGCGGCCAGTCAGCTATCGCCTGTATGCGGGCTGTTGTTGGGCAGAAGCCATCTGGAGACACGTCGAACCCGAGGAATTTGACGTTCGCTCGGGCAAATTGGCATTTGTGCCAGTTGATTATATGTTTGCTCTCCGCGAGCAGGTTCAGTATGGTACGCAGGTGCTCGAGGTGTTCTTCCCGGCTGCTGGAGGCGATTACGATATCGTCTAAGTACGCTCTGGCGAAGGGGAACGGTCGCAGGAGGTTATCCATGTACCTCTGGAACGTCTGCGAGGCGTTGCGTAATCCTGGTGGCATCCCGACGAACTCAAAGAGCCCGAACGGGGTAGTGACAGCGGTCTTGTGCACGTCTTCTGGTGCGACCGGAATTTGGTGGTAGGCCCTTTCAAGGTCAATGACCGTGAAGATCTTGGCGCCAAAAAGCTCGTGGAGTATGTCCTCGACACGAGGCATGGGGTACCTGTCCGGTACGGTCATCGCGTTGACGTCGCGATAGTCGCCTGTGCCCCGCCATGTGCCGTTCGGCTTCAGGACCATTTGTAGGTTGCTGGCCCAGTGGCTGCTCGAGGGGCGAGCGAAGCCCAGGAACAGCTGGAGGTCCATGAATTCCTTCGCGCCCTGGAGCTTCTCCCCGACCATCCGGCGAGTGCGCTGGTGGACTGCTGGGCCGGTGGTGAGGATGTGGTGCTGCACAGGGGCGACAGGTCCGGTCCCTGGGGGCGTCGAAGTCTCGGCAAGCTTCTGAAAAATTTTGATTAGAGCCTCTACTTCGGCGTCGTCTGTTGTGCAGTGCACGCGCTTCGCAGAAGCTATACTCGGAACCGAGGATTGGAGTAGTATACCATCCGACCTCATCCTGGTCGTTGGGTCGTATAGGCGTCCACGCTTCAGGTCTATCAGCAGGCCGTAGTGGGCCAGGAGGTCAGCTCCTATGATCGGCTGCTACACGTCGGCGATGATGAACGGCCATGCGTAGTCACGGCGCAAGGCGAAGTTGAGTGTGGTTACCCGTTTGCCGTATGTCCGGATACCAGTGCCGTTGGCAGCGATCAGCTGGAAGTCGTCGTCGGGCTGCAGCTTCTTCTTCGTCATCGACAGTGGCAGCAGTGAGACAACGGACCCTGAGTCGACCAGGTACTTGGTCCCGCTTGAGCGGTCGTACATGTGCAGGCGCCTTTCTCTCGGCAGGCGTGGATGTTGGGCGCTGCCACCAGCCTCGGATACTGATGGCAGCCCAGTTAGTTTCCCTGGTCCGCGTTGGGAGCTGGTTTGTACGTGCATGGTTGTAGGCAGCGGTTTGCTGCAGCTCCCCAGCGGAAGTGGTATCGGCAAAGCCCGTTGTTGCCATTGGGGGTCCGTGAACGGCTCCTGCCGCCTCTAGGCTGACTGCCGTTGTTGTTGACGGACAGCTTGTTCAGGATCTCCCTTGAAATACCGATGAGCTGAGCCAGTAGTGCCTTCACCTGGTTGTTGTCTGCCTGGGTGGCAGCGACGCTCGCTTCTAACAGTGGTAATCGGGCTGGTGACGTTGAAAATGAGCTCAGCTTGACGGGACTCTCCTTGAGTTGGTCGGCAGTCGCTATAAGTTCATCAGCATTTTCAGTTTTAAACATTTTTAAAATATTTTGTACCTGCGTAGGCAGCAGGGCAAGCCACTGGACGCGAAGAGCAGCTGCGTCAATCCGCTCGTTGGCCAGGCGCTGCATGTGTCTGTACAGCTGTGACGGCTTGCGGTCCCCAAGCTCCAGCTCGGTGAATAGTTTCTGCAGCTGGCGGTCCGGTGAGTCGGATTATCTTAGCAGGATGCGGTTCTTGATAGTTCTGTATTTGTCTTCCTCTGGTGGGTGTGCTAGGAGATCAGCAACTTCCACAAGCGCGTCTGCATCAAGCGCGCCGACCACGAGGTTGAACTTGGAGTCGTCTTTGTATACTTTGCTGTACTGGAACAATGCTTCTATTTGGTAAAACCAGAGCTGCGCGTGCGTTTTGAGAAACGGTGGTAGACGGCATGCTGCCGAGGATTCTACTGCGCCGCGGTTTCCGGCTCCTTCGGTGCCGCCGGGTTCATCGCTCATCATGTCGGACGAGGTGGGTGAGCACGCGTCAGCAGAACCGTTCGCTCTCGACTCGGGGTCGGCCTCTGGCGGTGGCGTATGGTACTCGCGGATTGTTTCGTTGGCAGAGCCGGTTTCGTCGTTACCGTCGGAGAGCGAAACCTCGCTTCCTGTGTAGGCGGAAGAGAGCTCTAAAAACGCGGGACGATTCGCGCCGGAAAATGGCGGAATGCCTTGATCTGCGTTTGGTAACCGCTTACCTCGTCCAGGTGCGAGCGAGGGTAATGATGATACTGGCGTCGATGTCTGCGGGGCTCCTCCAAGGGCTGCGAATGAGGCTGAACGGAGTCTGGCGTCGTCTCTTGCAGCGTGCTGCTCGTGCATGCCCCCTTAATTCCAGAAATCGCGCACACGTACTTGAGTCGTAGAGTTGTGCTTTTTTCTCGAATGTTCGTTGTTCGGTCCTTCCCGAGCTATGCGGGGTCACCACTAAAGGAGTTAGAGGTGAGGGACGGGTGCTCGGCCACACACAAACACACTCCTTTATTAAGAAAACAATAGTGAGCTTTTATTTAGACAAAAGAACAACTTGGGTTTGTAAGATTCTTATTTCACAATGATCGCTGCTTGAGAGTATGAGCGTGGTCGCTCGAGCTGTGGCGTGTCTCTCTTCTTCCTAGCCGCTCACCGTGCATGGCAGCGCTCACTCGAGCATGGCAGCGCTCACTTGAGCATGGCAGCGCTCACTCGAGCATGGCCGCGCTCACTCATCCGAGCGCGGGATCAGGCACTGCTTCCTCGGTTTCCGTCGGGAAGTACTCGACGGGGGGGCCGGAGGCGTGTTGCTTGGCGGGACCGACTGGGGCGCCACACTCTTTCTATCTCCTGTATCTCATCTGCATCCTCTTCCCTTTTTTCCCCTTCCTCCTCCCGCTTTCTCTTCCATAAATCTAGCACCGTCGTCGCCGATCCCAGGCTATGCCTCGTATCCCTCCCTAACGCTACTACTGCACCCGGCCTACCTTTCTTTTTCTCCTCCTCTTCTCTGTTCGCCCCTTCTCTTTGGCCACCCGCGTTGCTCATACTCTTTCTCTCCGCCACCGCTCTCTACCTTATCTACCTGCTGCCTACCTGTCTCTGCTCTATCCCCCTTCTTACTTCCTAGACGTCACCGCCTATTTTTGTCTCATCCTTCCCGTTGCCGTCCGCCGGCTCTTTCTGCCTAACCTCAAAACTCTCCCCCTTTTTTCTTTTTCAATTGTCCTTCCCTTCTATTCCTGCCTCCCTATTCCCTTCACCCGTCCGCCTGTCTGTGTCTTCCCCGCTCCTTCTCTGCCCTATTTCCTTTCCTCCTCACCTTTGCTATCCTGCTAAATTCTCGCCTTTCCACTCACACTCTTTCCCACACCTGCCACTTACATCCAAAACGGAAACGGAATTCCGAGCGATATGATTATTTTTGTTGATTTTTTTCGTTCTTCTTCGATATTCATACCCGGTTTATGAATATCGATGTCAAGTTGGGTTGGGTTCAATCGTACCGTCAAGTTTTTTTTTGCTTTTTGAGCGACTTCGGTTAATTTTCCGATAGCTAGTGCTTTCTCCTCGGCCTTCCGAAAGTCGTAAGTTTTCGATTTCACAAAAGTGACCAGTTCCTCAATCAAATTGCGGTCACCGATCATGAATTGGAATTTTTCAGGATTTTTATTGAATCGACCGTAGAATAGATCAAGATCAGTTTCGGACTCCAGCAGATCTTTCATTACGTCACGTGCAAATCCTCCAATTCTTTCATTGTTACCGGAGTTATGTGACGAAAAGACAGAGGACTGTCGAAATTATTGAGTTTGAAAATATTTTTTATGTTCACTGGTATTTTAACTCCTGACTCCTTCTCCAATAAATGCCAGAAATCATTGGCTTCATTCCCTTTATTTTTTTCGTCGTTTCTCTCCATTTTTCATTTACTGTAAATAATTGGAACCGAATTGGACTAGCATATACCGGGACAATCTCTTGAATCTATACATATAACGCGCATACGCCAAATAATTTAATCTCATTGGTCGGTGAATTCGCGCCGCGGTGATGTTTTCATCTGCTGAGCAAGGCGCCAACGTAAACAAAATGAAACAAAAGCTGTGATTCTCTCGCGCGTAAAGCCGTGGATTGAGGTTATGCTGCTGTTTATTTTTACGTAGCGTGAATTGTCTAAGAGGAATAGTATCGTTCAGCAATACCGTGGTTGATTTCGGAAGATATTCAACCGACGCAATAAAGAATTTAACAGAAAAGCAAATATCAAATGATACAGAAATTGGGTGTTATTTATTGAGAGAAGAAATCTGAAATTCAACGTGAAATGTCATTAACAAGTGGGAGTCTGGACAAACAGAGGTAGGTAAATAAGAACAATGTTTATTGTGAACAGATTCTTTATTTACATAAAATTAAAAATAAATGAATGGTTGAGACTCAGTAGAAGCTATTTCCAAAGTAGATTCGTTACGGTGCAGTGCTCCAGAAGTCAATAATTAGTGCCGATGAACATGAAATAAATAAAAGAAATGAGTAACAAGGAATAAAGAAATTATTCATCTTAAACACGAAGCTTAGGAGGACAAAGAGTAGCAATCAACAGAAAACGTACCTGACGCAATACTCACAAAAACCCTCGCCGACATCATCGATTAGTTGACAAAGTTTTTGCAGCTCCATTGTACAACAATCAATGTTCCGTTAACAAAGAGGGTTCACCAGATATCCAAGAATGAAAAGAGAAAAAGAACAACAGTTAATATTACAGTGTGAATCATGCTATTAATGAAAAATTGGGAAACAAAACAATAACTTACAAGACAATCGTCCGATAACACTGGGAGACCAATCTCCACTCTTCTGATCACCCCTCGTCTGGCCATTGGTTGCCTTTCAAAAAATGCTGCCTTTTTTTTTGCCTTCAAAAATACCGAAAGATCCTGTTTGATAATGATAGCTTCTAATATTTTCAGGTACGAAATAATTCATTGTCGAAGCGGGAATAAATTTGTCAGGCATGGAAGCATCTAAGTAAATTTCCAATTACGTGATCTTTGACAATGACAATATTGTAACATGGATTCAATGATAGAATTTCTTTTTTTTTCAGCAGGCTCGAAGTTTAAACTTTAATTAACACGAGGAAAATTATGCCTTACCTGATGGTCAAAACGTTTAGGTGGCAAGGATCCTGGTTTCTTGAGCGGTGCAATCATCAGAACCATTGAACCTGGTTGTTTCGTCAGACATCAGGTGCCAGAGTGAATTTTATCAGGCCATCGCTACCTTCTTAACATCAGTTGAGGCAAAATTGAAGAGCGGGATATACTACAGATCATAATGGCTGAATATCCCATCATTTTACTTTGATCGAGCCAATAGCGATAAGTTTGTTACTTAACCGTTGCTGCCAATTCATTCTACCGAGGAATCATTCTGTGCACCATTGTCATCTAAGCATTATTATTGACCAGCATTGTTTTTCAAACTTTATACCATTTGATTTGGTATCTTATTTTGAAGCTTACTTTTACTCTCTTTGCCATTGAATTCAGATAAATAGTTTTTCAAGTCCTCAATTAGATTGTAGGGTTGAATTATGCTAGGCAAACTAAATCCTAAATCTAGAACTGTTAAATAAGTTCAGTTAAAAATGTATTTGAATTTAATCTTAGTTGACGGTGTCATCTGGCTAGCTAGTTGCACGATAACTCGAAACCAAATTCAATTCTACACTCTTTCTAGGGTGCTACGCTAAGACTGAAAGCTTGTGAATCTCCATGTACCGCAATTAGTAGTACAGCAAGGCCGGTACTGAGTACAAACACCTTCTTTACCGACCAAGCCGCTCCGCGCAGCCCACCGAGGCGCTCCGCGCAGCCCAGACTCAAACCCTTTTCCGCTCCGCGTAGCCCAGACTCAAACCCTTTTTCGCGATGACGTCACAGTCTGCCGTACCGAAGGTCAAAACCGTGCAACCTTACCGACAGTTCGAAGGTCAAAATCCCGCGATGACGTCACAGTCTGCCGTACCGAAGGTCTGTAGTGCTCGCCTGCCGACGGTAGAGGGCGCAACGAGGGGCGAGAACTTTTTCACCGTCCGCATTCTTTTCCCACGATATGACTGCCGATGTGTAACATTAACCACTCCGAATTCCTTTCCCACGGTAGGACTGCTGATGTGTAATATCAACCACCCCACATTCCTTTCCCACCTTATCAGCCCCGTGACATTCCAAAATTAACAGTTCCGAGAATTGTTTGTCCCAAATTCAACGTCGCACCGAAATCCTTTGACCGCGTGCCGCTCACCGTCAAGTCGAAACTTGTCGAACGCATTGTTTTGTCTAAAATCCTTTGACCGCATGCCGCTCACCGTCGAAACTCGTCGGACAATTCCGAGAATTGTTTTTCACTTACTCGGATGTCGGTTTGATATCCAAGGTCGACCGATAGTCGCGGTACATTCAAAGTCATGGATCTGCGGTGTTGGGTTACCATCGCTGTTGGAATGCCAAAAGGTGCGCGCGCATCCGTACAGCTGTCCTATAAAAAGGACGCTCATCGCAGCAAACGATCATTACGTCACAACCTGTCAAGTATACGTGAGGAAAAAGCTCAAGATGGAATCCGCGAAGTGTTTGAGATTGATCGATATTATGGAATCGGCGTTCAAGATTTTATCAGAGATTCCAAAATGGATTCGATTCGGAACCCAAAATATCAGGCTTTTGAATAAAATCTTACGCAACAACGCCTCAACGATCGGGGAGAAGACAAGAATTTTGACTACAATTGGAATTCTGAAATCGTTGACAGTCAAATTTCAACAATTGCAAAAAGTGGGTGACGGATTACGAAGCCGACGAAGAAGCGATCGAGTACGGTGGGAGAATTTGGAATCAGCTTTCGAGAGGAGAATTCGAACTGGATCCATCGTCAATTTGAAGCATAAAGATGTGGAGAGATTTCTAGAAGACGCAAAGGTACTAGCTGTGACGAGGCTGAAAAACGCTCTGATGAAAGACAGGAGCTTGAAAGCCAACGTTATCCTGGCTTGTAAAGTTGAACTTAGAAAAGATGATCGCACGGTGGAAGAGATCAAATTTTTTAATACGAGAAATGAAATCATCCTCCAGACAACGGATATCAACGAATGGTTCATCGAAAACGCGACGGAGCGTTTGTTGAAAAAGGTGGAAGATTTCCAGGAAAAGGATTCAGGCTGGTCGCTGACTGAAATAATCAATTTGACTGTGAATATCAACAAGTACGTACCACTACGAGGCGGTGTCTTCACATACACACCACTACCCAAAGATATTCAAGATAAGAAGGCTGTCGTCAACATCCGTAACAGCGACTCGTATTGCTTCCTCTGGTCGGTCACCGCAGCTCTGTTCCCAGCCGACAACAACAATCCCAGCAAAATTACTTCGTATCCACATTTCAGCTCAGTGCTACAATACGACGGTATAAAGTTTCCTATGTCTCTAGACAAAAACACCATTTCAAAATTTGAGAAGCTTAACGACCTTTCAATTAACGTTTATGGTATAGACCAAGGTGATCGGAAAAAAAGTGAAATAGTACCGATTCACCTGAGTCAGAACGAGTCTGATAAACCTGTGATTCATCTTTTGGCGATAGAAACTGAAATCACTGACGATGACGATGATGATGTCGATATGGAAAATTACGAAAAAAATAGAATCTTTCATTTTACTTGTATTCGAAATCTGTCTCGATTAACAAGTTCTCAAATTTCCAAACGCTCACATCAGACGTGGTTGTGCGATAGGTGTCTGTCTCATTTTAATTTCGAAAGATGTTTGTTGAAGCACCGAGCTGATTGCATGAATATAAACAAAACCAAAGTTATTCTACCTACAGATGAGGAAAAAATACTCAAATTCAAAAATTTCAAGCACAAAGAAACCGTTCCATTCTGCATTTACGCGGATCTCGAATGTTTACTGCAACCCACACATGAAAGTTTTGGGGAAAATAGAACAATTTATCAGAAGCATCTTCCGTATAGTATAGCTTACTATCTACATTGTGCGTTTGACGATTCGCTTTCGAATTTCAAAATTAATCGCGGAGAGACTTGCGTTCAATGGTTTGTGAACGAGTTAGCGGAATTGGCACATTCGTTAGAGAGATACTACAAGACTGTTGTACCGATGGAACCGCTCAATTTCAATCAAATCAACGAATTTCACTCAACAACAGTGTGTCACATTTGTGAAAAACCGTTTACACTCGCAGACGTGAAACATCGTGATCACTGCCATTTCACGAGAAAAGGACCGTGGTGCTGCTCACCGAGGTTGCAATCTAAATTACCAAAATTCGCACATTATCCCAGTGATATTCCACAATCTGTCGGGTTACGATTCACATTTTCTGATCAAAGCACTGGCTACATCGTTCGAGGGCACAACTGAGCTTCTACCCGTAAACAAAGAAAAGTACATTTCATTTACAAAATACGTCGAGGGAACGGATATGAAGTTTAGATTCGTAGATTCGTACCGTTTCATGCCCAGTAGTCTTGAGAAATTAGCAACGTATCTCGGTGATGATCAAAAAACGATAACACGTAAATTTTATCATAGCTCAGATAAATTTCAGTTATTGACCAGAAAAGTAGTGTTCCCGTACGAATACATAGAAAGTTGGGAAAAGCTCGAGGACACACGGCTACCATCCAAACAACAATTTTACTCAAAATTGAATGATCGGGATATATCAGACGACGACTATGCACATGCATGTAAAGTTTGGCGAACTTTTAACGTTCAAACTTTGGGAGAGTATTCGGACTTGTATTTACAAACGGACGTGTTTTTACTGGCTGACGTTTTTCAAAATTTTCGACAGAGCTGTTGGACGACGTACAAACTGGACCCGTTACATTACTACACAGCGCTCGGTCTGTCGTTTGATGCAATGTTAAAATGTACAGGCATCGAACTCGAGCTTCTCACCGACATAGACATGGTTATGTTTATCGAAAAGGGTATTCGAGGTGGTGTGTCACAGTGTTCGAACAGATACGCAAAGGCCAACAATAGATATATGGGAGAGGAATTCGATCCTGAGGTCGAAGAATCTTATCTCATGTACTTTGACGTTAATAATTTGTACGGTGCTGCTATGAGCTTTGCTCTGCCATACAGTTCCTTCGAATGGTTATCAGACTTCGGACAATGCGACGTTCTTACCATCTCGGACGATGCGGAGTTTGGTTACATACTGGAGGTGGATTTGGAATATCCTGAGGAACTGCATGAAATTCATAAGGATTTACCACTGTGTCCGGAGCACTACATACCTCCGATCTCGAATAGTAAGCAACCGAAATTGACGCCCACGCTACTTTCCAAGAAAAACTACGTTGTTCACTATAGGGTTTTGAAACAATGCTTACAATTAGGCTTAAAATTACTCAAAATACACAGAGTTCTCAAATTCAGACAAACCCCGTGGCTCGAAAAATACATAGATTTGAATACCGATTTGCGCAAAAAACCTCAGAACGAATTCGAGAAAAATTTTTACAAACTGATGAACAACGCAGTTTTTGGCAAAACAATGGAAAATGTTAGGAAGTATAGAGATGTCAGACTGATCACGAAATGGGATGGAAGGTACGGTGCTAGAGATACCATAGCCACACCCAATTTTCACAGCTGCACCGTTTTCGGCAAAGATATAATTATCGTTGAAATGAGTAAGACGAAAGTCAAGTTGAATAAACCATTGTATGCAGGTTTCTCCATCATGGATCTGGCTAAAACATATATCTACGATTTTCATTACAATTACATTAAGCAGAAATTCGGCAACCGAGCAAAATTAATGTACACGGATACCAACAGTTTTATTTACAATTTTACCGTCCCCGACATATACGAACACATGAAGGAGGACTTGCACAAATTCGATACGTCTGATTATCCGCTTGACAACGTTTACGGAATACCTCGAGCAAACAAAAAAGTTCTCGGCTTGATGAAAGATGAGAATAATGGAAAAATAATGCTGGAATTTGTAGGATTAAGAGCTAAACTGTACGCATTCCGAGTCTTGGGAGATGAGAAAGACAATAAACGTGCCAAAGGTGTCAAAGGATCAGCGTTGAGAAAAATAACTTTCAACGATTATTTGGAATGTGTTTTGAACCGTGAAAATCTATCCTCAAATCAGCATTTGATATTGAGTCGAAAGCACGAGGTATACACCGTAGAACAGCAGAAAGTAGCACTGAGCTGGAATGACGACAAGCGGATCGTGTTTCAAAATACAACCGACACGCTTCCGTGGGGCTACAAGCCTACACCTTAGCTTTGTAATTTATAACTGTACCATGATGTATAAAATATTATTATGTAGGATAGTGAATAAGAACGCTCCGAAATATAAGAAATTGTACAACGATGCATATGTCTGTCGATTGTCTAAAAAATAAAGACGCATACTTGTTGTGTGTCGGATATAAAATAAAGAGGGACATACGTTTTTACAAAAAAAATTCATTTATTCAAATGTTACACATCCGATTCGTTTATCCAACTGTTGTGTGTATTGTCAAAACCTAACCATTTAACGTATATTATTCTTCCGCGCTTCTTGAGCACCTTCTCCACCAGATAGATATCCGGATGTTTAACCTTGAGGAGCTCTTGTTCGTAGAAACCACCAGCGATGGGTTGATCTCGGTAGTCTTTGAGCTTGTACGTCACAGGATGAGTATTTTCCACTCGACTTGTCGTGAATATTTCAGTCGTCCAATAAAAGACCATGAATTTTCGACAAAAAAAGACAATCATTCGTTAATAAACAATGTTTAAATTAACTTATCGATGATCCCCTACGTTCTGCCCAACTGACTGACCAAGGCCCTCCACGAAAATGAAGATTTGTTCCAGAAGGTGACGACAGCCAGTAAGGAGATACGGTTGCATCTACGCTATCTTGTCGGACCGTACGGTCAACTTGAATTCCTATACGTATAATCTGAGTATCGCATTCGAATATCCAATGTTCTGTGTAAGTCTTACGTTCAATAAACAAAAAAAAAGATTGAAATTATGAATATTTTTTCATTTATCCATCTTGTATACCTTTGATCCTACGTACGTTTTGTACCTTGTAATTGTATCTAGAATTAAATCTCAAAATCTAAGAAAATGCTACTCCGAACACCACTAAGCAACGATGGAGGGTTTCGAGCTGCGTCATGTAATATGAACTCTACGATGAGTATTTGGACGGGTTCAGACAAGACCGGAGTGCAAGGTCGGCCGATAGCTGAGGTACATTCAGAGCCAAGGATCTGCGGTGTTGGGTTACTATCGCTCTAGGAATGCAAAACGTAACTCGGTTTGAGTACAGCTCGGTCAAGGATGGAGATCAAGGTCGAATCTTACGTAAGCTTCGTATTGAAAAAAATTCTCTCTTAAGAGCTAAGGTGAGGGTATAAAATTATTTCATGAATATTCTTTCAAAAAAAACAGTTTTATTGATTATAATTTTTAGAGTACGGTTGACAATTACTTCCCAAAAATAGTACAATAATTCTATTCAACAGTATCATGACCAGGGTGATATATTCGCCAGGAATGCGGCACCGTTCTTGTAGGCGCTTCTGCGCAGTAACACAAATCGTACACCCACGCCATCCGGACAGTACAATGATTTTGTAGCCAATTCTGAAGTATGCAAACGTTTTGTGCTGCACAGATTGCGTTGGGTATTGTATGCACGTCACATCTTGAAGATACAGCTGAGGTCTTTTGCAAGATTTGAAGCGATGGACAGTCAAAGTCCAGCATATCGATGATTTGAACTTTCGGAACGATTTTGAGCAACCAATCTCGTTTTTCTTCTCCTTTTACGTACACGGTTTGAGCTTTGCACAGCCTGTCTTGAATGGTCCACTCAACTTCCTCAAAAGGTATGGTTCCACAGCTCCAAGGTGAACCGTGAAAATCGCGTTCTAACCACGAATTTTGGCTTTTGTATTTGCCGTCCAGTAAATTCCATTTGTAAGGTGGCTTGAAGAGAAACACTGATGGAGATGCTTCCGAGTAGATTGAAATTATAGCCAATTCTTTTAATGTGAAAATATTGTTGAAAGGTCTACGAAAGCCTTGTATGTCAACGATAAGCTCCATCTTTGAACTGTGCGAGATGGTGGGAACGGGTCAGCTTTTATACCAACTTCTTCACCCCACCACTGAGCGGGTTGTATTCGACAATACGATCGTGAACAATCAAGCAGTACGCCGATGTTTCAGCGGGAAAGTTGGCTTTAGCTTCAAATTCAAGACAGATGTCGACAGGTCCGTACTTCAAAGATTCGTTTTGTCAAGCCACCTTACAAATGGAATTTACTGGACGGCAAATACAAAAGCCAAAATTCGTGGTTAGAACGCGATTTTCACGGTTCACCTTGGAGCTGTGGAACCATACCTTTTGAGGAAGTTGAGTGGACCATTCAAGACAGGCTGTGCAAAGCTCAAACCGTGTACGTAAAAGGAGAAGAAAAACGAGATTGGTTGCTCAAAATCGTTCCGAAAGTTCAAATCATCGATATGCTGGACTTTGACTGTCCATCGCTTCAAATCTTGCAAAAGACCTCAGCTGTATCTTCAAGATGTGACGTGCATACAATACCCAACGCAATCTGTGCAGCACAAAACGTTTGCATACTTCAGAATTGGCTACAAAATCATTGTACTGTCCGGATGGCGTGGGTGTACGATTTGTGTTACTGCGCAGAAGCGCCTACAAGAACGGTGCCGCATTCCTGGCGAATATATCACCCTGGTCATGATACTGTTGAATAGAATTATTGTACTATTTTTGGGAAGTAATTGTCAACCGTACTCTAAAAATTATAATCAATAAAACTGTTTTTTTTGAAAGAATATTCATGAAATAATTTTATACCCTCACCTTAGCTCTTAAGAGAGAATTTTTTTCAATACGAAGCTTACGTAAGATTCGACCTTGATCTCCATCCTTGACCGAGCTGTACTCAAACCGAGTTACGTTTTGCATTCCTAGAGCGATAGTAACCCAACACCGCAGATCCTTGGCTCTGAATGTACCTCAGCTATCGGCCGACCTTGCACTCCGGTCTTGTCTGAACCCGTCCAAATACTCATCGTAGAGTTCATATTACATGACGCAGCTCGAAACCCTCCATCGTTGCTTAGTGGTGTTCGGAGTAGCATTTTCTTAGATTTTGAGATTTAATTCTAGATACAATTACAAGGTACAAAACGTACGTAGGATCAAAGGTATACAAGATGGATAAATGAAAAAATATTCATAATTTCAATCTTTTTTTTTGTTTATTGAACGTAAGACTTACACAGAACATTGGATATTCGAATGCGATACTCAGATTATACGTATAGGAATTCAAGTTGACCGTACGGTCCGACAAGATAGCGTAGATGCAACCGTATCTCCTTACTGGCTGTCGTCACCTTCTGGAACAAATCTTCATTTTCGTGGAGGGCCTTGGTCAGTCAGTTGGGCAGAACGTAGGGGATCATCGATAAGTTAATTTAAACATTGTTTATTAACGAATGATTGTCTTTTTTTGTCGAAAATTCATGGTCTTTTATTGGACGACTGAAATATTCACGACAAGTCGAGTGGAAAATACTCATCCTGTGACGTACAAGCTCAAAGACTACCGAGATCAACCCATCGCTGGTGGTTTCTACGAACAAGAGCTCCTCAAGGTTAAACATCCGGATATCTATCTGGTGGAGAAGGTGCTCAAGAAGCGCGGAAGAATAATATACGTTAAATGGTTAGGTTTTGACAATACACACAACAGTTGGATAAACGAATCGGATGTGTAACATTTGAATAAATGAATTTTTTTTGTAAAAACGTATGTCCCTCTTTATTTTATATCCGACACACAACAAGTATGCGTCTTTATTTTTTAGACAATCGACAGACATATGCATCGTTGTACAATTTCTTATATTTCGGAGCGTTCTTATTCACTATCCTACATAATAATATTTTATACATCATGGTACAGTTATAAATTACAAAGCTAAGGTGTAGGCTTGTAGCCCCACGGAAGCGTGTCGGTTGTATTTTGAAACACGATCCGCTTGTCGTCATTCCAGCTCAGTGCTACTTTCTGCTGTTCTACGGTGTATACCTCGTGCTTTCGACTCAATATCAAATGCTGATTTGAGGATAGATTTTCACGGTTCAAAACACATTCCAAATAATCGTTGAAAGTTATTTTTCTCAACGCTGATCCTTTGACACCTTTGGCACGTTTATTGTCTTTCTCATCTCCCAAGACTCGGAATGCGTACAGTTTAGCTCTTAATCCTACAAATTCCAGCATTATTTTTCCATTATTCTCATCTTTCATCAAGCCGAGAACTTTTTTGTTTGCTCGAGGTATTCCGTAAACGTTGTCAAGCGGATAATCAGACGTATCGAATTTGTGCAAGTCCTCCTTCATGTGTTCGTATATGTCGGGGACGGTAAAATTGTAAATAAAACTGTTGGTATCCGTGTACATTAATTTTGCTCGGTTGCCGAATTTCTGCTTAATGTAATTGTAATGAAAATCGTAGATATATGTTTTAGCCAGATCCATGATGGAGAAACCTGCATACAATGGTTTATTCAACTTGACTTTCGTCTTACTCATTTCAACGATAATTATATCTTTGCCGAAAACGGTGCAGCTGTGAAAATTGGGTGTGGCTATGGTATCTCTAGCACCGTACCTTCCATCCCATTTCGTGATCAGTCTGACATCTCTATACTTCCTAACATTTTCCATTGTTTTGCCAAAAACTGCGTTGTTCATCAGTTTGTAAAAATTTTTCTCGAATTCGTTCTGAGGTTTTTTGCGCAAATCGGTATTCAAATCTATGTATTTTTCGAGCCACGGGGTTTGTCTGAATTTGAGAACTCTGTGTATTTTGAGTAATTTTAAGCCTAATTGTAAGCATTGTTTCAAAACCCTATAGTGAACAACGTAGTTTTTCTTGGAAAGTAGCGTGGGCGTCAATTTCGGTTGCTTACTATTCGAGATCGGAGGTATGTAGTGCTCCGGACACAGTGGTAAATCCTTATGAATTTCATGCAGTTCCTCAGGATATTCCAAATCCACCTCCAGTATGTAACCAAACTCCGCATCGTCCGAGATGGTAAGAACGTCGCATTGTCCGAAGTCTGATAACCATTCGAAGGAACTGTATGGCAGAGCAAAGCTCATAGCAGCACCGTACAAATTATTAACGTCAAAGTACATGAGATAAGATTCTTCGACCTCAGGATCGAATTCCTCTCCCATATATCTATTGTTGGCCTTTGCGTATCTGTTCGAACACTGTGACACACCACCTCGAATACCCTTTTCGATAAACATAACCATGTCTATGTCGGTGAGAAGCTCGAGTTCGATGCCTGTACATTTTAACATTGCATCAAACGACAGACCGAGCGCTGTGTAGTAATGTAACGGGTCCAGTTTGTACGTCGTCCAACAGCTCTGTCGAAAATTTTGAAAAACGTCAGCCAGTAAAAACACGTCCGTTTGTAAATACAAGTCCGAATACTCTCCCAAAGTTTGAACGTTAAAAGTTCGCCAAACTTTACATGCATGTGCATAGTCGTCGTCTGATATATCCCGATCATTCAATTTTGAGTAAAATTGTTGTTTGGATGGTAGCCGTGTGTCCTCGAGCTTTTCCCAACTTTCTATGTATTCGTACGGGAACACTACTTTTCTGGTCAATAACTGAAATTTATCTGAGCTATGATAAAATTTACGTGTTATCGTTTTTTGATCATCACCGAGATACGTTGCTAATTTCTCAAGACTACTGGGCATGAAACGGTACGAATCTACGAATCTAAACTTCATATCCGTTCCCTCGACGTATTTTGTAAATGAAATGTACTTTTCTTTGTTTACGGGTAGAAGCTCAGTTGTGCCCTCGAACGATGTAGCCAGTGCTTTGATCAGAAAATGTGAATCGTAACCCGACAGATTGTGGAATATCACTGGGATAATGTGCGAATTTTGGTAATTTAGATTGCAACCTCGGTGAGCAGCACCACGGTCCTTTTCTCGTGAAATGGCAGTGATCACGATGTTTCACGTCTGCGAGTGTAAACGGTTTTTCACAAATGTGACACACTGTTGTTGAGTGAAATTCGTTGATTTGATTGAAATTGAGCGGTTCCATCGGTACAACAGTCTTGTAGTATCTCTCTAACGAATGTGCCAATTCCGCTAACTCGTTCACAAACCATTGAACGCAAGTCTCTCCGCGATTAATTTTGAAATTCGAAAGCGAATCGTCAAACGCACAATGTAGATAGTAAGCTATACTATACGGAAGATGCTTCTGATAAATTGTTCTATTTTCCCCAAAACTTTCATGTGTGGGTTGCAGTAAACATTCGAGATCCGCGTAAATGCAGAATGGAACGGTTTCTTTGTGCTTGAAATTTTTGAATTTGAGTATTTTTTCCTCATCTGTAGGTAGAATAACTTTGGTTTTGTTTATATTCATGCAATCAGCTCGGTGCTTCAACAAACATCTTTCGAAATTAAAATGAGACAGACACCTATCGCACAACCACGTCTGATGTGAGCGTTTGGAAATTTGAGAACTTGTTAATCGAGACAGATTTCGAATACAAGTAAAATGAAAGATTCTATTTTTTTCGTAATTTTCCATATCGACATCATCATCGTCATCGTCAGTGATTTCAGTTTCTATCGCCAAAAGATGAATCACAGGTTTATCAGACTCGTTCTGACTCAGGTGAATCGGTACTATTTCACTTTTTTTCCGATCACCTTGGTCTATACCATAAACGTTAATTGAAAGGTCGTTAAGCTTCTCAAATTTTGAAATGGTGTTTTTGTCTAGAGACATAGGAAACTTTATACCGTCGTATTGTAGCACTGAGCTGAAATGTGGATACGAAGTAATTTTGCTGGGATTGTTGTTGTCGGCTGGGAACAGAGCTGCGGTGACCGACCAGAGGAAGCAATACGAGTCGCTGTTACGGATGTTGACGACAGCCTTCTTATCTTGAATATCTTTGGGTAGTGGTGTGTATGTGAAGACACCGCCTCGTAGTGGTACGTACTTGTTGATATTCACAGTCAAATTGATTATTTCAGTCAGCGACCAGCCTGAATCCTTTTCCTGGAAATCTTCCACCTTTTTCAACAAACGCTCCGTCGCGTTTTCGATGAACCATTCGTTGATATCCGTTGTCTGGAGGATGATTTCATTTCTCGTATTAAAAAATTTGATCTCTTCCACCGTGCGATCATCTTTTCTAAGTTCAACTTTACAAGCCAGGATAACGTTGGCTTTCAAGCTCCTGTCTTTCATCAGAGCGTTTTTCAGCCTCGTCACAGCTAGTACCTTTGCGTCTTCTAGAAATCTCTCCACATCTTTATGCTTCAAATTGACGATGGATCCAGTTCGAATTCTCCTCTCGAAAGCTGATTCCAAATTCTCCCACCGTACTCGATCGCTTCTTCGTCGGCTTCGTAATCCGTCACCCACTTTTTGCAATTGTTGAAATTTGACTGTCAACGATTTCAGAATTCCAATTGTAGTCAAAATTCTTGTCTTCTCCCCGATCGTTGAGGCGTTGTTGCGTAAGATTTTATTCAAAAGCCTGATATTTTGGGTTCCGAATCGAATCCATTTTGGAATCTCTGATAAAATCTTGAACGCCGATTCCATAATATCGATCAATCTCAAACACTTCGCGGATTCCATCTTGAGCTTTTTCCTCACGTATACTTGACAGGTTGTGACGTAATGATCGTTTGCTGCGATGAGCGTCCTTTTTATAGGACAGCTGTACGGATGCGCGCGCACCTTTTGGCATTCCAACAGCGATGGTAACCCAACACCGCAGATCCATGACTTTGAATGTACCGCGACTATCGGTCGACCTTGGATATCAAACCGACATCCGAGTAAGTGAAAAACAATTCTCGGAATTGTCCGACGAGTTTCGACGGTGAGCGGCATGCGGTCAAAGGATTTTAGACAAAACAATGCGTTCGACAAGTTTCGACTTGACGGTGAGCGGCACGCGGTCAAAGGATTTCGGTGCGACGTTGAATTTGGGACAAACAATTCTCGGAACTGTTAATTTTGGAATGTCACGGGGCTGATAAGGTGGGAAAGGAATGTGGGGTGGTTGATATTACACATCAGCAGTCCTACCGTGGGAAAGGAATTCGGAGTGGTTAATGTTACACATCGGCAGTCATATCGTGGGAAAAGAATGCGGACGGTGAAAAAGTTCTCGCCCCTCGTTGCGCCCTCTACCGTCGGCAGGCGAGCACTACAGACCTTCGGTACGGCAGACTGTGACGTCATCGCGGGATTTTGACCTTCAAACTGTCGGTAAGGTTGCACGGTTTTGACCTTCGGTACGGCAGACTGTGACGTCATCGCGAAAAAGGGTTTGAGTCTGGGCTACGCGGAGCGGAAAAGGGTTTGAGTCTGGGCTGCGCGGAGCGCCTCGGTGGGCTGCGCGGAGCGGCTTGGTCGGTAAAGAAGGTGTTTGTACTCAGTACCGGCCTTGCTGTACTACTGCAATCATTTCTGCATTTCATGTTAGCATTATCTGGAGCAAAAAAAATCCCATTTTGAGATTGAAAATGGAACCTGAAACACAGAGTTAATCAGTAGCCCGAATTGAAAACCAAGAATTTTATAATGGTTTCTGCAACAAAGGGACTCTCTCCAAATATCCTTGTTAGAAGGTGATGTTCGGAGGACTATGAACAAGATATTGTATTGGATTACATTATTTGGAAAAAAATCTTTATAAACTTCATTAAAAATTAGATATTCATTTATTTTGATGGAACAAGGGACACAATCTTGAATCCGATAAGTCAAGATTCTCGTAATAATGTTCTGACATTACTCTAAAACATGATTGTCCTTGAAGCTAATTGTGACATTGATGCGCATTTTGAGAAACTTGATTTTCAACTTGTATCACAGGATGTGATTTACGTCTCTGAGTTCTACGCTTTCGATTAGATTTTCTTTGTTTCGAACCGCACTAACATGAAATACAGAAATCATTCTAATAAATCTAATATTACTTGAATTTTCAATTTGAGTATTAGGTTCCCTTCATTTATTTAATCGAACATCATTGAAAATTTGCGAAATGAACTCTGATAATCATGAGAAAATTTTTAATAGTAGTAGCAATAATTTATTGATCGGAAAAAATACATTGACTATCGACTATTTGTGAATTTTGTTGAACTATTTTCGAGAAAAAAAAAGATTCACCATTCTGTTACAGATAGTGAGATATTTAAATTTCTTGAACGCTCGGTTTAATGTCTCCTTTTCAAAAGTGATAAAATTCAATATTACCACCTGAAATCACAAGAGAGTGAAAAAGTTCCTTAGTTGCTTGAAAGTGGCGATGATCTTTGTACGTGTGATAAATTGAATAGGCAGATAACAGTAAATATCAGAGATGTAATTATTTTGGCCGTATCACCTGTTGATAGAAAAAAATTTCATTGTTATTTTTAATGTACGAAATAATGAAAGTGATCAAATAAAATGTTCCCATCTACCTGCTGCGTTTCTTCCAAGCACCCAACATTTAAACAGATTTCTCATTTCAGTCGAATAAAGCCAATTTTCAAAGAGCATTAGCATCAACTTTCCGAGTCACTACTTCGACTGTTTGAGATTCTAACCTCAAAAATTCGTATGAACTACAACGCTGCCAGAAACGGAGTTTGACAGCTGAAACTCGGAGTGGCCAGCCTGCCCGAGCAGCCGATAAAACTCGCGCATGCGCATTATATGTATAGTTTCAAGAGATTGTCCCGGTATATTAGGGTGACTCAAAAAAAATCGATATTTTTTTTTTTTGAAAGATTCATTTTTAAAAGTTGTAGGAAGGTGAAAAAAAATGGGAGTTGAAATTCTAGCCCTTAATAAAAATATTCAGAGGTCGCTCATCGTGATTTGATTTTTGCCATTTAAATAACATGAGAAGCAGTCTGTTCGTTATATTTCAATTTTTTAAGTCATGATTCGAAAATCTTAGAACAATGGCCAATACATGCTCTTATAGGAAATTGGATGCTCTACAAAAAAGGTCTCCTGTCATTTTGTGATAAACCTCTTCGTTCAAAAGTTATTTCAGGTCAAAGTTGAACTTGGAGTATATTTCCAGATTTTTTAACTTTTCTGGCAAAACTATCAGACTTATCGCAAAATTTCACAGAACCTTTCTTGAAGAACAATTTATTTCATATATAATGATGTCAATCAATCATTTTCAAACCCAATGATTTCATAGTTAACAGTTTTACAAACTTTTTTTGGGTAAAGTTACTATTTTGACAGAATTATTTCTTGAATGAACTAAAAACATAAATAAAAAGACGCCAATTTGAACAAACTTGTTTTTTTAGATTCAATATTGATACAAACTGTAATATGCATAGAATTTTTTTTATTGTTTATTCATAATTTCTCTTAAAACATCAAATTTTTAATCATAAATGAAAGGGATATGACATTTATTTAAGATTTTTTTTCGTACAATCTGGAAATAACCGATAATGTTCATTTACTGCTTGCAAAAGATATTGAATTTGTTATACATTCTTCGCTAAACAATGATTACAGTCTTCTATCATACCAAGTTCAGCGAAATAGTGACTTTTTCTACAAAAAGTTTGTCTCCTCGTTTCACACACCTCTAACTCTTTCGTGTTTCTCGTGTCTAATATACATATTAGAGAGAATAATTATATTATTAGAGAGCGAGAGAGAAGGCTAGAATGATAAGAGAGAGGTCGACGCAGAAGGGAACAGGGAGGAGAGAGAGAGAGAGAGAGAGATATTGATTGATTGATTATAATTTATTAATGCCCTAGTATTACTATGGGGCAAATTTAAATAAAGATACATAAATACGTATATTCATAGTTTGATAACAACGGTTAAACATTATAAGTACTAAGCACTTAACCTAATTTAAAATTAAAATAATAAGAGAAAGATAAAAGAAACGGCGAAATGCATTACATAATTCGACAGCATCGGACATTCGATATTTACCATATCAATAGTCGCAGGTAGAGAATAAGCAGCGGTTAGATGAATGATAGTATGAGAAAAGGTCCGGGCACAGAAAACTTATTGATCGAGACGGGGAGATCCACTGGTGAATAGATGCGTAAAAAGGAGTGATTTAGATATAGGTAAGGAGCTCGCATTAACAATTGATTGGGGTAATAAGTGGCAAAAATGGGCTCCGGAGATGTGGAAAGAATTTGCTAACGATGCAGTCCGATGTTGAGGGATAGGTACGGTAGAAGTAAGAAGAAGCAGGGTGTCGAGATGCGCGTCGCAGTGTAGGATCCTCAATAACTAAAAGTTCACTAATATAGTTAGCAATACTGTGATAGCGTATATTATACATGTAAATTCCTAGGAAATAGAGCCTACGATTTCGCACCGATAACCATCCAAGGCGATGACAATATGGGGTAATGTGCTCATCTCTTTTTATACCGAAAATAAATCTAATGGCGCAATTAACGAAACGTTGGAGCTTCGTGTTGAGCTCGTCGGTTAGGTCAAGATAAACTAGACAACAGTAGTCAATGTATGGAAAGATGAGGGTTGTTACAAGTTTCGACTGAAGCTGCTGAGATAGAGAGTTTCTGTGGTGTTTCAATGTGTGGAGCGTATAGTGAACTTTCTGAGCAATCGCAGCGATGTGACTGTTCCATGTGAGATTGAAGCTCATTACAATACCGAGATTTTCAGCGTCTGATACAAACGGAAGAGAGACACCATTG
This sequence comes from Neodiprion virginianus, assembly GCF_021901495.1. Lineage (NCBI taxonomy): Eukaryota > Metazoa > Arthropoda > Insecta > Hymenoptera > Diprionidae > Neodiprion > Neodiprion virginianus. Next base: position 16,663,943 of record NC_060877.1, read on the forward strand.
ACAACAATCGGTCTCAAGCTGCTAACATCTATTGACCTAACGTAGGGATCACTACCCAGAATCATGACTTTGGACTTTGACATATTTAACTTCAGCCCATCGAGTTTTGCATAATTAAAAATAACCTCTGCATCCCGCGCTATTAGGTTAAGGGATCGTCTCAGTGTGACCCTCCGAAAAATCACTGATTTTCGCGAATTTTTTTTTTAATGTTCAAATAAACTAATCAGTCCGGTTTTTTTTCATAAATAAATAGGTTTATGAAGAATACAAAATGATTTTTTTAAAGTTTATTTATTGAGTGCATCATTGTTGTATAAATTGTTGTAATTTCACGTGAAAAAAAAAGGTGCTGCACGGTTTCCACGATGACGGCCGCAATTTTGATCTGAAAAAAAAATTTCAAAAAGATTATTGATCTGTAGGAAAGTCGCTATCGCGCTATGGACGGTTTTTTTTTTTTTTTAAATTTGACAAAATGGCGGCGGTTTGAACAAAAAGTGTCGAATGTGGCCCTTTTTTTCGACAGTTTTTCGTAAAAAAAAATAGGAAGTTTTCAAAAAAAAAAAAGAAGCTTCCATAGCGCGATAAAGAATGACGTTTAAAATATTCTCCCGAAATTGGAACTAGATATCTTTAAAACTCTTCCTTTGAGAGTGGAAACCGTTTTGAAAAACACCATTCTGAGAAAAACGCGTTTAAAGATTGAAGTTGGAAAAGTTTATATAAATCGTTTACTTACGATCAATCGGCGATGCCAGGTCTTGATTTTTTTCTTGGGGGTTTCTCTCGTACGTCTATCCGTGGTGGATGTTAAAAACGAACTGAAATGCTTGGACAGTTTATTCTGCAAGGTTATAGAACCTAAGCACCTTAGTACTCGCGCAGGTAGAAAACCCGTTCCCTTTCTACAAGAAACGCTGTAGCGACCGTAATAATTTGAATTTCGATTTAAAAATTTGAGAGAATGTTTAGAACAGTGTATACTATACGATAATGCAAAAAAAAAAAAAACAATTTTTTGAAAATTTCACACTATGACGATCCCTTAAGTCCTTGAGAAAGTTTGGACGGTGGAATAGTCAGATAAATTTACGTGTCATCAGCAAAGATCATGTGATCAGAGTAGCTTAAAGAAAGACTTATATCATTAACAAATATCGAGAATAAAGGGGGACCGAGCACTAAGCCTTGTGGGACGCCCGAGGAAGTAGGAGAGAGAGAGAAAGAGAGATTTATGCCTTGACCATGAGGCAAATGAAGAATACATAATGACTTAAGAGGTTGAATATTATATAGTACTGAATACGGTGATACAAAATAATGGACGCATTATTCTGAGCAACACTGAAACTAACATTATTATCATGAGTATAAATAATTGTTGTAAGTGTTGTGACATGGATTTTTCCCGCTCCTCGGTCACTCGGAGAAGATGACCGAGAACTTACCGCGTGCACAATAAATCGGCGTCCACGATGTAGCCTGAACCTGAAATAATACCGCGAAATTTGTTGGGCGCCTGGCGTGATCAACACGCCTCGAAATCGGTAATACGATATACCGCGACCATATACTCGGTAGCTCAGTACCGCGGAGAGGGGAGGGGTAATTTTTGGGTAGAGAGAGATACGTCACACGTACGCCAACAAGTTATTTCCACAAAGCAATAATGAAATTTGACAATATATTTCCAAATAGCGATAATACAGAAAAAAAATAAAAATAATAACAATACAGCGAAAATTTTTCCTCGCGATTCCAAACGCAAACGCTTAGCTTTAGAAAGAAAGAAAAAAAAGGAAAGAGCAAACCAAATAATCAATAAAAAAAAAGAAAAAAAAAAGAAGGGATTCAGAAGACCTCTACGGCCTACGTGCGCTAGTCGCTGTACTAATCGTGACCGCTAATTTGCACACAACAAAAAAAAACCAAAAACCAAAATAGGACCCGACACGCTGCCCGCGATCGTCCTCTACGGAATGGCGCTAGTCGCCAACTTATTACTAACGGATTATACTAAAAACCAAACGGAAATGAGGCTCGTCGCGTCACCCGTGACCCTCCTCTATAGAAGAATATTTTTACTAGCGCGCACCCGAGCTCCACTTTCTCTGCGACGGCGGGACGCGGTCGCGAATTCGAATGCTCCCCGTGAGACTGTTCGCGACCTATACGAGAACTGAGGCTGTATCGGATGAAGTTGAAGTGACCCCGTGTAACGGAATTCAGTTACACTCAAACTCGAGGCAATAATGTCTCGGCTCAACCCGTGACTCGACTCGATCTCCTCGATCACCCGAAATTAACGCTACTTTCTTACGCGCAACTCAGGCTACGGTCACCAAGCAGATGTATCGGCTAAAGAATCTCGAGTACTGTCGCTAATACCAATCCTCACTGGCTATCCGTCCTCGGCAAGCCTTTATTAATTATCTCTCGAGATTCTCTCGCAAGAAGGTTAACAGCGCTTACCGCTCCACATCCATTCCACAAAAGGGCCAACTCCCTCGTGAACCTACTCGTCCATCCTCGAAACTAGTATCTCCCCCTCCGCAGCCTCGGTGTCCTTCCCGCGAGATCTCCGCGGTTTCGGCTTGCCTCGAAAGATCTTCGGCGTCGGAGTTGGTCGCTGGAGGGTAGCCGGTGCACTAAAAAAAAATAAAAAAAAAAACAAAAGCCTGCAATATCTTGGTCGCAATGCGCTATTTCGTCCCTGTCGAAGCTCGGGTGCGTGACTCCAGTTCTGGCGCTCTCTAGAATTATTTCGCGACTCGATTTTCGAAACCCTGATTCCGGGATCCCGCCCAGGGTTCAGGGAGTCTCGTGTAACGGGCAGGCCTAACCGAACTGCGACGTTACAATGTATATTGTAAGTGTATTATTACAATTATTATTGTAGTAGTATTGTAAGTATAATACCAGACCTAATACAGCACTGAGTTAGAAACATATCAATAAGTGTAGGGCACTCACACACGTTTTAACAGACGTATTCAAACAGGTTGCGTGTTAAGAGCAATGAGATGTGAAAAGAGCTGACTTTTGAATATTGTTAAGGACGGTGAGGAAGTAATATTTAGAGGTAAGGAGTGCCAAAAATAAATGGCAGATAAATGAAAAGAATTGCCATAAGTCGAGGTTCGATGAAGAGGAATGAAGAAAGTATTTGAAGTTATCAGTCGATTTGTGCGTCTTACTGAGGGGTCAAGCCTGCTAAAGAATTCGGTTAAGTAAGCAGGAGCGTTATTATGAGTTATCTTGTACATCATGATTCCAAGAAAGAGAAGAGGTCTCGATCGTACAGTAAGCCACCCCAGTCGTCTGCGGTACGGTGTGATATGTGTGTCTCGTCTCAAATTGTAAATAAATATAATAGTGTAGTTAAGAAGACGCTGAAGAATAGCATTTTGCTCGCCCAACAAATCATTGAAAACAATGCAACAGTGATCCAACAGCGGAAAAATCAACGACACTACCAGCATTTTTCTTAATTCAAAGGATAAAGCATTACGATGGAATTTCAATTTGTATAGAGAGAAATGGACTTTCTTCGAGATAGACAGAATGTGGCTCCTCCAAGACAGGTTGGAACACATAATCACACCGAGATTTCGCACCTCGATCAAATAAGGGAGCACGGTTCCATTTACGGCTATTTGAGGCAGACTCGCTGTGTCAATTCGACTTATGAAAACTCTACTTCCAAGTAAGAGAACTTTAGATTTGCTAAGGTTTAGCTTCAATCCATTTGCAGCGGCATAGTCAGCAGCATCGTGAATAATGCAGGAGATGCCGTAGTCAAGCTCAGTGGGTAAGCAGCTAAGGTAGATTTGCGTATCGTCGGCGAACGTCAGATGTTGAGTGTAAGCTAAGTTGTTAATAATATCATTGATGAACAACGAGAAGAGCAAAGGACCGAGTACCGACCCCTGTGGTACGCCCGAGGAAGTAGTCAACCAGGACGAGCAATTTCCGCTGCTATCAATAACTGCTTGAGAACGACCAGTTAAATACGAAAACATAAAATTTAATACGCTAATCGAGAAACCCATTCTTCTAAGCTTGACGAGTAATTTTAAATGACTTACGGTATCAAATGCCTTGCTAAAGTCAAATAGAACTAAGATGGTGATTCGTCCTTCATCGACTCCCCGTCTGACATCGTGAAAGATGCGAAGTAATGCTGTTCGAATGCTATAACCTTTTCTGTATCCTGATTGTCTAGGATCAAGTATATTATTCGATTCTAAATAGTTGACAATTTGTCTCTGGATAATTCTCTTGAAGATTTTTAAGAGTTCACATAAATTTGCAATAGACCGAGTATCAGACGGGGACCGAGGAGGATTGACCTTAAGCAATGGGCGGATAAACGCACGTTTCCATACGGAAGGGAAATAGCCCAATAACAAGCATTGGTTGATCAAGGAAGCTAACAGCGTGGATAAAGTGAGGAGAGCAGTATGAATGGCAAAGAGGGAAGCAGCATCAGCGCCAGTTGCGTAAGATGGTGACGTGGTCGATCGAATGAGCGAAGGCACATATTCTGAGGTGACCACCGTAAATTAGAATGTCTTCAAGTTTACAGGGACTTCTGCTATCTTCATGATAAACTCATTATAATGTTATAATGGCATGGTGGAGAAGCATTTGAAATGGCCACAAAAGACGCATTCAAGTCTGTAGAGGAAAAAACAGTTGAGGGAGACGTCAAACGTTCAACCAGACCTAGATTAGCTAGTTCTTTCCACAGTTCCGCAACATCAGTTATGCCCGTTGATTTATTTAGATTGTAATCATTTTCTGCTTGTCGCATCTCAATTTTGAGGTGATCACGATATTGTCTGCAAATAGCCAAACCCAAAGCACAACCCGAACGCTTAGCCTGCTTGTATAGTGAGTTGCGCTTTTTAATGCGTTGCGTTATTTGTTCAGTTAGCCATGGTATTGGTCGTTTACTAACATGAAATGTTTGCATAGGAGCATGGATGTCAATTAAGTGTACAATAGAATCCGTTAGAGAACCCACGAATTGATCGATGTCATTACTAGATGAACATTGGCTCAAAAAGGAGGAACTATTCCTCTGCAGCTCTTTCGAAAGTGTTTCAAGAAAATCAGTGGTAACGAAATGTTTGTAGTTACGACGCGAAATCTGACGCAAAGGTAAACTTCCAAGGTCGAACTTGTATGACAGTTCAATAATCTCATGACCAGCAATGAATGGTGCTTCGGATTTGGTAAAGCAATTAATTTTTTCCAGACAGTCTACAATAAATGCGTCTAGCCAGGAATCACTAGTTGAAGTGTGGTGGGTCACATCGGATTCGACAATAAATCAAGATTGAGATGTAACAAGCTCACGAAGGAACGTCGCTTCGAAATCATTGCCAAGTGAATTACAATTTAAGTCGCCACTTAATATAATATTGTTATACGCAAAAGAAAATCTGGTGAAGGCTAGTAGAAAATCATTAAAAATCAAACCTTCTGGTCTTCTATTTAAACTAGTGAATAATAGCGATTGACCATTTGGACAGCGAATGTCTAAAATAATGAATTCTGGTGCATTTGAGAACTGGCAAGGAGACGTAGCTAAAACATTGACTTTTAAGGAATCATGTATGTAGCATGCAACTCCGCCTCCTTGTCTGCCCTCTCTGTTATTACGAATGAGCAGATAGTTGTTAAGTCTCACCAGATCATCGGGTACATGAGAGTGGAGCCAGGTTTTAGAAATGGAAATTATATGATAAAAGTTAATAGATAAGTGAGCTTTAATAAAATTGAAATGACCTAATAAAGAATTTGCATTGAATTGCGCAATCTTGATAAATGAGTGAGTCTCCTGATTTGGAATTTCGTTGTTATTCCTGATATGAGAGCGAATTTCCGGTAGTAGTCAAACCAATTTGTCTAGGTCGGACTCAATAGTAATATTAATCGAAGGCTGACCTTCACTTTTACGAACGTATATGGATCCAGCCCAAATTCATACGAACCTGTATCCTCTCTGAGAAGCACGACTTTTAGTGCGTCGTAAAAGTTTGTATACATGTGCTGAAAGAAAATCGTTTACGTAAACTGATCCCTGTTGATTTATGCCAAAAACTTCGTGAAGAGTCAGGTTTTTTTAGCTCGTTTTTTATTAATAATAATATGCTCTCTAACTTGGGATGATTTTAGCTGGCAATAATGAACGATTTCAGATGATGCTGTCGTGAGGATAATATGGGTGGTGCGACATTGTTTTGACCAATGACCGAACGGTTGATAGGTTTATCGAAACTACGAATATCAAGGACGTCGCTGAGAAGGTGCGGAATATTTAGTGCGTGGAAAACTTTCTCTACAATTATCTGAGGTGTATCAGAAATTATTAATAGTACGCCCGATAATGTAATTTCTGAAGATAAATTTAACGGATTTGACGGAACAGAAGAGCTAGCTTTTATCGAGTGAAGTTCACGCAGTAACTCGGCATTTTGTTGTGATAAACGTACGTTACTCGCTTCCAAACTTGTTAGTCGTTGATCGTGATTTTCTAACAATCGAGTGTGATTTTCAATACAATTGAGCTTAGTTATATGATCGTTATTAACCGCAGTTTGCTTAGTAATAAACGCATTAAGATTCGCATTCATAGACAACAATAAATCTCTATCAGACAATGTAGAAGTACGGTGCTGATTTTGCGTGGAGTGTTGGGAGTCGAAAAGTTCAGTGTGAGATAAGTTTAAGGATGATCGTAAGTTCGCTTAAGATGATTCGTTTGGTGAAAGTAAAGGTTAAGACACCGACGCAGCGGAGGAAAACGATGGTGACGATTCTGGTGTGCGTGTTGAATTGGGCATGGTGAATAGGCTAACAATACAACAAGCGTCAGCCGTTTTAGATGCGAGATAGACCTTACCGCAACCTGGATGTAACGACTTGAAGTATATAGCGCAAGAAACCCGTTCAGTAACGATGTTTTTATTGCATTTTTCGCACCTTAGATTAGACATACGGAGAATTGAATATAAATGAATATAAGTAAATATAAATGCTTAACGAATCGGCTGAAAAATAATGAAACGATAATAATAATGATAATGGTAACGCTTTATGATAGTGTGAGCAGCGGTGAGACGCTAGACGGGCCAGTAGAGCGTGACCGTGAAAATAATGTGCGATGTAGTGGGAGAACTCATCGTACACTCAGCATAAGGCTCAATATACAATTAATAGAGACACGACGTTCTATGTGTAGCATATACTTGGTATATGTATTATACACACTCTTCTACGCTTGTGAGCAATATACGTGGATACTCAACATTACGAGCATATATGATCCAACTTCGAAATAATTGAGAAATGCGCGTGCGTGATTAGCAGTAATTATTATGTGTAAGTTGTAACACAAGAATCAGAGACAGTCGTACTGGCCTTGTAGAGCGGAGTGATGTGAGTTTAGCTGACAATAATAGTTAGCGTGGTGTCTGTGATGAGCGTGATTAGCTTGCGACAGGAGATAGGTCGATGTATAGGAGAGCACAGGTGCAGTGGATCGTAACGGCTCAGCGAAAAAAATAATCCAGAATGATGAGTAGAAGACTGATGGCTTTTCACTATTTTGAAGCAACAAATCCTTGTTTTACGATGGAATTAGTGACTCAATAGATGAAAAGCAGTTATTTGCATGCTTTGGACGAATATTCAATGTTCATGCGCAGGCATGGATGAAAGATGTTTGCGTGCCGTAGGATGTGTGTATGCAATCCACTATCCAACGAAGATCCAACTAGCAGTTCCCTAGCGGACGTCCAATGGGAAGAGGGAAGGTCACGTGGGAGTTGAAACAACATGAAAATCGTCCGTCAACTGTCAAGTCATTCGAGTCCAAGAATTTTAGGTTATGAAGAACCTGTCTTCGGTTTATTGCCTCCGCCCGTAGCTCAGAAGAGAGCAACGACGATTTTTAGCTCAAAGTATTGCGGCAGCGACGGGGGAGGAAGGAAACCTGGAAGCAGAGCCCGAAAACGGGCAGGAGGGAGGGATTGATTGATTGACCGACCGACTGACCGACCGACTGGCTGATTGATAGGTTTTACTTAGCTGAATGCTACTTCTGCAATTCTGCAGAATACACACTGTACAGTCCTTCATTACAATATTTTATTTTGTCTTTAAATACCACGTCACGTACATTTTCATTACATCCTCTTACTTATGTAATTCCAGACTCGCCATTTTTTTTCATATATTCTTTCAGACACTATTTAAATCGTTTAATGTTTTCACTTTCCGTGATGTTTCTCGGTAGCATATTGTATATCTGAAATCCTCTGTACACTATCGATCTTTCTGCCGTCACGGTCCTCGTTCTTTTAATAGCCAATTTATCTTCGTTTCTCGTATTATATTTATGTGTTTCACTCACTGTTTGTACATTATCACTCAAATATTCCGGCATCAGCCTGTTTTTCATTCTATACACCAAAACACATATATTAAATTTCATTTTTTCTTTTACACTCATCATATCGAATACATATAACATATCTCTTATGGGTGTATACATATCTACCATCAGGATAGCTCGCATCGCATGATTTTGTAATCTTTGTAATACCATCATATTTTCTTTGCTATATTTCAGTAACACCGAGCTACAATATTCATAATGTGGCGCTATTATGGCTTTATAAATTGTCTTTCTAGTGTGTAGACTTAAAAATCTTTTTATCCTATTTAAGAATCCAATTTTTTTCCCAATTTTTTCAGCTATATACCATGTGTGCTCTCCAAATGATAGATGTTCATCAATAATTATTCCCAGATATTTAGTTTTCCTTACTTCTTTTACCATTTCATTTCCTACCTTAATCATACATTTATTTCTAATATTGATTTTTTTTTGATCATGAATTACCATAGAAACTATTTTTTCAACATTGATTTCCAAGGAGTTACAGTTTAACCATTCATAAGTCTTTTTAGTCCTTGATTTATTGTACTCTCTATAATTTCCAGATTTCCATTCGATACATACAACATCATATCATCTGCAAACAATTTGCATCTACAACCAACTTCATTCATACATTTTACTACGTCATTAATACATAAAATAAATAGGATTGGTCCCAGTTTTGACCCCTGTTGTACACCGAATTTGACTAGTAGTTCTTCCGATAAAATTTCGTTGTATAGCACTCTCTGTGTTCTGTTATTTAAGTAAGATTTGAACCACTATATTGCTTTTCCTCCAATTCCGTATTTTCTTAATTTATTAAACACTGTTTCTCTGTTTATAGTTTCAAATGCTCTTTTGAAGTCTATAAAAACCACTCCTATTATTTTACTTTCATCCATTTTTATTCTATATTCAATTAATGTACCTTGCAATGCTGTTTCACAAGAGTAACCTTGACGCAAACCAGATTGTTTCCTTCTTAATATTTTATTCTCATCTGGATATTTCATCAATTGGTTTTTTACTACTTGTTCTAAAATTTTCTCATACAAAGGTAGAGTATTTATCGGTCTATATTCTTCAATTTTTTTACTCTCTATTACTTTTGGTAAAGGAGTGACTATTGATGTTTTCCACTTTCTCGGAACTATTCCTTCCTTCATTGATCTGTTTATTAACTTGACCATTATGTTCAGATTACCTCTCCATACCATATTCATTATATCAACAGTAATATCACTTTTTGTTCCTTCTTTTGCATCTAAACTATTTATCACAGAGTCGATATCTTGATACGTTATTTCCTTGAATTCCTCCAGTCTAATATTATCTTCCACCAGACCATTAATATTATAACTATTATTATTATAAGTATTATTACTATCATTTTTATTATTATTAGGACCATTATTATTATTATTATTATTATTGTCCTTTATTTCAACCTCTTCTCTATCTGTTGCTATATCTTTTACTATGTCTTCGACGCTATTCGTAAAAAACGAATTGATCTTATTCACCATTTCTTTCGGTTCGGTGCATAATACACCGTCAAATTCCATATCTTTTTTCCCATCGTTTAATTTTTTATCACCGATCAGTTGTTCAAGCGTTTTCCATATCTTTCTTGAATCATTGTTTTGCATATCTATATTTTGTTCATAGTACCTCTTCTTATTCTTTCGTATCATTTTCACTACATCGTTTCACGGTTTTTCGGTATTCATCCCCACTTTTCTGCATTTTGGTTTCTATCGCTTGTTTATATACTCTATCTCTATGCCTACATGCTTCTCTTACATCTTCATCTATGCACGGTTTAGCCAGCCATTAAGTTGATATAACCTTTTGTACTGAGGGTGCCATTTCATTCATTGTTTTAACTATGGTGTTTATTGTACAGTTGGCGAGTTCATTTACTGCCATCTCTCTGTCTTGTTGCAATTTCATTTTATTTCTAAGCATTTCCTTGAAACTATCTTCCGAAATTTTACTGTAGTCCCGTTTTGTAGAGAACAGTTCGTTCATTATCATTTGTTATGTGAGCAATTATCGTGACTTTGACTATACTATGATCTGTTATCTTTGGAGTTGTCGATACATAAGTTTGAACCGAAAAGTTTGAAAACACCAAGTCAATTATTGTCTCCGATTTGTTTGTTATTATCGTTGGTTTGTCTACATATTGCTTAAGTCGCATGGATAAACAGTTATTTATTAGTCTATGCACATAATGATTGTCTTTGCTCACATCCAAATTAAAATCTCCCACTATTGTAAGGTGTCGTTTATCTATTATTTTCTCACATTCATTTACAATCATTGCAATACAACTTCCATCACTTGTACTAGGTGAGTGGTGAACATTTCCGATAATCATACCTTCATATTTACCATGTAACTGTATTACATTTACTCACATATTTTGCTCGTAGTAGCACAGCAAGGCGAGTTCTACTTACAGATTCCTGTTACCGACACTTACCGACATTCTCCCCACACCCAAACCCTTTTCCGCGATGACGTCACAGTCTGCCGTACCGACTTGAGGTTAAAAACGTGCAACCGTACCGACAGTTGTATCGGTCGACATTAAAAATCGCACTGCTTTACCAACAATTCTTATCGGTCGAGGGTCAAAATCGTGCTGTTTTACCGACAATATTACCGACCAAAGGTCAAATGTAGTGCTCGTATGCCAACGGTAGAGGGTGCAGCGGGGGCGAGAACTTTTTCACCGTCCCGCATTCTTTTCCCACGATAGGACTGCTGTTGTGTGACATTTACCACTTGAAATTCCTTTCCCACGGTAGGACTGCTGATGTGTAACACCAACCACCCCCACATTCTTTTTCCACGTTATCAACCACGTGACATTCCAGAATTAATAGTTCCGAAAATTGTTTTTTATCCACTCGAATGCCGGTTTGATATCGACCACGGGACATTCTTTCTGGCCTGTAACTGTCATGTGAACTCAACGATGAATTTTGAACGGGTTAAGTCAAGACCAGAGTGCAAGGTTACCGATAGCCGCGGTACATTCGGAGCCATGGATCTGCGGTGTTGGGTTACCATCGCTCTAAGAATGCTGAAAGGTGCGCGCGCATACACAAACATTCGTATTTAATATCAACCATGTGACATTCTTTACCCCCCACCAAATTTCAAATTATATGGTGGGGGAACGTAATATAAGTCAAAAGTGAAAACTTCATCGCCAGTCTGGAGCTGTTCTTCTTGCAAATGAGAAGTGCTCTGGAACAACAACGTGACTTAAAGAAACGACTAGAATCAGTCATCAAGAATATCGGAGGAGTGAAACATCTGCTGAGAATCAGATCAGACCCAATCAACTCACAAGAGATTTTAAGCTCATATAACTCGACAGTAACGATCATGGACTTTTCAAAATTGAACAAAGTCGCTCGCCTGGAGACACTTCTGCCCTTAAAAAAGCTTTCGGACCTCGAAGTATACTTCGGATATCGAGTCAGCGGCGTTCATCGGGTGAAAACGAAATTTGGTGATAAAATCGTTCTGGATTCGGAGGACTCTTTCACGATTTTTCTACTGAACCGACTGACCAAGGCCCTCCAAGAAGATAAAGATTTGTTCCAGAAGGGGACGACAGCCAGTAAGGAGATACGGTTGCATCTACGCTATCTTGGCGGACCGTACGGTCAACTTGAATTCGTAAACGTATGATCCGAGTATCACATTTTGAATATCCAGTGTTTTGTGGAAGTCTTACGTTCAATAAACAAAAAAAAAAGAATGAAATTATGAATATTTTTCCATTCATCGTTTAACCATCCTGTATACCTACTTAATCCTCCTGTTAATCCTACGTACGTTTTGTACCTCGTAATTGTAACTCGAATTAAGTCTTAAAATCTAAGAAAATGCTACTTCGGACACCACGAAGCAATGATGCAGAGTTTCGAGCTCCGTTTGCGTCTTGCAACTGTAATGTGAAATCTACGATGAATTTTGAACAGGTTCAGTAAAGACCAGAGTCCAAGGTCGACAGATAGCTGCGGTAGTATACATTCGGAGCCAAGGATCTGCGGTGTTGTGTTACTATCGCTCTATGAATGTGTTACGTCCGTGAGTAGAGTTACTCCTGAGCGGTAAGAGTAAACTGGTTGGCTTCGCTTTTACGTTCCAAGTCAACCGGAAATCAGGATGAGGATTGAATAACGTAGGGTTTGTTTGAGATATTACTTATATATTTATTTCGAGGAAGCTCAGATGGCGGTAAAAACGAAGTGTGCTGTATGAAGCTATGTAAGAAGTCTAGATGTGACGTTGTTGAGAGTTAGAATAGGAGTGTTCCTCGAGACGTGAAACGTACGGGTGCAGAAAAGGTGTGACAATGCTAGGAGTGGGGAATGGAATTTGATGAGTAAGCGCGATAGTGAATAGCGTGAGACTACGTAGAGATAAGAGGACAGGACAGAGACCATGAGATTAATGTAAGAACTGTGGGAGAGTTGGCGAGTAGGAAAAATAGAGAGAAGTGGTATGCTGGACGTAACACCCCACCCGTCAGAGGGAGCATAGCGGTAGATATGGTCCCGAATATGGGAAGCAAGAAGGTGGAAATGTCATATACAGTAGTGAAACATGATTTCAAAGTATGTGCTTGAAATTAGTTTTACAATTTTTCTTATTATAGGTAGTGTATGGTATTTATAATCTGAATATAATATGTTGTCCGTATATATGAAAATGATAATTGATGTGTGTTTACAAGTATGTAGTCGCAGTATGAATGTAGATTGAATATTGATTGATGCGTTCAGCAAATTTAGTTGGATATTTGAGGATAAGTGTTTGTAATAGTAAGTTTATGTTTGAGATAGTATGGTTTATATTCTGGATTACGTATGAGCGTAAGGCATATAGTTATAATACTATGGTTACATGATGTTGTTTAAAGCTAGGCGCCTAGGGTTAATGCGCATGAAAGCGGGTTAGTACACTTAAGACTAAACATCAATGATTTCTTTGATTCGCTGGGTACTAAGTAATACTATATTTTTTTTTTTTCTGATATATTGAGAAACAGAGTTTGACCTATTCGTACAATTATATCGGTTATGAGTGTAGATATATTTTGGGCTAATTGTAAACTGAGGGTATAAGATCGTCATTACAATCATTTTAGTGCAGTAGTGTACACATATAATTATTTTACTTATGTCTGTTTGACAGCGCAACAGCAGATCTTGTTAGCAATATAGTAGTTGCCTATTTGTAATAAGGTTTTTGTAAGGTTTTAAGTACTGGTGGGTTTAAAGGAAGCAGAGGTGGTGTGTGAGGAACTGCATCATGGGTTTCTACTTCGTTGGGAATGGGTAGGACAGAAGAAGTAGGTGGGTGGATAATATTTAGCTCGATTGGATTGCCCTACCCTGTTTGTTGGTTGGATTTTCAGTTTATTAAGATGAACCATTTTTGTTTTGTTTAGCGTGAGGTATATTTCGGCGTTAACGTCATCTATTATTCGTTTGATTACATACGGGCCTTTATAATGATCTTGGAATTTTGACCTTGTTTCGTTTAATAGGTAGACAGTTTGTCCTACTTCAAATCGCTGTGGGTTGATCGTTCTGTCGTAGTGTTCTTTACTTTTCTGTTTGGCTTGTTTCAGGTTCAACGCGGCGCGTTTACGGATGTCTGTGAGATTCGCTATTAGATCGGAGAGGAATGTATCGTATGTATGCGTGGATGTGTTGCTTAGTATCGCATCTGTCGGTAGTTTAGCTTCCGAGCCGAAGATCAGCTGGTGAGGTGAATAATGTGTACTGTCGTGATTCGCTGTATTATAGCAGAAAATGGCGAAACGTATGAATTCATCCCAATCTTTACCTTCGTTGGTGTAATGTTTGATGTATTCGGTAATTACAAGGTGACTTCTTTCTAATGAGCCGTTTGATTGCGGTCTATAGGCGGTTGTTCTTAGTTATTCAATTTTGAAGAGCCTGCATATTTTTTTGAAAGCGGCACTCATGAAGTTTCGTCCCTGGTCAGTGAGTATAGTTCGTGGAGATCCATAGCGCGTGATGTATTCTTGAGCGAATACTGTCCCTATCGTCTTTGCCGTAGCATCGGGAATTGGAATGGCGTCTAAGAACTTGGTCAGATTGCACTGGATCGTCAAAAGGTAGCGGTTATTCGATTTCGTAACAGGGAGTGGACCAAGTAAATCTAGAGCTACTTTGTCAAAGGCCTCTGCGGGCGTGTCAGTGATTGCCATGGGTGATTTTGTTTTGATCCTGACTAGTTTTTTCCTCTGGCAACTGGCGCAAGATCTGATGATATTTTGAATTTGCTTTTTCATATTTGGCCAAAAATATTTTTCTCTTATTTTATTGAAAATTTTTGTAACGCTTTGGTGTCCTCCGATCAGTGACTCGTGGTACTCTTTGATCATGTCTTCGCGTAATCGTTCGTCTGGTATAATTGTAGTATTTCTACAAAGTGTTACTCGAATGTCTGAATCCGCAAAAATGTGATAAATGAGTTTTTTAAAGATAGATCGTAGAATATCATCAACTCCTGGTCCTGACATGGGGAATGATATGGACCGAATGTCTAGTCCGGACAAGATGATCCTCAGGTTAACTAACGTGTAGAAAATGTCGTCAAGTCTGCCCGGGTCTGATTGACGTGATTTCACTACGAGGGTAAATATGTATTTGTTGTTTTTCAACCGAGTTTTAATTACGTCGGATATTTCTGGATTCTGGTTTTGAAAGGATTCCATGCTTATTAGATTTCCGTCTATCAACTGTTTTTCTAGTCCTTCTGTCCAACCACAATTAGCTGATAAGAAATGAGCGTAATTATTGCACAACATGAGAAGTCCGTCATTAGTTTCGGTTACTTTGGGTGTTGGTAATATGTCATTTTGATTTTGTATGAAGTAATCTAAGCAACAAAAGTTGTCATTGTCAATATGGTGGCGGTCCGGTTTTCGCTCTTCGGGATTGTCGCGACGTTGTGAGCCTAAAGGTGGTAGGGTTGCCGTAGGTACAACGGAGGCATCGCTATTCGTGTCTTCAACAGCTGACTCCGGATCCTGTGTCACGGAGTCACTCTCCGAGATATCAGTTGGGTAGCGCGAGGGAGTAGAAACCGGAGCATGTCTTGGAGCTGACCCAGTGCCGGTCCGACGCATTGGCCGACGAGTTAAAGGGGGAGCAGGGATTCTGGGTGTTGATGCGTCTGCTTCAGATTCAGAATATGTCGAGTCATAAGTCGGGTTTTGATAATTACAAATGGTGATCGTTATGTCGGAGTCTTTAAATATGTAATGGATCATCCGATTGACAAGGTTCCAGTCTAACTTACCTAAGCCGCAGCCTAGTCTTGGAATCGAGAGCGATTTGACTTTGTCTTGTTCTAAACAATTCTTTAGATTTACTAGGGCGTTGAACTGTGTTTCTTCAGTTGGTTTCTGGTAGTGGTATTTTTTGGTTACTAGATTGTGAATGAGGCGGTTACCATGTGGCAGTGTCAATACGTTCGTAACTTCAGGGTCTAGTTGTTGTAGTTGATCTCGGGTGATTATTTTCCTGTTGATTAGTTGTCCCGCGACTCCTCGTGATGTCTTGCAGTCTGCCGAGATGCAGTGGGCTAGGTTATCTTGTCTGTCGAGGAGATCGGCGCGTATCTCTTGAATAAATTTACTATGCGTTAATGGTAGGTGGTTAAGATCTGTTACGAATTCCGTGAATCGAGGGGCGTAATTTCGTGCTTTACTGGTAGTGGCTTCGGGTGTCGGCTTATTCAGTGTTTCGGACTGTTCTTTACGTATTTTAACACTACGACCCTGTGGCTTACCGGAGTTTTGGTGTGATTTGGATGAGGTGAGTGGTTGAACTCGTTCCGTAGTTTGCTTGATCGTTTTATCGACTACGATCGGTGCCTCCGTTGGGCTGCTATGGTCAGTCATACTGGCACTTGAGTCAAGGATAACAGTAGAAGTCGAAGTGTCTTGTAATGCTTTGTTTCGTCTTCGTAGGGAAGGGCTGGTGGATTCATGCGCAGATCCATGCGCTCGTATTGGGTGCTGGTCTACATGTTTCATTCGCTTGTGAGCGCCGGTAGATGAAGATAGCGTATCCGGTTCGCAAGCACGTGTTGGATGTAGGTGAGCTATTTTGGTGAGTTTGTGAGCGCTGGTAGACGAAGACAGCGTATGTGGTTCGCGAGCACGTATTGGGTATTGGCGAGCTACTTTGGCGCGCTTGTGGGCGTCAGTAGATGAGCATTCTGTATCGGGTCGTGGCCGTTTTGAGGTAATTGGTAGAATTCGGAAATTGTCGACAGGTGGATTTCTGGAAAGCGCGTCTGCGTTGGAGTTCGCTATTCCTTTTTATGTTTTGTGACGTACGAATATTCTTCCAACTTCAGTCTCCAGTGCATTAAACGAGAAGTCGGGTCCCGTACGTTTTTGATCCACTTTAGTGGTTCGTGGTCTGTTACCAGGGTGAAGGTTCTACCGTAAAGGTAAGGACGAAAATGTTTGACGGCATAAACGACTGCTAAGAATTTTTTTTCGGACACCGAGTCATTGATTTCGGCCTTTTGTAACACCCTCAATGCATACGCGATTGGTGAATCCTCGCCATCTTTGTCTTGACTAAGTATTGCTCCTATTGCATACTTTGAAGCGTCGGTTGTTAGGATGAAGGGTTTTTCGAAGTCTGGATACTGCAGTATCGGTTCTCGACACAGACTATCGCGTAGTGTTTCGAACGCAAATTGATGTTTTGCTGTCTATAGAAAAGGGCTATTCTTCTTCAGCAAATTATTAATAGGTCTAGCAATTTTTGAAAGATTAGGAATGAATCTTCGGTAGTAGCCTATCAAGCCTAAAAATTGTTCAATCTGTTTAGGATTCTTGGGAACTGGGTAGTTTTTCATTGCTGATATCTTCTCTGGATTAGGTATCAATCCATTTTGAGTGATGACGTGACCTAGGTATGCTACTTCTTTACGCAGAAATTCACATCTGTCTGGCTGCAGGGTTAGTCCTGCATCAGACAATCTCTTCATGAGTTTCCGAAATTTGGTTTCGTGCTCCTTCAAGGATCGGGAGTGAATGACTATATCAATTAAATAGACAAACATATCTGTACCCTGTAATCCCGATAGAATCTGATCCATTAGACGTTGAAAGGTGAATGGGGCATTTTTTAAGCCAAATGGCATTCTAATATACTCGGAATGGCCGCGAGGAGTCGAAAAAGCGGTCTTTACGCTGTGATCGGGATGCATTGGAATTTGGTGGAACCCGGAAACCAGGTCGAACGTTGAGAAATATTTTGCGGAGCCTAGCTGATCTAGGATATCGACGATATTTGGTAGCGGGTAAGCGTCGCCAATGGTTTTTTCGTTCAGTTTCCGGAAGTCAATGACCATTCGCCACTTCTTTTCGCCGCTAGCATGTGATTTCTTGGGGATGATCCAGACCGGAAAATTGTAAGGAGATGAAGAATGTGTGATAATGTTCTGATCAAGGAGTTTGGTCACTTGTTTTTGTATTTCGTCTTTGTGTACTCTTGGGTGTTTGTATTGTTTGGTATGAATTGGTGCGTCATTGGTAGTAGGGATCGTATGGCTGACTAAGTTTGTATGTCCCAGGGTGTCACCCGGGAGGAAAAATAAATGGTTGAATTCGATAGCAAGATTAACTATTAATTGTTTTTCTTCGTCGTTCAAATGATCCAATCGTAAGTTGTCTTCCAAAATCTCAAAGCGTCTGGTATCGTCATTTGGGGATGTGGGAAGAACGCGATTCTCGATCCTTTTTTTTTCGTGTAAGACCTGTGCTAGTCAGACCTGTCCGCTGCTTGCAGTACTTGTATGCGTTGGGTGTGTTTTTGCACTGAGCGTGGCGGTGCTCGCGAGTTCATCGACTTCTTCTAGTGTTACGACTGGTCTTCTTATTTCCACAGCTGATTTGTTGGAATTTATTGCATAAACCTAAGCAAACCCTTATTGGTTGGTAACCAGGGCCTGTCCCAGGAATATGTTAGCGCCGACTTCCAACTGTTCTATGAATCCCGTTTTTACCGAGGAATTCGAAATTTTTAGTGCAATCACCCGAGCCGTTCGTGGTGGTATCAATATGTAGTCTTCGTTTAGAAGTTTGAATGGTTTGCCAGTATTGTTCGGTATTATTTTTTCTGTATCGAAAGATATCGTTGCATTTTCGTTCCGTAAAAATATCGATCCTAAGATTCCGTCTTCTTGTATCGGAAACAGATCGTCGACTATATGGAATATATGAAGGTTGTCACCGATTCGAATGCTAGTTGTTCCTACTACTTTTATTGGCTCATGTATAGCACTGGTAACGTGGATCTGACCTTCGAGTAATTTACACGGAACATGCGGATGTATTGCTCCGAGTTTGATTATGTTTACATCAGCACCGGTGTCAACTTTAAATGTGCTGGGTTGTCGTGTGAGTTCACCGGTGGTTATTTGAACCTTCGGTGTTTGTGTGACAGATGTTATGAGGATACGCGGTGGTGTTTTTGTGTAGGTTCTATGCTTGTTAAAGGGAATAACGCCGGTTTCGCGAGAGATCAGGTAGTTGTTTTTGAAACAGATAATTGCCTTTTCCGAACGTAAAAAGTCTGCACTCAGTATACCGTCTTCGATGATAGGGAAGGAGTTATCGACAAGATGGAATTCGTGGCGTGTATTAGCTAACTCGATGTAGAGACTTCCTATTGTTCTGATGGATTCTTCCGTTATCCCTGAAATCTGCCTCATGTCCGTCTTTGTGACGTGGACTCTTGGGTCGATTTTATCGATTTTTAATAAATTAATATTAGCGCCAGCATCTATTATTAGTGTCACGTACCCATTCAAAGACTGCGGGCATTTTGTTCGAATCTGTGGAGGGCCAGATTCTATTTGTACGGAGCTGACGTTTGGTTTGGACGCTGCTCCGGTTTGAGGTAGGTCGATGCGTCCGCGCGGCCGTCCCTGAACTCGTTTAAATGGCTCCAGTTGCCTGAATATTCGCGATGTTGCTTTGCTTCGTATGAAACTTCCGGGAGGACGCCTGTATCGCAATTCTCGTTCGAGTAGTCTTGTGTTACGTAATTAACCCTGAAGTTCGATCGTGAAGGATTTGGTGTGTTATACTGTTGTGAGCGTTGACTGTCATTTCGCGTCTGGTTTAAAGGTCGGTTTGTCGGGTCTCTTGCTCGATATTGGGTATTGGGATTGTTCTGTTGTTGAAGATTAGTGTTATTTTGGAAAACTCTTGAATTTTGGTAGAATTTTGGATTCTGAGGATATTGGGAACGATTTGAGCGGCAATTATCGTTTGAGTGGCCTTTGCCACCACACTGCGTGCAAGTTGTGTTGTTGCGCTGCCTCGTTCTGCACTCTTCTATACTATGACCTGCCTTCTTGCAGTATCTACACACTACTAATACGGAAGGTTGTTCAGGACAATATTTATCGATGTGATCGGTTAATTTACATATACTACATTTCATATGGTTTTGTGTTTCGTGGTTAGTATCACGGTATGAGGCTAGTTTAAGTCTATCTGATAATAGTTTTTCAGTCTTGGTGGCCGAGTCTATAGCCATTTGTACGGTTTGTGGATTCTCATGAGCTACTCCCATTTCTAATTCGTCTAGTAATCCTTTGATAAATCTTAGTCTTGTGGTCTCTTTGATATTTTTCTTTAGCACTTGAGCATCACTGATAGATTCTGAGGCATCTATTGATTCGCACGCTTGTCTTAACAGATGTTTTATTCTAGCAACGTAATCTAGAACACTCTCGTTTCGCCTCTGTGCCGATTGTGCGAGGTCTAGCTGGATATCTGGGAGGTGTTGTTTAGACGCGTAGGCCTGTTTTAGGCAGTATAGCAAATCTCGAAGAGAATCCGGATTATCTGACTCTATATATTTACTTGCGTCGCCTTCGATTTTCGTGGAGAATAAATTCAGTTCTCTGGCTAAGACAGCTTGTTTTGCGCATTTTACTTCAGTTATGAATTCGGATACGGGCATAACAGTGCCATTGAATGTGGGAATCAAGCCAGTGCATCTTTAAGAGGCAGGTGCGGAAAAGTGTTTTTCGTGGCCATGTTGTGAATTTCAATCTAGGATTTGGCGACTTACAAAGTGAAGATGAAGAGAAGGAATGGAAGCAAATGTTGCATTCTTTCGTGAGGATGTTGGTCTAGCAATTTCGTGTCTGTAGGCGATCATGACGTCGGTGTGCGTTGTATTGTACTAGAAGTCGTGAAGAATAAAGATGTCGTTGTAGTAGCAGCAGGAGATGGTTTTTCAGCAATATCGATTTGGAGATACGGATTTGTCTGTGACGTTCGTGTGAATCAGAGATCGTTGGTTTCGTTAAACGTAGAATATGGCTTTCAGAGTGTCTTCAACACTATCACACAGTGGTATTACTTTTCTATTAACATCACTGAGCTTGCACACTTCAGAACCGGTCCATCAGATGGCACTTCATGCGTAGTTCACACGTCAAATTGTATCACTGGATTTCCGGAAAGTGAAGGCCACCGCTGCCACCAATGTTACGTCCCTGAGTAGAGTTACTCCTGAGCGGTAAGAGTAAACTGGTTGGCTTCGCTTTTACGTTCCAGGTCAACCGGAAATCAGGATGAGGATTGAATAACGTTGGGGTTTGTTTGAGATATTACTCATATATTTATTTCGAGGAAGCTCGGATGCGGTAAAAACGAAGTGTGCTGTATGAAGCTATGTAAGAAGTCTAGATGTGACGTTGTTGAGAGTTAGAATAGGAGTGTTCCTCGAGACGTGAAACGTACGGGTGCAGAAAAGGTGTGACAATGCTAGGAGTAGGGAAAGGAATTTGATGAGTAAGCGTGATAGTGAATAGCGTGAGACTACGTAGAGATAAGAAGGCAAGACAGAGACCATGAGATTAATGTAAGAACTGTGGGAGAGTTAGCGAGTAGGAAAAATAGAGAGAAGTGGTATGCTGGACGTAACAAATGCAAAACATAACTCAGTTTGAGTACAGCTCGGTCAAGGATGAAGAGCCAAGTTGAATCTTACATAAGCTTCGTATTGGAAAACATTCTCTCTATTGAGAGATAAGGTAGGGATGTGAAATTGATTCGTGAATATTCTTTAAAAAACAGTTTTATTGAGTACAATTTTTAGGGTTTAGTTGACGATTACTCCACGACTGTAATACAATAATTCTATTCAACAGTATCATAACCAGGATGATATATTCGCCAAGAATGCGGGACCGTTCTTGTAGACGCTTCTGCGCAGTAACACAAATCGTACACCCTCGCTATCCGAACAGTATGATGATTT
Organism: Neodiprion virginianus; assembly: GCF_021901495.1. Classification (NCBI taxonomy): domain Eukaryota; kingdom Metazoa; phylum Arthropoda; class Insecta; order Hymenoptera; family Diprionidae; genus Neodiprion; species Neodiprion virginianus. The sequence goes on from NC_060877.1 coordinate 16,685,777, forward strand.
TGTAGCCAATTTTGAAGTAACAAAACGTTTTGTGCTGCACAGATTGCGTTGGGTATTGTATGCACGTTACATCTTGAAGATACAGCTGAGGTCTTTTGCAAGATTTGAAGCGATGGACAGTCAAAATCCAGCATATCGATGATTTGAACTTATAGAACAATTTTAAGCAACCAATCTCGTATTTCTTCTCCCTTTACGTACACGGTTTCAGCTTTGCACAGCCTGTCTTCCAATGGTCCACGTAACTTCATCAAACGGTATGATTCCACAGCTCCAGGGTAAACAGTGAAAATCGCGTTTTAACCACGAATTTTGGCTTTTGTATTTGCCGTTCAGACAATCCCATTCGTAAGGTGGCTTGAAGAAAAACATTGATGAAGATGCTTCCGAGTAGATTGAAATTATAGCTAATTCTCTTAATGTGAAGGTATTGTTGAAAGGTCTACGAAAGCCTTGTATGTCATCAATAAGCTCCATCGTTGAACTGTGCGAGATAGTGGGAACGGGTCAGCATTTATACCAACTTTTTCGCCCCACCACTGAGCGGGTTGTATTCGACAATACGATCGTGGACAATCAAGCAGTACGCCGATGTTTCAGCGAGAAAGTTGGCTTTGGCTTCAAATTCAAGGCGGTTGTCGACAGGTACGTACTCCACAGGTTCGTTTTGTTTTAAACAGTCGATAATGAATAAGGGGACGTCTCGAAGGAATTCACTCTTTGTTAGCGACGGCTCGGGGTTCTTGTCGTGGTAGGTAGCTTGGAAGTTTGCGTACATCTCGTACAGGAGCGCGTACAGTTCACGACTCATATTGAGGTTCAGGTTACCGTACGGATAAGATTACGAGTATAAAAATAGCTTGACGTCCGTGTTATTGCAATGATCGAAAAGACTTGCGTTCTTGCGGGTCTGGTTCTTTCGACTTGATTGGAAACCCAAAATAACGTAACGAGGTTTTTCAAGCTTGGTGAAAGTTTTCACAGTCCAAACGTGTTTTGATGTTGCGGGAAGTAAGGGATATTCGTACAATTTCCAACTGCGGAAGCTCATCAAAATAGGCGGATCTCTCTGAATGAAATTTGGTAGGTTAACTTTTTTCGGATCCGCGAGTTTCAAATACGGTATTAGCTATTCCACTGCATTGATCGTGATTTTGAATTCCTCCTCTTGAGTCTGCATGATTGCGTTGACGTCAGTTTTTGATCTCGTCAAAATTAACTCATTTTTAGCGTCGGCAATGATCTTGCGGTAGTCTTCAGCGAAACCCAATATCATGCTGAGCGGTATCGGTACGTCAAAATTACCCTCGGCATCGGTTATTTTTTTTTTCTCTTATACAACAAGCCATTCACGGTCTCTTTCAGCCAAGTCTGACCAGGGTGCAGGGAAGTGTAACCTTTCATAAGACTTGTCAAGCCAACGTTCTTGCTTCTATCAATCTCAACTGCATTGATTTTGTAGCGAATTTCTTCAAACAAATGACAGATCGCGTTGTTTACGAGCTGTGTGTTCACAGTAGCTGTATCATCAGGTATAAGAAGTCGTTCATGGATATGTACCGAACTTTTGCTGGGTAATATGCATGAATATTGATGCTGAACGGTGATTCGAATTTTATCGCTGTTGTTTAAAGTTGACGAGGCGTAAGGTTTGTGAGCGTGAATCTCGTAATGCGCAACGGATTCGTCACAGACGAGTGGTGTTTGAATGTTCAAGATTCCTTCCTTTATGGTACGTAGCAGATGATAAAACAACAAAATCGGATTTTCAGTTGTCGTAAATTCCTCTTCCAAAAGGTGTCAGTTTGAGACCCGGAGCTATCAGGAACTCCACGTTCCGAGGTGTTAACGGTTCGAGAATCGATAGATGACTGACTTGATCGGGGCATGCCGACTTCCTGACATACCTACTCTTCGACAGTCTGTTATATACAATTCCCATCGTTTATTGCGATTTGATATGTAGTCTCACGGTCATAACTTCTCCACAAAAATTAACCAGGTCTCCGTCTTGATCCACTAACCGGAGCTAAACGTGATCCACGGTCCTGACGGTGATCGGAAGGTAAATGACGTGCGACGGTACTTGCACGATCTTATATCCTGGTGGAACACTCAAGAAAAACTCGTGAATAGTGTGTACTTTAAGTCCATTGACGTAGGCGCCTGTTGTAATGCTGCACTCGACTCGCAACGCGTTGACCTTGAGTATAGTTACAAGCACGTCTGATTCGTGAGTTTTATCAACCTTCAATACACGTGGTGTGAATCCCAAAAGTTCAGCAATGAAATCATTCGGCTCAAAGTTAATGGTGTGGTTGCATGTGATTTCGCTGCGTCACGTATTATTGTTGAGTTTGATGGCGAGCCTGATATCTGTATTCCTTAGCATGTTTTAAGGATACTTCCCTATGTCGTCGATCTCGTAGCTGCCTACGAGATCGACTTCCAACTTCATCAGCTACGTGAATTTTGTTGTCACCAACATCAACGTTGGGAATCGGTGTGAAGTTTAACAATTCTACCAAGCCAAAAGCATAAGTTTTATCACGAGCAAGTTTGATCGGTGGGAAATATTGTGCCTCCAGAATCAAAGAGGTTCCCGAAATCGTTAACGTTAACGAATCATCCATGACTGCGAGTGGTAGACTGACTTTGATGAATCACGCAACATGTTTATATAGCTCACCGCTTAGAAATTTCAGGTACAAGTGTCCGCATTCAAATTTATCATGATCCTGGTACCTTTCATGACTGTATTTAACATTACCAACGCCGAGGTATTTTATAAGGTCTAAGGGTGGTTGAAGGTTGTCGAAGCTGTCAAAGTAATCGATATTATTGTCGCGTTTCTTGTATGCAACCCAGTGTGTTGCCGGACCGTCTTTGCTGTCGAAGTTGATTAAAGCTGTCTCGTTTTTTCGTAAACCGTTTTTGGGCATTCCGTTTTGCATGTAAACACCGCGTAAATGCGGAACCCTGAAGATTTTTGCATATTTCAACAAGTCCTCATCAGTCAACGCTTGACGTGGTAGCATCGCATCTAGTTTTTTGGAAGATGGAGACCAAGACCTGTCTTGTACGGTTTCATATAAAACCCTCTGCCCAACGCGATGGCTTCCATAGTTTTGTTGTGTCGTTTGCTCTCTCCCAGATCTCGTCTAGCAGCACTTGCATCGTTCACAGCTTTTGCTATACCTGCCGCACCACCGGCTAACGCGCCTGTAGCACCAAGTCCAGCGAAAATAGGAATTAGAAACGGTAGAAAACCACCGATTTTTGATGGTACGGGTAGGACGCGAAGTGTTCGCACTTCACATTTACCACCTGCTTTTTTAACGGCGTTCTCAGCTCCCTTCAGCGCAGATTCGATAGCTACTTTTGCATCGTTGCTTGGAACCATAGAACGTTTTGCAGCATTTGTAACTTTTCTCAAGGTCACCTTCTTTGATTTTTGAATTCCCATTCCGAGTTCTGATTTTACGTTTATTGTATTAGCTATTGCCCAAGCGATTGCCTTTTCACCCAAATTTTCGTCCTTTGCGAGAACCCGTTTCCAAGCTTTCTTAGCCAACACCCTATTAGCCTCGTTTATAACTTCAAGATTTTTACGATTCTGCGAGTAAGCAATGTCTTTGCACGCTGCGTCGAGAAGATTGATTTCCGGATCACCCCGCGCGAGTCTCTTTGTTCACTTCGTACCAGGCCCACAGTACTGTTAACCAGGTACATGCAATTCGACTGGAACGCTGTTGATGATTTTATTCACCAGACCGTTGCCACGATGTTTGCTGCCTGCTGCTTTTGTACGCGGTCATGTTCGTGCGTTTACTGAAGAAAAGTGCTCCAAACCGGGATATTTATAGCAAATCCGATCAGTTATGTCCGAGATGCGGTTTGAGAAACAACCTACTAAGCTTCCCAAACAAGTTTGTTTGAGAAACAACCTACTAAGCAACCTACTAAGCGTGCAATATTTTGTGAACCGTCGAATTGTGGTAAAACTGATTAGTTGCTCACACTCATAACCCATTCCAACGGACTCAGATTTGAAAATATCTACATCTACTCGAAATCTCTCAACCGGCCTCGATACCAATTGTTGAAACAATTGTTGGACCCTGTTGAGAATACGGAATATTTTGCGTTTACCGAGCGTGAGCAAGTGATTACACCGGAAGAAGCACGGTCCAACTCAATAATTATAATTGACAACATAGCGTGCGAGAAGCAGGGCAATTTTAGGGCCTACTTTTGCATGGGTAGACGTCATGACGTTGACTGCTTTCATCTCTGTCAGACGTACGCGCGTATTCCCAAACATCCCATGCGCGACAACGTGAACTTACTTGTGTTATTCGAACAAGACGATATGAATCTGAGACACGTATACAACGACCATGTAAACACCGATATGTCGTACACAGAGTTCAAAAGTGTGTGCTCTGCATGCTGGAACGGTGAGAAGTACGGGTTTCTGATGATCGACGAAGACAGTGAGCTCAACGAAGGACGATACAAGAGGGGATTTGATTCTTTTGTTAGCCTGAAAAAGGAATGGAATCTAACGTTTTCGAGCGAGAGACGCAGTAGCGTTGCAGACTCAGTTGCGTCAACATGCAGAGCTCTGAAATTTCCAAGCAAAAAGATGTCCTACATCAGATCGCTTAAGCAAGTGCTGCGATCTGTAGAAAACACAGATTGCTTAAGTCGGGCAAGGAATCTACGACTCAGAAATTGAGTAACGTTCTCAAACCTGTAGTGACTCCGTTGCAAGAACTGGTGAATGTTACAAAAGATACTCAACTTGTGAAACAAGAGGTGAAAGAAATTATATAAGAAATAAAGCAGATGAAAAATGAAGTGAAAAATGAAACTGTCTCGGAAATGGACGATTTCTTTGCTTCGGCAGGAGATGAAATAATCGTAGAAACACCGGTCGAGAAAATCGAGGATGAGTATTTCGGACTGATGAGAGATGCTCAGACAATAGCTGAATTGGACAACGTGTACGGTGTACGCAACCTCTCAAACGGACTAATGATTAGTGATTCGTTGATATCTTTCGAGAGTGACTACATTTGTATTGGCGATACGCTTTATCTGAAAACGAAGGGTTTGCTGGAACTTTTGTTCAAAAAGAAGCCTGACGGTTTGTCTGTGTGCGCCGTAGATCGGGAAAATTTTGTAAACATAATCCTTGCAACGAACGCGCATAAAAAGTATTACTCATCCGATGGGGCTTTTCGAAATGATAACAGTTACAAATTCAAAAATGTCATTGCCGAATTGATAAATTAATCCCCATCACCTCTCTGAGAGGGTAAAGGTCTTCTTTTGCAAGCTATGATCACTCGACAATGTGTTGAAACGGAACACATTTTCTGGGATGATCCAAACGAGTTAGTGGAGCATCTTCGTTTACTCCTGGCATCTCAGGCAGCCGAAAATCCGAGTCACAATAACTAAATAATCTCTATTATCGAAGAGCTACGCGAAGTAGGAATCATTTATTAAGCAGCTTGCATCGTTTTTGCGTTCATTACCGAGATAAGCGTCGACGTGTTTGTACGGCATCTGGATATAAACACGGCCGCGAGCACTCGCGGTCCTCCGGGTGTCGGATTTCAAATAGAAGCGGACGGGCATTACGATATACGGAATAAGAGACTGTGCAATGTCGCAGATCCCGCAGAGCCGAACAATGCTGTAACTTCAAAAACCTCAAGACGAAAATTCAGCGTGCTGCAAAAACAAATCGACAACCTTGACCAAATGATCAAAGCTTTAGAGCTCACCACGGAGAAAGCCTTGGAAACCTTCTGAACAGACTTTGAAACAGGCGGAGACCTGTCGATTCGAAACGCTGATAACATTTCTCAATTGAATACCCGACCAAAAGCGTTGTAATATGAACGAGGAAAAGCAAGCACTGGTGACGGAACTGCATAAGCCTGCACGCCGGAATTACCCGCGACGACGTGTAGACGTGCGCGGCATCGACAAGACCTGGCTGGCGGATCCTGTTGATATGACGTCATACGCTGGACGAAACAAAGGCTACAAGTACATGCGCACAGTCATCGATATCTTTTTGAAGTATGCGTGGGCTATACCGATGAAGAGCAAGTCTGGAGATGATGTTACGAAGGCAACGGAATCTGTGTTTGTTCAAGAACGGGTGCCAAAAAACTCACACGTCGACAGAGGAACGGAATTTCACAACTTGAAATTCGAATCGCTTATGACACGTTACGGAATCAAACTTCGCTCAACGTACAGCAATTTGAAGGCTTTGATCTGTGAACGTTTTAATCGCACCCTGAAAGGTAAAATGTGGAACCGGTTCAGCATGCAAGGAAGCGACAAGTGGCTCGATATCTTATCTGATTTGGTTTCGGCTTACAACAACGCCAAACACCGAACCGTAAGAATGAAATCGTCGGATGTTACCGTTGCAAACGAAAGGCTGTAATGACGTCGCGCGTACGGAGGGCTTCGAGCGATACCTACCATGTCGGCAAAATTCAAATCCGGCTTCAAAGTTCAAATCAGCAAATTCAAAAATGTCTTCAAGAAAGGTTACACTCCCAATTGGACGACCGAAATATTCACGATAAGTCGAGTGGAAAATACTCATCCTGGGACGTACAAGCACATAGACTACCGAGATCAACCTATCGCTGGTGGTTTCTACGAACAAGAGCTCCTCAAGGTTGAACATCCGGATATCTATCCGGTGAAGAAGGTGCTCGAGGAGCGTGGAAGAAAAATATACGTAAAATGGTTAGGTTTTGACAATACACACAACAGTTGGATAAACGAATCGGAAATGTAATATTAAATAAATGAATTTTTCGTGAAAACGTATGTGCCTCTTTATTTTATACCCAACACATAACAAGTATGCATCTTTATTTTTTAGACAATCGACAGACATATGCACCGTTGTACAATTTTTCATATTTCGGAGCGTTCTTATTCACCATCCCACATAACAATATTTTATACATTATGGTACAGTTATAAATTATAGAGCTTGTGACGGGTTTTGAGTCCGCACTAATAAGGTGGGGGGGGTGGGGGGGGAGAGACAATTAGAGACGGGGCGGATAGAATAGGTAAAACTTGGTGTATATATTTGTGAAGGGGGGGGTTTTGACTTAACTAATAAAGGTACAGAGGGGTTGTAGACGTCAACGGGGGCTGATCACGCCTCAGCCCTTAGCGTTACTTAATACTAACTCACAGATACGCGCGGGGGGGGGGGGGGGGGGAGGAGAGTGTGTAGGGTGACGGGGAATGTGAGGTAGGAAGGGTTGGTATTGCGAGGGGAGGAGCAGATCGGCTGTAGATTGCAGGCTAACCTGGTGTCGTCGGCGTGTGTGTGTGTGTATCGGTGTGTAGCGGAGTGTAACTGGGTCTCTCTGGTTCCCTCTCCTGGTGTCGTCGGCGAGTGTGTAACGGGGTGTATCGGTGTGTGTGGTTAGGGGTCTCTCTCGTTCTTTCTCTCTCTCTCTCTCTTGGATTGGTGAGTACCTGTCAGTTCAACTTTCTGTCGCTCTCCTGTTCTGCCCATTTTCTGCTCTTCCCTGCCCGTTTTTCGGGCTCTGCTTCCAGGTTTTTTTCCTCTCCCGTCGCTCACGCAAAATTTGAGCTAAAAATCGTCGTTGATCTCTCTTTTGAGCTACGGGATGAGGCAATAAACTGAAGACTGGTATCCTATAACCTAACATTCTCGACTGGAACGACTTGGCAGTTGACGGACGGACGATTGCTGTTTACAATACCTACGCTACCTTCCCTCTTCCCATTGGACGACCGCTAGGGAATCTCTCGGAAACAATACACTGTAACTGGCATCAATCTTCATTTTCCTAACCTCAATATTTGGGTTACTCATTGGCACGCTTTCTGCTCACCTGTCAATCCCGCCTTTTCTCCGTTGTGTACTGGTGGCGCCATCTGTCGGGATTCATTTTTCATTTCATGAGCAATTATCGATACGAGCTCTGTCGATAATCGGATCATTCACTTATCATCTGGACCTCAAAGACTCAAATTATCTACTTGCGAACACGCTGATCGATCGATTAAGTACTTCTCATTTGCATCACCATGGCCCCAACCTGTGCGATCTGTGATGTCGCTGTCAAGCGCAAAGAGCCTTTTGCCTCCTGTACGGGTGTTTGTTCACGCGACTTTCACCTCTCATGCATTAAATCTGCACATAATTTCGACCCCACGGAATTTGGCTCTTCATCATTTAAATGTGAACAATGCATGCGACGTCGGTCAACATTACTCGAGCGTTCGCCCACATCATCACCTGATCATCTGAACCTGGAGCTTCCCATCTCGATGCAAGCAGCTGCAGCGCCAAATACTGCAACTGAAATGGCCACCACTGCGACTGCAGCGTCTTCTGCTGCACCTCGCTTCACTATTGACGATGTGATGTTCCAGCTACAGGCTAATGCGGCGGCCCTAGACTCAAAACTCGATAGAAAAATTGATAAGCTCAAAATGGACCTCACTACCGCCTTTGATGCCAAACTCGACCAAAAAATCGAAACCTTGAAACATGATATGATGCAGCGGTATGATGATATTCAAGGCACAGTGGCTGGAGTTATCCAAACAATTTCCACCATTCGTGAGGATGTTGCTGGCCTATCAGCTGGTCAGAGCACCATCTTGTCGAGAGTTGCGGGTGTTGAATGCCAAGCTCTCGTATCGGCTGAGGAAATCTCCTCAATAAAACAACGACAAGTTGAAGATACATCTGCAATTAAGCAAGATTTGGCCTCCTTTATTGCCTCGAATGCATCCTTGCCACGGGTATCTGTTGCACCAGCTTCATCTACGACAACGGAATTTGTTGTTCGTGGTCTACCATTGGAGCTCTCCCTATCCGACTCTGAGATTGTGAATGCCATCTTCTCCACTCTGGGTGTCTCTCAGCTCTTAGGTGACGTTCTTGATTCACGCGTCATGAAACCCAAAACGCGCCAGCCTAATGATCCTCACGTTCGTAACTCCACTTCGAGCGCTGTGTCCAAGAGATCGCTAGTGGTTCGCCTGAAATCATCGGTAACTCGTGACTTCGTCCTAGAAAAAGTGTCAGCTAGAAGGGTCCTTACCGTCCGTGATATCTTCTCTATGAACCGTGATGACCGCATCTACATTAGCGAATTGCTTCCAACAAACATCCATAAGCTTCTACTGTTAGCCAAATCCAAAGCTCGTGAACTCAACCTAAGCCATGTGTGGGCTAATCGGGGTGTTGTCAAGGTTCGGAAAGAAGGCTGTCCTGATATTATAATTCTCCAGTCCGAGTCGGATCTCAATCGACTAGCCTGACTACCGCGATGTACTAAGCCGACTTTGCCGAATATGATAATGCAACCATCTATGTCACATCTCAAGGTTGCGTCCTTTAATGCTAATTCGCTCCTTGGCCATTTTCCGTTCTTTATTGCGCATGTTGCTCATAACTTTTATCACATTATTTCTATTTCGGAAACGTGGCTTCATGACAATATTTCAGACGATCTTGTACAACTGCCAGACTATTTTCTCTTACGCAATGATCGAGTTGGCAAAAGGGGTGGTGGGGTTGCCTGCTACATTCACAAATCGTTACGCTTTAAACTACTGGCGCTCTCAACCCCTGATTTCTCTAATGCTCCAGAATATCTGATCTTCGAGACTCGCAATACCCAGGACCGCTCAGTTCTGTTTGCCACTATATATCGACGCCCAAAAGGCTTCTTATTTCACAATTTTGAGCACATATTCTCTTCTATCGCCATAAACTACCAAAACATTATCTTAACTGGCGACTTTAACTGTAATCTACTACAGAATAATTTTGAATCAAGCTCACTTCGTGAATTTGCCAGCACACAAGCTCTTCATATTGTTGAGGCTGGAGCGACCTTTCACACAAGTACCTCTCACTCTCTACTTGATCTTTTCCTAGTTGATTCTTCCTCTAAGGTCCTTTCTTTTAATAAATCCTCGGCTCCTTTCATCGCTGGTCATGATTTACTTGAGCTCACTTACAATTTTCAACCCGATCCTCGCCCAGCACATATGATTGCCCGCAGAGACCTAAAACACTTTGTTGTGACAGATTATCTGGCATCGCTGTCATCTTCTCTGTCCCGACTAAATACTCCGTCCATCTCTACTCTTTCCTCACCTAATCACTTTGATAATATGGTCCGTGGTGTTTCGTCTGCCATCGCTCAGGCTTTTGATACCCATGCTCCGCTGAAGCAATGGACCACAAACAGAAGGATGGCGCCATGGCTAACCGATTCACTACGATCGAAAATTAAGTATAGAAACTCGCTTTATAACCGTGCTAGGCGTACGGGTGATTTACTGTCCATGGCCGTCTACCGTCAATATCGCAATGCCCTTTGTAGTGAATTAGGTATCGCTAGAGATAATTTCTACTGCTCCCGCATCTCGTCGATCTCTGATCCGTCTGGAATTTGGAGGGAGCTGTCGTCTCTCGGTCTCACCAAAGCTAGGGGATCTTCTCCTTTTTCCTTTTTTTCTCCTGATAGCCTGAATCAGTTTTATTCTGCTGTCTCAACCTCTGATATTCCCTATCCAGACTCTCTATCTTCCCTATGTCTACCCCCACTGTCTCCCTCTCAACCTGTGTTCGAGTTTGCTGTGATAACCGCTGATTCATTGTCATCAGTTTTGAGTGTTCCCCACTCTTCCTCATTATCCCAGGGCCCCGACTTACTCTCTAACTATGCAATTAGTGAAGCTGTCCCGCTTCTGTTTAACAGCCTTCTAGATTTATTCAATGCAAGCCTCCGTCTGTCACATTTCCCGTCATCATGGAAACGTGCCTTCATTCGCCCAATACTTAAAACTGTTCCTCCGTCGTCTCCATCTGACACAAGACCAGTCGCAAACCTCTGTGAGCTCTCTAAAGCCCTGGAGCGAATTGTTTTCGGTCAGATTACTGACTTTCTCCATGCCAATGATCTTGCTGATCCCTTTCAATCTGGCTTCAGGGAGGGTTATAGCACGTTAACTACTTTGCTTAAGCTTAATCAAGACATCAGACAGGCAGTTGATGACAGAAAAATAACGGTGCTTGTTCTCTTTGATTTTAGCAAAGCGTTTGACATGGTTCCACATCGCCTACTCCTACGTAAACTTCGTCTCTTGGGTTGCTCGGATGGAGTGCTTGCCTGGTTTTTCTCATATTTATCTAAACGATCGCAAGCAGTGGTTGATGACAGGGGAGCTGTTTCCTCCTGGTGCCCCACTAATATGGGTGTTCCACAGGGATCAGTTCTTGGTCCTCTTCTTTTTTCAATCTTCATCCGTGATATTGGCATTGGTCTGAACTATACCCAATACCTTACCTATGCGGATGATACACAGATTTATCTCACCTGCTACCCCAGTGACCTGGCTCGTGCTCTATCCGATCTGACTCTCGACGTGAATTATATCTTTGATTATGCTGTGGCGAATGGACTCAGGTTAAACCTTGCGAAGTCAAAGGTTATGATTTTGGGCAGTGGTGCTTACATAAATCAAATTGATTTTTCGACTCTCCCTCGCATTCGAGTCAGGGAAAACGAGCTTCCCTATGTCTCGCACGCTCGCAACCTGGGCATCATTATGCAATCAAATCTTTCGTGGCACAGGCACACTATGCACATCTCGGCCAAGGTGAACTTTACTCTTTTTCGCCTAAAATATAACAAGAACCTTCTATCGAAGAAATTGCGCATCACGCTTATAACTGCACTTGTTTTTCCACTAATCGATTATTGTTGCCTTGCCTATATTGATTTAACCGGTGAACAGAACCTGATATTGGAACGATTAATCAATAACTGCATTCGCTTCATTTTTAACGTACGTCGTGACATCCATATCTCCCCATATCGCAACAGCTTATCTTGGCTTACGGTTTCAAATCGCAGAAATTATTTTATGGGCATCCTTATTTTCAAGCTTCTCAAACTAGATGTCCCTTCCTACATTCGTGACCTCTTCTCTCTTGCTCCCACATCTACTCGTCCAACTCGTCTCCATTCTACACCAACATTCTCTATCCCCCTACATCGTACCTCCACACTACGCAATTCTTTCGTTCTCTCTGCTTCCTATTTCTGGCATTCCCTTCCTCCTAGCATCACAACTCTGCAGTGTCTCCCCACCTTTAAAAGAGATCTGCGGACGCATTTGCTGGCTTCCCAGCTCTAATATATTTGGTTTCTTTCATTGCATGCGGTTAAATTGGCTTGCTTGCCACTCTCCTTTTCTTTTCTTTTCTTTCTTTTTATTATTATTTCTTTTTCTTTGCACTATTTGTATGCTTTATTTGTGCTATATTTATACTTTATTTGTGTTTATATTCGCTCGCGGTCTCTCCGCGTCTTGACTCTATACTCTGTATGCTTCCTCCTAGTTTTCTTAGTTTTCTTAGTTTTAAGCCTAGGTTAAGTCTTATTACTTTATATTTAATCTGTTTTCATGTACCCATTGCCCACGGAGTTTTTTCTCCAGGGCATAATAAAACTTATTCATTCATTCATTCATTCTCTCTCGCTCGTCCTCTTGGCTTCTCGTGGTTACTGCTCTGACGGCTGTGATCGTACTGCCCGCTGGCGCTCGGCTCTGCCGAGCGTCGGTGGGCTTCGGTTACGTTCGGGTCTTTCCCGACGGGACGGGACTCACCCGTTCGGCTCTTCCCCGCGGGTTTGGGGTTTGTTATGACTTGCACTCTAGGTGCAACGTCACAACTCCCCCCTCCACACGCGGGGCGAGGCCTATAGGGTGAGCCGGCTTCGGTGACGGATTTTGTGGTCATTTCGTCTGTGTTTTCTCCTTTTGGTATTTTCTGTTGTTTCTGTGCTGACTGCTCCGATCTGTCGGGGTTAAGGGATGTGGGTCGGGTTGTATTTGCGGGGTGTGTGTTTGGTGTGGGTTGTTGGTTGTCTTATATCTACTTATTCTACTTGGTCTCTTGTGTCTTAATCAAAATTATGTTTTTTCTCTTATACAAACTTATTCTATTCTGATATTATTTTGTACTAACTTGGGTGTTTTTCTTAATCTATTTGTGCTTAAATTTTTGGTTTTGGTTCGGTGGCTCTCGTCGGTGTAGGTCTTGGTGAGTTTTTGCGTTGTTTCTTGTTCTTCGTGGCTCGTGGTTGCTTCTCTTTTTGGGTTGTGTTCTGTTTCTTTGGCCTCCGTCTGTCGTTGTTCGTCCGTCGGTTTGGTGTTGTCAGTGTATTTAGTGTTTTCTGTTTTGTCCCTTTTTTTTTTTTTTTTTTGTATCGTATTGCGTCCCATGTTGTGTGTGCGTCGTTGTTCGTCCGTTCGTTTGGTGTTGTCAGTTTGTCTAGTGTTTTCTGTTTTGTTCTTTTTTCTGTTTACGTATTGTTTTTCGTTTTTTGTATCGTCTTGAGTCCCGTGTGGTGTGTGTGGTTGGTTGGGGTGTTTGTGTATGTTCGACTGTGTCGGTGAGTGAGGTGGTGTCGGTGTTACTGTCTGTGTCGTTGTCCGTCGTTTGTGTCTGTGGCATGGTTGTGTGTGTTGTTTCGATGTGTATAACTGTCTCTGCGGTGGAGGTGGTGGAATCTGTGTCGGTGTCGGTGTCTGGTGTGTTTGAGGGTTGTGTTTTGTGTGGTGCTGTTTGATGTGTGATGTGTGGTTGATGTGTGGAGGTGCTGGCTCCTGTCTCGTCAGTGTTTGTACGTTGGTGTGCCCGTCTGGTCATGTATCTGTCTCTTTCTGCTCGTAGTTCGTCGTTCAGGGTGCTTGTCGCTTGTAAGTTTGCAATTATTGCTATTATTTCTGGGGGTGGTCCTATGTGTTTTTTGTATGTTTGTTTTGTCTGCGTCGGTTCTGTGTGTGTGTCCATGTTGGCGAATGTTTGTAGGATCCTGTCTTCTGTTGTCTGTGGTCTCGTAAGTCTGGTGCCTGCCCATAGAGGGGGGGATGCGGGGGGTAGTGTGTGTCGTGGTGTTGGTGTCGATGTGGGGTGTGTGGTTGTGTGGAGTGTTTGTTTCTTGGTGGGTGGGTGTGTAGTCGTGTGCGTGGCTGTGGTTCGTGTGGTTTGGATAACTGTTGGTGGGTGTGTGACAATTTGTGGTGGGTGTGGTGTGTCTGTGTTAGCTTGTGTGCAGGTTTGTATGCGTTGTGTGTATTTTGTGCCCCGGACCAGCCCGTTGCATTTTGGGCATTGCCTTGGTCCGGAGAGTGTAACTGTGTGTGTGGTCATTGATGTGTGTGTTTGTGAGTGTCTCTGTGTGGCTGTGGGTGCAATGGTTGTTATGTGTGTCGTTGTCGTGGCGGTCTTTGTGACCTGTATGTATGTAGTGGGTGTCGGTAGTAGAGTTCGTCGGGTCTCTGTCTGGTGTGTGCCGTTGTGTCCGTATTTGTGTGGGTGTGGGGCCTGTCCTGGTGTTTGTAGTAGTGGTGTTCTCTCTGTGTTTGTTGTCGTTGTCGTCGGTCTCGTCAGTCGCAGTGTCATCAGGGCCGGTATTTTTGGTTGCTGGTTTTCCATGTTGTCTTTCTGTGGGGTGAATACACATGTTAGTTTATTTTCGAGATGTGTTATCGGGCGTGGTTCTTTTATTGCTTATTTGATCATGTATATAATTTTAGGTCTTCTATGTGACATTTTCCTATATTTTTACCGCTTTCTGTTGTTAATTCGTATATTGTGGGTGAGATTTTCTTTGTTATTATGTATGGGCCTATGAATTTTTTACTTAGCTTTGCTGCCGTTCTTTCTGGTCCGGATGAGAGTGTATGGTTTTTTTTCAGTACTCTGTCTCCTTCCTTGAATTGAATGTCTCGTCTTCGTAGGTTGTAGTAGTGTGCTTGTTTTTTGTTTGCTTCTATTAAGTGCCTCTGTACTTCGTCTCTAAGTATTTGTAGTCGTCTCAAGTAATTTGTCCATCTGTCTGTGTCTTGTAATTCTATTTCGTCGTCGTTCTCTAATTGATTTCTTAGACATTGTGTAGGATTTAATTCCCTTCCTAGGTTCAAAAAGGCTGGTGTGTGTTTGGTTGATGTGTGTGTACATGTATTGATTGCGAATTGTAGGTCTTGTAAGTGTATGTCCCATTCTGTGTGGTCGTTGTTTACGTAGGCTTGGATCATTGTTTTAGCGGTTCTGTTGACTCGTTCTACGGGGTTGGCTTGTGCGTGGTATGGGGGGATTGTTGCGTGTCTTATATTGAATTTTTGTGTCAGTTCGCGTATAAGTTTGTTTATGTATGGTGTGCCGTTATCTGTTAGTAGTATGCGTTGTGTACCCCATCGTGATATTACGTGTGAGTGGAATGTCTGTTCTACTGTTTTTGCGTTTGCTTTGCGTATCGGTATAATTTCCAACCATTTGGTGTATAGGTCTTCGAAAACTATGATGTATTGGTTTTTTTGTTTTGATAGTGGGAGTGGGCCCATGATGTCTCAGGCTACTACTGTCCACGGTTCTTCTATTATTCTTGTACCCATTAGCCCTGCCGGTCGCGTTTGTATTGTTTTTATTCTTTGGCATGTGTCACATTTTTTTATGTAGTTTACTGTGTCTCTGTACATCCCTGGTCAATAATATTCTTTGGCTACTCTTTGATATGTCTTTTCGATCCCTAAGTGGCCTGCTTGTGTTACGTCATGATTTTCGTGTAGTATGTGTGTTATTTTGTCTTTGGGTATTACCAGTTTCCATGGGCTTGTGTCAGGTAGGAGGTTTGAGTGTAGGGGGTTAGGGCGGAGGAAGTATAGTTGTTTGTTTCTGATTCGCCATGATTCGTTTTTCTCTGGGCGTGTTTGTACTTGTGTTTTCTTGTATGTGTACCATTTGTCTGTCGTGTCTTCTATTGTCTCTATGTGTTCTTCGTCTTCGTGTCGTCTTGAAAGTGCGTCTGGTACGTCGTGCATTGTACCTTTTCGGTGTGTAATGTCAAAGTCGTATTCTAATAGTTCTAGTGCCCATCGTGCAAGTCGGCCTGTGGGGTTTTTTAATTCTCTAAGCCACTTCAGTGCGTGGTGATCTGTAATAACTTTAAAGTGGTATCCACGTAGGGTCTGAATTATTTTATGGACCAGAGTACCGCCAAACATTCTCTCTTAGTTGTAGAGTATTTACGTTCTGCCTCGCTTAGCGCACGGCTAGCGTATGCTACGACATACTCTTCGTCATCGAGAGATTGTGTTATTACGGCACCTATCCCTGTTCCGCTAGCGGCTGTTTGTAGTGTGAATGTTTGTGTGTAGTCTGGGCATGCGAGTGTGGGTGGTGATGTGAGTGCGTGTTTGATTATGTTCATTGCGTTTTCTTGTTCTTCTCCCCAGTGCCATTTCTGGTCTTTTTTTTTGTAGTCGTGTTAGTGGTTCTGTAATGTGTGCGAAGTGAGGTATGAAGCGTCTGTACCAAGATGCCATGCCAATTAGTCTCCGTAATTGTTTTATTGTTTTTGGGCTTGGGTAGTTTTCTATGGGTTGTGTTTTGTCGGGGTCTATGTGTAGTCCGTGTCTGTCTACTATGTATCCAAGATATTTTACTTGTGCGCATCCGAATTCGCACTTCTCTGGGTTTATTGTTAGTCCCGCGTCTGTAATTCTTTTGAGTATTTGTTCTAGTCTTTGTAAGTGTTCGTCAAATGTTTGTGTTACTATTATTATGTCGTCTAAGTATGCGAATGCATATGGTTCGCATTCTGGGCCTATGAGTCTGTCTAGTAGTCTTTGGAATGTCGCCGGTGCGCCTGTCAGTCCGTATGGCATTCTTTTAAATTGAAATAAGCCCATTCCCGGGACTGTAAAGGCTGTTATGTGTTTACTGTCTTCGTCGAGTGGTATGTGGAAGTATGCTCGGCTTAAGTCGATTTTTGATATGTACTGTGCTGTCCGTAGTTTGTCTAATATTGCTGTCATGTATGGTAGTGGGTATGCGTCTTTTTTTGATACTGAGTTCACTTTTCTGAAGTCTAAACAGAAGCGATATGTGTTATTTGGCTTTTTTATCATGACAATTGGGCTCGACCATTCACTTTCTGATGGTTCTATCACGTCTTCTCTTAGCATTTTGTCTATTTCAGTGTGGATGGCTTCTCTAATTTTTGGTGATACCATATATTATCTTTGTTTTATGGGTGCGTGTCCTTATGTGTCTATTTTGTGTTTAATTAGGTGTGTTAGGCCGAGTTGGCCTGGTAGTGTTGAGATTTTTTGCTGTATTGTCGTCTGTAGTTGTGTGTGTTGTGATTGTGTGAGTTCTTGTATTCCTGCGCATATCTGTGGTACGGTTTCTCTGTCGGTTGGTGTGTCGTCTGTTGTTTGTGCGTTTGTGGGTATGATTTTTTGATTTGTGATTTGTGTGTTCTGTGGGTTGTCTTTTGGGGGGGTGTTTTCCGGTGGTATCTTAGTGCTGGGTAGTGTTGATGTTAGTGGTTCTTGTTTTATGGTTGTTTTTTCTGTGTTTTCGTGTCTTTCTGTTGTTTTCGGGTTCGTTTGTTGTTTCGTTGCTTCTAATTTTTCTGCTGCTTTTGCTTGTTTTGTGTGTGTTTGTGTTGATTGGTGTCGTATTTTTCGTGTTTGATGTATTTGTATGTATTCTTTGAGTGGTGTTGGTAGTTCTTGTGGTCTGGCTTGCATGTGGTAGTGTGTTTGTGGGTCGTCTATCAGTGACCATGTGTTTTTTCCATAATTTATTTGTATTCCAAATCTCATTAAGCCGCTGTTCCCAATGATACATTGCGAGCCTAAATTTGGTATTAATCCGAAATTAATTTTTTTTGTTATGTTGCCGAGGCGTATTGGGAGTGTTACTGCTCCTTCTATCGTCACCTGTGTTCCGTTTCCCATTGTAGCTGTTCTGTCGGGCGTGTCGTTTATTTGTGTGTCTGTGTTGTGTAGTATTTGTATTACTTCTGCGCCTAGGTATGAGTGTGTTGCGCCTGTGTCTATTAATGCGTTAAATTCGTGACCGTGTATTTCGATTCTGATGTGAAATCTACTTTCCGTTCTGTTGTTATCTGTTGTAGGTGCTACTGTTTCGGGTGTGTTTGTGTTAGTTGTGAGGCTGCCCTCCACCCTTGCTGGGTCACCCCTTACTCGTTTCCCTGGTTCTGTGTCTGTGTGCATTGCCATCTGAGGTGTCCGGGTTGGTTGCAGTTAAAGCATCTGCGTGGTGTTGTGCCTGTGTTTGGGTTCGTTTGTGTTTGTTGCTGAGTGTAGTGTGGTGAGTTATACGTGATTGCGGGGTATCGAGTCTGTTGCGTGTTTTGGTTTGTTTGGTTTCGTCGTATGTTGTCTGTAAGTGCCGGTGGTATATTTGGTGTTGGGAGTATTGCTGGGCGGGGTTGTGTTTGTGCGTACTTGTATGGGATGTATTGCGTGTGGTGTGTTTGGTGTGTGTAGGTTTCTCGTGGGTGTGTGTAGTTGTTTAATATTGTTTGTATTGTGTTTTCCCATTTGATATTTGCTTCCTATTCTTTCGCGGCTATTTCCAGTTGGTCGAAGTTCGTGAAGTCGTATGGTTTTATGTATGCCTTGTATTCTATTTTCATGTTTCTGTATGCCAAGTCTAATTGTGTTCGTGGGTGGTATGGTGGTTTTAGTTGTATAGTAGTGTTCTAAATTGTATTAGGAATTGTGTAATATTTTGTGTTGGTCCTTGTACGTAGTTTTTGATTTTTTGTTCCAGTCTGTCCCTGTGTTGTATGTCTTGAAATGCGTGTGTAATGTCTCTTTCGAATTCTTCTAGTGTTCGCCATTTGCCTCTATTTAATCTGTACCAGTTTTTTGCGTCACCTCCGAGTATCGGGCTGAGGTTGTTAATTAATTGTGTATCGTGTATTTCATATCCCGTTTGGTAGTCGCGGAGATTTTGCAAAAATTCGTGTATATTTTCATTTGTGTTTCCCGAGTATTTTATGTTCCATGTTTGTATTGTTTTCATTGCCATTGCTGGCTGATTCCAGTATGTACTGTTCGGGTTTGGTGTGTGGTTTGTGTTTGTGGGGTGTATTGACTGTGTGCTGTATATGTGTGGATCTTCGTATACGTTTCTGTCGCTTGGTGATGCTCCGAGGTTTATCAGGTTTTGTATAAGTCGTGTGTTACGTGTGTTGGTGGCTAAAAATGTGTCTTTTCCCGTGAAGTGTCGGTTCGTTTGATTGGTTGTTACCGTGTTAGTTTGCATGTGTGTAGGTGTTGGGATTGTATTGTATGTTTGTGTGGGATTTGTTGGTTCTGGGCTTTCTTGATGTTGGATTTGTGTACTATGTAAGTTGTGTGTATTCTCTATGATAGCTGCATCGATTATATTTATTGCGTTTGGTGAATTTATCGTGCGTCGTCTATTTATTTCCTGCGGTTGGATCGGCGTTTGTTGATCTCGTGTCGCGCGCGGCTCGCTCTGTGTCGAGTTGTTTTGGTTGCGTTCGGGTGTGTGTATGTCCATGTGTTCGCGCGCTAGGCCTTGCGGTTCTCTGTGTCCTTGGTCTGCCATTGTGTGTATCGTGTTTGGTAGTGTGTGTGTTCAACTGTCTTTATTCGAATTTTCGTGACTGTGTAGCTTTGTTTCGTGAGTCCATGTGTACTTTGTTAGCGTTCATTCCTGTGTTTTGTCCCTTAATTGTTCGGATTTGGGGTAAAAATGTGGGTAATTTACGTTGGGCGCCAATTTGTGACGGGTTTTGAGTCCGCACTAATAAGGTGGGGGGGGGGGGGGGGGGGGAGACAATTAGAGACGGGGCGGATAGAATAGGTAAAACTTGGTGTATATATTTGTGAAGGGGGGGGTTTTGACTTAACTAATAAAGGTACAAAGGGGTTGTAGACGTCAACGGGGGCTGATCACGCCTCAGCCCTTAGCGTTACTTAATACTAACTCACAGATACGCGCGGGGGGGGGGGAGGAGAGTGTGTAGGGTGACGGGGAATGTGAGGTAGGAAGGGTTGGTATTGCGAGGGGAGGGTGGTGTAGTGGGACGGTGAGTGTGAGGTAGGAAGGGTTGATATTGCGAGGGGAGGAGCAGATCGGCTGTAGATTGCAGGCTAACCTGGTGTCGTCGGCGTGTGTGTGTGTGTATCGGTGTGTAGCGGAGTGTAACTGGGTCTCTCTGGTTCCCTCTCCTGGTGTCGTCGGCGAGTGTGTAACGGGGTGTATCGGTGTGTGTGGTTAGGGGTCTCTCTCGTTCTTTCTCTCTCTCTCTCTCTCTCTCTTTCGCTCGTCCTCTTGGCTTCTCGTGGTTACTGCTCTGACGGCTGTGATCGTACTGCCCGCTGGCGCTCGGCTCTGCCGAGCGTCGGTGGGCTTCGGTTACGTTCGGGTCTTTCCCGACGGGACGGGACTCACCCGTTCGGCTCTTCCCCGCGGGTTTGGGGTTTGTTATGACTTGCACTCTAGGTGCAACGTCAAAAGCTCAGGTGCAGGCTTGTAGCCCCACGGAAGCGTGTCGGTTGTGTTTTGAAACGCGATTTTCTTGTCATCATTCAAGTTCAGTGCCACTTTTTGTTGTTCCACGGTGCATACCTCGTGCTTTCGACTCAATATCTAATGCTGATTTGTAGACAAATTTTCACGGTTCGAAGGACATTCGAAATGATCGTTGAAAGTTATTTCTCTCAACGCTGATCCTTTGACAGCTTTGGCACGTTTTTTGTCTTTCTCATCTCTCAAGACTCGGAATGCGTATAATTTAGGTCTTACTCCTACAAATTCCAACATTATTTCCCGTTATTCCCGTCTTTCATCAAGCCGAAAACTTTTCTGTTCGCTAGAGGCATTCTATCTACGGTGTCAAGCGGATAATCAGACGTATCGAATTCATGCAAGACCTCCTCCATATGTTTGTATACGTCGGGGGAGGTAGAGTTGTAAATCAAACTGTCGGTATCCGTATACATTAATTCTGCTCGGTTGCCGAATTTCCGTTTAATATATTTATAATGAAAATCGTAAATACATGTTTAAGCCAGATCCATGATGGAGAAACCTGCACACAATGGTTTATTCAACTTGACTTCCGTCTTCGACCCATTTCGACGATAATCATATCCTTGTTGTAAACTGTGCACCTGTGAGAATTGGGTTTGGCTATAGTATTATAGCTCTAGCACCGCATCTTCTATCTCATTCCGTGATCAGCCTGACATCTTCACACTTCCTAACATTTTCCATTGTTTTGTCAAAAACTGCGTTGTTTATCTGTTTGTGAAAATTTTTCTCGAATCCGTTGTGAAATTTTTTCCGCGAATCGGTATTTAAATCTATGTATTTTTTGAGCAACGGGATTTGTCTGAATTTGAGAACTCTGTGAATTTCAACCAACTTTAGACCTCATTGTAAGCATTGTTTCAAAATGCTATAGTGAACAACGTAGTTTTGTCCTGTAAGTAATCAAACTTCGCATCGTCCGATATGGTCAGAACGTCGCATTGTCTGAAGTCTGATACACTATCGAAGCAACTGTACGGCAAAGCAAAGCTTATAGCAGAACCGTACAAATTCTCAACGTCAAAGTACATGAGATAAAATTCTCCGACCTCAGGATCGAATGCCTTTCCCATGTACCTGTTGTTAGCCTTTGCGTATCTGTTCGAGCACTCTGAAACACCACCACGAATACCTTTTCCGATAGACATGATCATATCTATGTCGGTGAGAAGCTCGAGCTCGATGACGGTACACTTTAACTTCGCATCAAACGACAGATCGGGCGCAGTCTAATAATGTAACGGGTCCAGGTTGCACGTTGCCCAACAGTTATGTCGAAAATTTTGAAATACGTCGGCTAGTAAAAACACGTCCGTCTGTCAATACAAGTTCGAATACTCTCCCAAAGTATGAATGTTAGGAGTTTGCCAAACTGCATATGCATGTGCGTAGTTGTCATCTGATATATCCCGATCATTTGATTTCGAGTAAAATTGTTGTTTGGATGGTAGCCGTCTGTCCTCGAGCTTATCTCAACTGTCTATGTATTCGTATGGGAACACTCCTTTTTCTGGTCAATAACTGAAGTTTATCTGAGCTACGATGAAATTTTTGTGTGATTGATTTCTGATCATCACCGAGATACGTTGCTAATTTCTCAAGACTACTGGACATGAAACGGTACGAATCTACGAATCTAAACTTTATATCTGTCCCCTTGACATATTTTGCAAAAGAAATGTACTTTTCTTGGTTTACGGGTAGAAGCCTAATTGTGCCCTCGACCGATGTAGCGAGTGCTTTGATCAGAAAATGTGAATCGTAACCCGACAGACTGTGGAATATCACTGGGATAGTGTGCGAATTTTGGTAATTCAGATCGCGACCTCGATGAGCAGCACCACGGTACTTTCCTGTGAAATGGCAGTGATCACGTCGTTCCACGTCTGTGAGTGTAAATGGTTTTTCACAAATGTGACACACTGTTGTTGAATGAAATTCATTGATTTGATTGGAATTGAGCTGTTACATCGGTACAACAGTTTCGAAATAAACTTCTAACGAATGTGCCAATTCCGCCTACTCATTCACAAACCATTGAATGCAAGTCTCTCTACAATTAATTTTGAATTTTGGAAGCGAATCGTCAAACGCGCAATGTAGATAGTAAGCAATACAATACGAAAGATGCTTCTGATAAATTGTTCTATTTTCCCTAAAACTTTCAAGAGTGGGCTGCAATAAACATTCTAGGTCTGCGTGAACGCAGAACAAAACGGTTACTTTATGTTTGAAATTTTCAACTTTTAGAAATTTCCCCTCCTCTGTCGGTGGAATAACTTTGGTTTTGTTTAAATTCATGCAATCCACATCATGCTTGAACGAAGACTTCTTAGATTGAAAGTGTGATTGACACCTATCACATAACCAAGTACGACTTTTATGTTCAGAAATTTGAGAACTTGTTCATTGAGACAGATTTCGAACACAAGTAAAACAAAAAATTCAATTTTTTTAATAATTCTCCATATTAACATCATCATCGTCATCGTCAGTGATTTCAGTTTCCATAGCCAAAAAAAAATGAATTACAGGTTTATCAGACTCATTCCGACTCAGGTGAATCGGTACTATTACACTTTTTTTCCGATCACCTTAGTCTATACCATAAACGTTAATTAAAAGACCTTCTCAAATTTTTAAATGGTGTTTTTGACTGGAGACATAGGAAACTTTATACGATCATACCGTAGCACTGAGCTGAAATGCGGGACCGAGCTGGTCGCGTTGGGATGGTTGCTGTTGGCTGGAAAGAGGGCTGCGGCGACCGACCATAGAAAAAAATATGTAGCTGTTGCGGATGTTGAGGACAGCCTTCTTATCACTGATATGCTCAGGTAACGGGGTGTATGTGAAGACACCGCCTCTTAGTGGCACGTACTTGTTGATATTCACAGTCAAATTGATTATTTCAGTCAGCGACCAGCCTGAATCCTTTTCCTGAAAATCTTCCATCTTTTTCAACAAACGCTCTGACGCGTTTTCGATAAACTATTCGTTCATGTCTGTTGTCTGGAGGATGAGTTCATTTCTCGTATTGAAAAATTTGATCTTTTTCACCGTGTGATCATCTTTTCTAACTTCAAATTTACAAGCCAGGATAACGTTGGCTTTCAAGCTCTTGTCTTTCTTCAGAGCATTTTTTAGTCTTATCACATCTAGTACCTTTGCGTCTTCTAGAAATCTCACCACATCTTTATGCTTCAAATTGACGATGGATCCAATTCGAATTCTCCCCTCAAAAGCTGATTCCAAATCTTCCCAGTGAACTTGATCGCTTTTTCTTACTTTCCGCGTACCTCCACTCGTTTTCTGCAGACGTTTGAATTTTTCCGTGAGCGCGTTCGGAAATCTGATCGTTGTCATAATTCTCATCTTTTCTTCAACCGATAGTAGTGTATATATGAGAGTTCTAATCCAAAGATGGCGGCGCTCCCCCCTAGTTCCCCCCTAGCTCCCCACTAGCTCCCTCCCCCCCCCGACTCACGGCGCACCCTCTCTCACGCGCACCCCCCCCCCCCCCCCCCCCGGCCATTTTCGGCGGCTATTTCCATAGGATTACACACATACACACACACACACACACACTAAATAATTCCTGTCGAGACTTGTTTGGCGCCGGAAAGCCGCACATAAATCAGATAGGGTAAGAACCCGCTGGATCTATTGAAAAAAATCCAGGAAATTGCTCTTTCAGATGATGCCGACAATGCACTTAAACCAATCTGGGACAGTGGGGGAGTAGTCCCCATAAAAATTCCTCGCACAATATGCGTGTCGAGACTTGTCCAATGGAAAAATTGTAGTGGGGGTGGGTGGTATATAAAGCGTACGTCTATCGTGATCGTCACTCTGTTCTCATCGTATTCTCATTGTGAACTGTTCTCGCTCGTGAAATAACCTCGAAACGCGATGGATCTAGCAAAAGTTAACCACGTCAGCCGCCTGGAGAATCTGCCAACCAAGAAGATGCCGGAACTCGAAATTGGGGGAGTGTATGACGTCATCGGGTTACGACTGGTCAAAACAAAATTCGGGGTACGTGTTTTGGCGACAATCGATGGAGAATACAACGTCTTCTTACCACCGAGAATCGCAAGAGTTCTACAAGAAGATTCCAGTCAGCTGACTGAAATGTGTAGCATGGCCGGAGAAAATCGTCTGCAAATGAAATACCTTGGTGGAGAATTCAACAAGTTCGAATTTTCATGCAGTTATGCGCCTTAAATGAACTATACGATCCCCCTCTACTTCCACAAAATTCATCCACGAGGGGGTAAAAGCGGGTGCGCTGAAGATGGAATAGTCAGTCTTCCACATACAATCCGTCAGTATATAATCGAGCGCAACATTCCCACTCCTCAACATGGCGATGATCCTAGACGTGCAATGTTTTATCGGTCATAACATGAAGTTCTTACCCAAGGAAGTCGCAGTCGTGAATGTAAACGGGTCGGGTCTGGATTACATCATTTTCAAGCCGCCCCATGATTTGGCAAGCCTATTTTTTGAATGTAGAGCTACCAATGTATGGTTGACGCACAATCACCACGGAATATCATGGAACGCGGGCAACAAATCTCACGAGGATGTGACGAAGATTGTGAGAAAAATGGTTGAAAATGCGTGTTACGTATACGTCAAAGGGGCGGAGAAGAAAGTATGGCTGACGGAGATCGTCGATGGTACAACGAGGGTTATTAATATGGAAGATTTGCATATCATACCCCCTGCACTGGAAAAATTGAGGTATATGGAAGCGGCATCGTGGCACGACGCGAACCACGGATACTCTCCAGCGAATAACCTCCAGCAAGCAGCAGCGCCAGGCTCAATTTGGTATGATGACAACTCTGAATACATCCCGGCATACAATTGCGCCTTTGAAAATGTGCAGCGACTAAGGAGTTGGTATTAGAAGGAGTGTATCAGCTCCCTCGAGAAATCCTTCCGTCTGTACAAAGAATTGGACGGTTTAAGGGGAATGATGTCCGAGGATATAGCTTTTTTACCAAAAGAATTTATCTGCACGTTCGCATCAAACTCCATCAATGATGCGTGGGATAAACTACCAGAGAATATGAAAATGGACCACGCCGTCGCAAGGTTCCGCAGATGTAGCATACATCACACACCAGGACCCGATGGCGATATCGTGGATGGACCGAATCCTCTAATTAAAGACTGTTTAGCTTGCAATCGCGTGTATAGATAATATGGACAACATTTACCAAAATAACAATAGAATTTATTACGATATATACAATTATATTCGCGTTTATATGTAGAATATTCGATAGAATTAATCTCAATTATATCATAGCTTATACATGGAATTAAAAAAATTTACTATTCAATAAAATTATAATCTAGAAATAGGATACATTACAAATATATATCTTTATAACTTTTACCCATTCTCGTCATACAAAATGTAAATGTTATGAATTTTTACTTGTGAAAAATATATAATCAATAATTATGAATTTAGCGTGGCTTATTCCTCGAAATAATCCATAAAATCATTATCGCTATCCTGTTCGTTAACATTATCATCATCATCGCTATTTTCGACATCTATAATTATTACGATAGTTTCATTCGCCCATTTTTCTACAATTATTTGCATACATACATCACCGTAATTTATATAATATTGGCTGTTTGGTCTCACTCGAGCAGCTCGCGCATCCTCAACGAGATCCCGAAGGTCCTCCAACGAGAACTCGCGTGTTGCTTCGGAAAAGCCTATAATTATCTCTCCTCAAGAGCTCGCCAGCTTTCCGTTGCATACCCCACGCCAATATGGTTGGGGATGTGCAGGCTCGGACTTGCTCGCTATCAAGAGTCGTAAAACCCCAAAACTACATGTGCACATACCATCCGGTGAAGAGCGGGCAAGATAAGATTTTTCCGACACCAAACACTGTTCGCCACTCGCTTTTCGTTGACCGATTTTTCCCACCACATGGCTCACGCTGCTTAACGACTCATAAAACCCAAAAATTTAGGGATGGTGGGAGGGGGACTGCGGACCCCGTCGCCTCTGACGTCATTTTTTACATGAATTTCATCTTCTCTGCAAAGTCGGGAGGGTGATAAAACCCAAAAATTTAGGGATGGCGGGATGGGTAAAGGGTGGGCCCTGTTGCCTCTGACGTCATTCTACCCTCCGATATGCGCAGAACGCAGTGCGCATCGTTCCCAAATTCTTGCGATCTATCGGCCTATATACATATAAGCTCAACGCATCCGATGCAGACTCGTCAGTCTTACACGATACGAGCAAGTCAAAAAAGTTATACAAAGTTCAGCTTATATCAACGTCAAAGTCATGGCAGTCGAAGCGTATATGGGACTTGCGGAGCAGATGGAGGGGGCGTACAATTTGCTGAGAGAGCAACCACCCGGAGAAGAGAATGACGCTGTCATCAATCATTGGACTGATATTGGAATTGCGAATATCCAAGTTCTGCGCGATATTTCCATGCAACGAGGACCAACCGTTGGTGCGAAAATACGGATCCAACATACGATCGCACTCCTGCAATCTTGGGTGACGAAGATCAAGCAGTTGCAGCAGCGCACAGTGGTGACGGGTGGAAACATCGGTACTCCTGCGGGTGTACAATGGGACGACGTGGATAGCGCTTTTGCCAGCCGAATCAGAACGGGGGTTGTCACAAATCTCCGTCATAAAAATTTGGACGCCTTTCTGGACGATGTGCAGCGCGTCGTCACCGAGGAGTTGGAGCTGATACTGCGCGAGGAGGGAAATGTGAAGGTTAACCTCATATTATCGTGCAAATTTGAAAATGCCAAGCACGAAGAGATCTCCACCGAAGTTGAGAGTTTCAACACCTCCAACGTGGCGATTCTCCACCCATCAAGCGATATAAATGGTTGGTTTATACGTGCACGGGGTGATCTGCAGTCAAAGGTGGAAGATTTCGAGCAACGCGATTCCGGCTGGAGTATGATTGAGATCCTTAACCTCGCTGTAAATATCAATCGCTACCAGCCTCTCGCCGCGGGTGCTTCAACATTCGTCGAGCTGCCCCAAGACATTCAACGGAAGAGAGCGGTGGTGAACGTGAGGAACGAGAACGAAAGATGTCTTTTCTGGTCCATCACAGCAGCCCTCCACCCGGTCAACACCCACACCGATAGGACTAGCCGTTATCATCGATATATTTCCGAGTTGGACTGTACAGGTATCAAATTCCCTGCTACTCTACATGATGTGAAAAAGCTTGAGAGATTAAATAATTTGCGCATCAATGTATATGGAATAGAATCTCAAACTTTTTCGCATCATGCAAAATCAAATAAAAGCGTCATCGTGCCAATTTATTTGAGTAAAAATTTGCATAGCGTAAACACTGACACAATCCATCTTCTAATGGTTGAGAGTAATCCGGAAGACGATATGACTGGCGAGTTTGCACCGAGATTCCATTTTGCTTGGATTAAAGATTTTTCCCGATAGGTGAGCAAACAATTGTCTGATCATAATGGCGAGCTGTTGTTATGTGACAATTGTTTGTGCCACTTTAGCGTGAAACATGCCTACGACAATCATCGACAAGATTGTATTACGCTAAATAAAGTACGCATGGAGTTTCCCAAGTGTAAAGATTTAGTATTTTCCAATTTTCAAAACAAAGGCACCGTTCCGTTTGTCGTATACGCCGATCTCGAATGTATATTAATCCCTGAACCTGTGGATGAATTTGAAACTCATAAGACTTGTGAAATTCAAAAGCATATCCCGCACAGTGTAGCGTACTATGTACATTGCGCGTACGATGAGACTTTATCGAGGTTCCACGGTAAACGCGGTGTCGATTGCAGAGATTGGTTTATGCAACAGCTTAAAGATTTATCAATTCAAGTAGAGTCACGCATCAAAAACATAATTCCGATGAAGTCTCTTACCCAAGTGCAACGCGATCGTCACATACGCGCAAGGAATTGTTATATTTGTGAAAAACCGTTTACCCCTGAGGAGGAAAAGTGTTACGATCACTGTCACTTCACGGGTGAATATCGTGGTCCTGCTCATAATCGGTGTAATTTGAATTTCAGAGAGTCGCACACAATTCCAATAGTTTTCCACAATTTGTCCGGTTACGATTCTCACTTTTTAATAAAATCTCTCGCGTCAACTTTTCCCGGTAAAATTACACTGCTACCCATAAATAAGGAAAAATACATATCCTTCACGAAACGCGTCGATGGAACAATGTTGCACTTGAGATTCATCGATTCGTTTCGATTTATGGCTAGCAGTATCGAGAAACTTTCCAAATATTTGACCGATACCGATAAACGCATAACACGTAAATTTTATAATAACCCGACTCAGTTCAGTTTGATGACCCGCAAAGGCATTTTTCCCTATGAATACGTCGATTGTTGGGGGAAACTCGATGAACCGCGATTACCTGCAAAGAAGCATTTCTACTCGCACCTCTGCGATGCAAATATTTCAGACACCGATTACGAGCACGCGAAAACTGTTTGGAGGGAATTCCATTTAGAGTCATTGGGAGGCTATTCAGATTTATATTTAAAGACCGATGTTCTTTTGCTTGCCGATATTTTCGAAAATTTCCGCGCTAGCTGCTTCAAAACATACGATTTAGATCCGTTGCATTACTACACTGCACCGGGACTTGCTTTTGACGCGATGCTCAAGCATACTAATGTAAATTTGCAACTTTTAGACAACCCTGAAATGGTGTTGTTCATTGAAAGAGCCATTCGAGGCGGCGTAGCGCAATGTTCTAATCGACACGCTCGGGCCAATAATAGATTCATGGGAACAGATTTTGATCCAAACAAAGCGGAATCGTATCTCATGTATTTTGACGTGAATAACCTGTACGGTGCAGCTATGAGCGTGCATTTACCAATCGGTTCGTTCGAGTGGGAGTATCAGCAGATCGATATAACGAACCATCCGGACGATTCGCCGATCGGCTACTTTCTGGAGGTAGATTTGGACTACCCTGTAGAACTCCACGAGGATCACAAAGACTTACCTCTTTGTCCCGAACATTTTACTCCTCCAGGTAGTAGAAATGCCAAACTCGCGACCACCCTTCACCCCAAAACAAAGTATATATTGCACTATAGAAATTTGAAACAGTGTTCAAGTTTAGGATTGAAATTAACGAAAGTGCATAGAATTTTGAAGATTGCGCAATCTCCATGGCTCGAGCCGTACATCACGCTCAATACAGACATGCGTAAGCAATCTAGGAATGAATTCGAGAAAAACTTTTACAAACTCATGAATAACGCTGTGTTCGGCAAGACTATGGAGAATGTGCGAAATCTTAAAGATGTTAAATTGGTTACAAAATCGGAGGGAAAAGGTGGTGCGAGAACGCTTATTGCCCGAGCAAACTTTCACAGCTGCACCGTATTTGACACTGATATGGTTAACATTGAAATGAATCGTGTCAAAGTTCACTTCGCCAAACCTATTTACGTCGGCGCATCAATTCTAGATCTGTCAAAAATCTTTCTCTACGACTTCCACTATAATTATATTAAAACCAACTTTTCGAATAAACAGGCTAAATTGATGTATACCGACACAGACAGCCTTATTTATCAATTCAATGTTCCTAATATCTACGATATCATCAAACGTGATGTAGATACAATGTTTGACACCTCTGACTATCTGCCCGACAATGTGTATGGTATTCCCCTTAAAAACAAAAAACAACTAGGGCTAATGAAGGATGAAAATAATGGTAAAATTATGACAGAGTTTGTGGGACTGCGAGCAAAGCTGTACACATTTACTACGATGGGTGAGGATGGGGAAAAATATGACAGTGGCGTAAAACTGAGTAAGCGTGCCAAGGGTGTAAGAAATTCATCGATAAATAGCATCACGTTTGATGATTATAAGCGCTGTCTGACGGCTTACCGAGAGTTGACTCTTCCACAGTGTTTAATACGCAGCAAAAAACACGAAGTAAGCACGATCGTACAAAAAAAATTGGCTCTGTGTTGGCAGGATGACAAGCGGCTATTGATACTCGGACAGACCGACACCGTACCTTGGGGGTTTGTCCCAGCCCCCCAATAGCTATAGGATAAACTGTAGACATAGAATTGATGTAAATATTTGATGTTTGACGCCTCGAACGATCCACGATCGGGCGGAAACGTTTCATGATCAATACGATATTTAATGGATTTGAAGTTTCAAAATGCGAATTCATATACTCAACAATTGTTTATTCATTTATCATTTATATATCAAGCAATTATTCATATTTATTCGTTCATCACGAGAAAAGTTTTCAGAAAATGAAAAAAAATTTTCAGGAAACGAAAAAAACTTTTCAGAAAATGAAAAAAACTTTTCAGAAAACGACAAAAAGTTTTCAGAAAACTTTTTTTCTATTTGATTAACACGTAAAAAAAGTTTTCAGAAAATGAAAAAAAGTTTTCAGAAAACGAAAAAAAGTTTTCAGAAAATGGAAAAAAGTTTTCCAAAAAATAAAATGTGTAATAATCGTATGGCAAAATTGCATATTATCATTATTATTATTATTATTATTATTATTTTCGTAGTACAGAGTACGGCACATGTGCGCACAAAGGAGATAAAATGTGGAAATATTTGTATATTCAAAATCTTTTATTGTAATTCGGAAAATACATACAAATTATGTTACATGTCTGTTTTATTTATCCAACTATTGTGCGAACTATCAAAACCCAACCACTTCACATAGAACAGATTTCCCCGCTTGCGTAATACTTTCTCCACAAGGTAGCCGTTGGGATATTTTACTTTGGCGAGCTCTTCCTCGTAGAAGCCCCCCTCGATGGGATGATCTTGATAATCGGTAAGTTTGTAGGTGGGTGGATTGGTATTTTTCACCTCACTCACGGTGAATATTTCAGTCGTCCAATTGGGTGTATAGCCTTTTTCAAATACATTCTTGTACTTGCTGATTCGAACTCGATCACCTACACTGAATTTCCGCGCTCGATCACTTCGTTTGATTTGTCGAGGCTTGTACACGCTACGATACAGCTGTTTTTCATTCTCCGTGCTAACATCCACCGGTTTCATCCGAATCGTGCGATGTTTGGTGTTGTTGTAGGACTTCATTAAATCATCCAAAATATTAATCCACTTGTACGATCCTTGGAGAGTGAACCGCTTTCACATTTTATTCTTCAATGTTCGATTGAAACGTTCGCATATCGACGCCTTTAAGTTGCTAAATGTCGAATACATGTTGATATTGTGATGCTTCACGAGGGCTTTGAATTCGCTGTTGTAAAATTCTTTGCCTCGATCAACGTGCAGATGTGTAGGTATACGACTCTAGATCAGTACAGATTTCATGGCAGCGGCAACATCTTTCCCACTCTTGGACTTTATCGGCACCGCCCACGCGTACTTGGAAAATATATCGATGATTGTTAGTAGGTATTTGTATCCCTTGTTGCACGAGCTGTATGCGGTCATATCGACGAGATCAGCTTGCCAGGTCTCATCCAGTCCGCGTACATCTACGAATCGGCGCGGATAGTTGTGTCGAGCCTGTCTGAGAAGTTCGGCAGCTATTGCAGTCTTCATTGTTCCCAACTCTTCACCTATCAATTTTTCGAATTGCTGTCCAACCACTCTGGTTCCTCAATCAATACTAATTCCCTGCTGGTCTGTCCCAACGTTGGTGTTGCCTGCTCCCCAATATGTTTGATGCGATTCAACGTATTTTCAATGATTTTGTTATTTATGCGTAGCTGTTTCAACTCCTCGTTGTGATTATGCGCGAAACTCTCAAAATTTGATTGAAAAGTATCCACAATATCCACAGCCATAGACTGTAAAGCAGTATTGAGAACTTTTAAGGGAACGGCGTCGGTGGAGTGCTGCGGATCAGCTATGTTACACAATCGTTTACCGTCCAAATCATACTGATTGTCGCTGGTGATTTTGAATCCAACACCCGGAGGCCCTCGAATAAATTTTCTACACCCACCATGCTCCGAGTGTCGCCCGAATATGTCTATGCTCATCACTGGACGGTCACTGAACAAATGATAATTTTATGTTTACACGCCGCTAATAAACGATTCCAGCCTCATGCAACTCCTCAATAATGGAGACTATTTCGTTGGAATGGCTGGTATTGCCTGCAGCCTGTGACGCCATAAGCAGCCGGA
Source organism: Neodiprion virginianus (assembly GCF_021901495.1). NCBI lineage: Eukaryota > Metazoa > Arthropoda > Insecta > Hymenoptera > Diprionidae > Neodiprion > Neodiprion virginianus. Next base: position 16,718,502 of record NC_060877.1, read on the forward strand.
GACGATCTACAATTTCATTTGGATCATCCCAGTAGACGTAATCGACATCTTGCTCCTCCCTTCGCGCAATCTTATAGTCGGGTAAGCCTTCACCTGATTTTTTCGGCGAGCCAACGTATTGTGCAATGAAATTTCTATACTTTGCACTTTTTAAATCATCTCGAAGGCTTCCATCGGCTTGGTTACGTTTTCGATGCGCATTTGTCGTCGTTACAATTTTTATATAATTATTCTTGTCCGCGTCATTTACAACCGATGCATCGGGTGATTTTTTAAACAGTAATTCGAGTAATCCAGGTGTTCTCTCATAACTTTTATTCCCCACATTGACCAGATTATCAGTGAAATTGATCGGTGTATCGCCAATCATCATACCGCTTGTCAACTTTCGAACGCCATATGTAGTATCCAAATCCCTCTTTTTACTTGAGCTGAACATTTTCAAATATTGTGCTGTGGAATCCGTTGTTTTCTTCACCGGTGTACTTGTAGTAGAAATTTCACCAAACTTCAGTGTTTTATCATTTGCATCCATGAAATTCCCCACATCCATATCCTCATCCTCCTCATCATTGTCATCATCATCATCCCCGGCACTCTCGTCGTGTTTTTCCTCTTCTTTTTTCATTGTCACATCCGGTAGTTCCGTTTTAATTTCACGTTTAATATGCTGCTGCTGCAGCTTTGAAGTATCCGCCAATTTTTGCAGCGGTGTTACTAAAGGCTTGAATACCTCTCCCATAACCTGTTCGGTCGTGTCCTTGTCCAACTTGAGCATCTTATGCTTCAGCCGTATGACATCGGATGCTTTTGATATTTCACTCAATGTATCGCTGTGCTTACGAATCTTGGCACTCTTCATGTTGCAGGCTTGATTGTTGCAACGAAACTGTGCAAGCTTATGTTAATTTATGCTTATAAAGCAGTCAAACCCCTTCCTATATCGCCCCCCATTGATTTCGCTTTCCTTGTCAATTACGGTAAAACTGTAATTGTCATCATTCCAGCATGCCGAGCACAAGTCTTTAAATTGCTGATACGTCATGTCCGTGTTCACATGATCGTTGTAGATATGTTTCAGATTCATATCATCCTGCCGAAATAGCACCAATAAGTTTGCATTGTCACGCACTAGGTGTTTTGGAATGCGCGCGTACGTTTGACTTAGATAAAAGCTATCGATATCGCAATGCCTACCCATGCTGAAGTATGCTCTGATATTATCCTGCTTTTCACAAGCCACATCGTCGAAAATCATAACAGAGTTGGGGCGAGCATCTTCCGGTTTTACAACCTCATCGTTCTCGCGAAACGGGAAATAACCCACTCCCTGCACAGGTTCTAGTAACTTTTGCAAAAATTGATACTTTGGTTGGATGAGAGATTTCGAATAGACGTAGACATTTTCGAATCGCAATCCATTGCCGTGGGTGATGAGTGCGAGAAGAGCGTTAGTTTTACCGCAATTGGATGGCCCGCAAAAAATTGCTATCACGGTATTTGGCAGCAATTTTCCATGTCGTTTTTCTATCTTCCTCTTACCGCGTCGAACCATTTTATCGAAATTTGCGATAGGTAGTTTATCGGGCTGATCTTGAAATCTCATGATGCTTCGTTAGCATGACAACGAAAACTGAGATGACGGTATATAAATTCCGCCTTTTATAGAAGTCGCGTTAGTTGTTGCCTGACTATGAGGATGTGCACACGGAAAAAACGCGGTGGTGGTTTGTTAAATAAAATCATCAATCATCTCCCCGTTGAATTGCATGTGCCAGGGTATCAGTACTGCGGACCTGGAACGAAATTGGCCAAGAGGTTGGCTCGTGGAGATTTGGGGATCAATCCGCTGGATGCCGCGTGTAAAGACCACGACATTGCATACGCAAAGAATCGCGATACCGCAGCGAGAAATCTTGCCGACAAAGCGCTCGCTGAGAAGGCGTGAAATCGCGTCTTGGCCAAGGACGCTAGTGTGGGTGAAAAGGCGGTAGCCTGGGGAGTCACCAACACCATGAAAGCTAAATCTAAACTCGGAATGGGCTTAGCTGCAAAGCGGCCGAAACTTGGAGTGGCTGCGAAGAAGAAATCTGGAACTGACGGGAAGAGTGAACAGCGGAAGAGAACTGTGAATCTCAAATCCATCATCACAGCGGCAAAGGTCGCCATGCGACCGGGTTATAAAGCCGTCGAGTCGGCGTTGGCGGGTGCTCGTGCGGCCGCGCGTGGGACTGGGAAGAATATTCGTATGCCTCGCGTTATACCTGTGCCTGATAAAATTGGCGGCATCCTACCGTTTCTCATTCCAATTCTGGCCGGTCTAAGCGCTACTGGGGCTCTCGCGGGTGGTGCTGCGGGTATAGCTAAAGCTGTCAACAAAGCTAGTGTCAACAAACATTAGTTGAAAGAGGCCAAACGGCACAATGCAAGAATGGAGGCGATTGCTTTGGGTAAGGGATTATACCTGCGACCCTACCGCAGCGGAATGGGCCTGTACTTACTTTCGGCAAAAAACTAGTAAAGCTGCCGCACCGAGCTCTCACCAACATTGATTTACGCAACTATGCTAAAAATATGAAAATTTCGCATTTTCGAGGTGTTTTCATGCGGAATGATCTGCCGAAATCAGGACCAAAAATGCGAGAATCCGCAATTATTAATCTTGATGATAAAAACGGTCCAGGGACACATTGGGTTGCGTACAAGAAAAATGGTGACCATGTTGTGTATTTCGATAGTTTCGGTGATTTGAAACCGCCTAAGGACTTGATGAGGTATCTCGGTTTTGGCAGCGTTGAATACAATCATAAGAGGTATCAAGAATATGATACTGTGATTTGCGGCCACTTGTGTCTCAAATTTCTCAGCGAACAACTATAAAAAGACAGGTGTTACATGAGCAAGCATTAGTCATGCCGGAATCGTTGACGTTAACACTGTCAGGTACATCCTCCGTGCTGGAGGCTCAATATTTCCCCCCAATCGAGTTATCACCAGAGAAGAACTATGTTCTCGGACTCGTCGAGTTCCTGACATTCAATTCAATACCCAATATTCATGAGGGGTGTAATAAATTTTACCTGAAACGAGCGGACAACAGCAGAGAGAGCATCGTGATACCCACGGGATGCTATGAAATTGAGGATATTGAAAATTTTCTACATAAGGAGCTACCCTCCGACATCACCCTTAGTCTGACAGCTAACAACAACGAGCTCAACAGTGAAGTCACATGCAATCATGTGATAGACTTTAAGCCCAAAGATTCGATCGGCCGATTATTGGGATTTAAGGCGGTAGAGCTATCGCGAAACGTTACTCATAAATCTGAATTACCCGTAGCCATACTGAAGGTTAATACTTTACGCGTTGAGTGTAACATAACCACAGGGGCGTACATAAACGGGCGTCGGGTTCACACGATTCACGAATTTTTCCCAACCGTTCCATCCGGATATAAGATTGTCGAAGTGCCTACCAACGTCATTTACCTGCCAATCGCCTTACAGTCGATACATCATTTACAGCTGAGAATAGTCGATCAAGACGACGAGCTGATTAATTTTCGCGGCGAAACGATTACTGTATGTTTACACGTGAAATCACTCAGATAATGGGAATCGTGTTTGAGACGAGAAAGTTGGGCAAAAGTTATAAAACTCAAACGTCATGGCCAAAAATCGTCAGTCGCCCGACACCTCTGACAACGTTTACACCGTCTACGAGACTGACACCTCTGAACGTTCGGTTTCTCCAGAGCCTAGGTCTTCGATTACGTGGAAATTTTGGAAAATAAAAATTCGTGTTCGCTGCATCCTGTGCGTGTTACCATGGAAGAAATAATAAGAATACAGAAACCTGTGGTATTCGACGAATCGATCGCGCACTCTGAGATTCATGCTCATCAACCGTTTGCATCATCCACCTTCCAGAACAACGATGAAATCCATATTGTTGTTCAACATCAAGACTTGTGTCTACTGCCCAGTAAAAGCTCTCTACACATTCACGGAAAAATCACAAAGGATGATGGTGTGGCTGCGGTGACGGTTACGAAATTGATCAATATGGCCGTTTGTCATTTGTTTGAGGAAGTTCGCTACGAGTTGAACGGTGTAGAGATTGATCGGAATAAAAATGTTGGCATCACCAGCACTATGAAGGGTTACGTATCCTTGACTCCAGGCCAACAATATAGTCTGGAGAATACCGGGTGGTTGAGTGGGGATAAGGACCTAACCGATGCCGCTGGAAATTTCGATGTTGTCTTGCCGTTAAATTATGTGCTAGGCTTCGGCGAAGATTATCGTCGAGTCATCGTCAACGCTAAACACGAGTTAATTCTCACACGTTCCAACACTGATTTGAATGCCGTGATTCAGAACTCGGCGACGGAAAACTTTAAAATCACCCTGAATAAAATCGAGTGGTTGTTGCCCTACATCAAACTGGCAGATAAACCGAAAATCCAGCTACTCAACTACATCGCCAAGGATTCGGCCATATCCATGAGTTTTCGTTCTTGGGAAACGTACGTGTATCCGATGCTCCCATCAACAACGCGGCATATATGGTCAGTCAAGACATCGACGCAGCTTGAGAAGCCGAGATATGTCGTTCTAGGATTTCAAACTGCAAGGAGAAACGAGCCGCTGAGAAATGCTGGCGTATTTGATCATTGTCGGATCAGAGATGTAAAACTCTTCCTCAACTCACAGTGCTATCCCTACGGAAATATGAATATTGATATATACAATAATCAATACGCCATTCTCTATGATATGTATGTTCGGTTTCAAATGAGCTACTATAACAAAGAAGCTGAGCCTTTGCTATCGAGGCGTGAATTTATAAACCAAGCTCCCCTTATCGTCATCGATTGCTCCAAGCAGAACGAAACATTGAAAACTGGACCTGTGGACATTCGATTGGAATTTGACGCTAGCACTACGTTCCCACCACACACTTCTGCCTACTGCATGATCTTGCATGATCGCATTGTTGAATATAATCCGATCAGTGGTACTGTTAAAAAATTGGTATAAGTCAATTTTGGAATAACAATATGTTTAATTAATATGGATATTGAAAATAATATGTATAATTTTACTCGTTAAAATTTAGAATAAGATAATTGAGAATACAATAAGAAAACTAAATGTAATTGGTGTTAAATAAAAAAATTGTTAAAAGCATTCAAAACGCCATTTTAAACCTTCCTTCAGGGGTCATTTCCTGGAATTTTTTCAATAGATCTAGCGGGTTCTTACCCTATCTGATTTATGTGCGGCTTTCCGGCGCCAAACAAGTCTCGACAGGAATCATTTAGTGTGTGCGTGTGCGTGTGCGTGTGCGTGTGCGTGTGTGTGTGTGTGTGTGTGTGTGTGTGTGCATGCGTGCGTGCGTGCGTGCGTGCGTGCGTGCGTGCGTGCGTGCGTGCGTGTGTGTGTGTGTGTGTGTGTGTGTGTGTGTGTGTGTGTGTGTGTGTGTGTGTGTGTGTGTGTGTGTGTGTAATCCTATGGAAATAGCCGCCGAAAATGACCGGGGAGGGGGGGGGGGAGTGCGCGTGAGAGAGGGTGCGCCGTGAGTCGCGGGGGGGGGGGGGGGGGGGGAGCTAGGGGGGAGCGCCGCCATCTTTGGATTAGAACTCTCATATATACACTACTACCGATGAAGCCTTTCGCAAAATTTTGTTCAGAAGCCGAATATTTCGTCTTCGAAATTTTATCCATTTCTGAATCTCTGCTGTCGATGATGATTTGTCCAAGTTTTGTACGCCGATTCCATAATATCGATCAATCTTTAACACTTCGCGGATTCCATCTTGAGCTTTTCCCTCACGTATACCTGACAAGTTAGGACTTGATGATCGTTTGCAGTGATGAGCGTCCTCTTTATAGGGCAGCTGTACGTATGTTTGTGTATGCGCGCGTACCTTTCAACATTCTTAGAGCGGTAGTAACCCAACACCGCAGATCCATGGTTCTGGATGTACCGCGGCTATCGGTCGACCTTGCACCCTGGTCTTGACTGAATCCGTTCAAAATTCGTCGTAGAGTTCACAGTACAGTCACAAGCCAAAAAAATGTCACGTGGTTGATATCAAACTGACATCCGAGTAAGTGAAAAACTATTCTTAGAACCATCAATTTTGGAATGTTACGTGGTTGATAACGTGGGAAAGGAATGTGAGGTGGTTGATGTTACACATCTGCGATATCCGAGTGGATAAAAAACAATTCTCGGAATTATTCATTTTGGAATGTCACGTGTTTGATAACGTGGTGAAAGAATGTGGGTGTCGTTGATGTTACACATCAGCAGTCCTACCGTGAGAAAAGAATTTGAAAAGGTTAATGTTACAAATCAGCAGTCCAATCGTTGGAAAAGAATGCGGGACGGTGAAAAACTTCTGGCTCTCGCTGCACCCTCTACCGTTGGCAGACGAGCACTACATAACGACTTTGACCTTCGGATGGTGAGATTGTCGGTAAAACAGTACGATTTTGACCTTCGACCGATAAGAATTGTTGGTAGAGCAGTGCGATTTTCATTGTCGACCAATACAACTGTCGGTAAGGTTGCACGTTTTTGACCTCAAGTCTGTACGGCAGACTGTGACGTCATCGCGGAAAAGGGTTTGAGTCTGGGGATATGTCGGTGAGTGTCCGTAACAGGAATCTGTAAGTAGAACCCGCCTCGCTGTGCTACTGCTCGTTATTTTTTCTCTCTACCACTTTATAACTCATTCCTTTTCTAATATATTGTAACGTTCTTAGACGTTACGGAAATAAATATGGATCCGCGAGTTTCATTATTAAGTCAAAATCAAGAGCGTGAATAAAATGTTGTGAAAAAGCTTAAATTGCGTAATATGTGTTTCTCGTTTGAAGTCTGAAACAAGACTGTTTTTACAATAATGTTGGTTGACGCAGCAACCTTATTCTTTTGAAAGACATAAGAGGTTTATAAACGTCTTTTATCTATGATGACTAATAGATCATTTAAAAGGGGCAAAACGGGTGATTTCACCCTTCTTAACACTACTCCCCCCCGAGAAAAAGAGTAGTCCCGACTCTAAAAAAATAAAACAATTATAAGAGTGATCTAGCACTCAGTGCTCAAAGGTGAGTTGGAGCTGTGGCTCTAAAAATTTAAAGACTTCCTTTTTTAACATCTGGCATTTGCCCACAGTCTCAAGGTAAACCACAGAAAACCTTGAGCAGATAGTTAAGCGTTAAATAATTTCAAAAATTTATGTGCCTTGTTTTATAAAGGTAAGTGTTATTGAGTGTTATGTGGCTTCATGAATTCGAAGTTATCAGCATCGGTCCAGATCGATGTCGAAAAGAAATCCAATCTTCTTCACGAAGGATTCCCCAAACGAAACAGGTTTGGGTGAACACATCGAGGCGGGAACCGGAAATTCCAGGACCAAACGGAATAAAACCAGACTCCTTTTCACAGGAAATAGGGAAATAAATGGGTGACTGATCCTAATCTTCTTTAGAAATAGTTCACCCTAGAGTTTTGGAAGGACAAATGTGAGTGGTGGTATAACAATTCAAATTCACTAAGTGAATTTGGGAAAATACTTGAATAAAATAAATTAAATATGTATTCAAAAGAAAAGAAACGATCTTATCTGAATTATTTCTGCGTCCTTCTTCAAAATAAGACCACCAGTCATCTTCAGGAATCGGGGAAAGATTGGATGGGAAAAGGCTGTGTCAAGTAACCTGAAAAAGTACTCACAAAAACTGACACTTAAGGTTAATAAAATGTGAAAATCAAGCAATCGCTCATCGACCTCGAAAAATAATCGTGGCTCTTTTTACAATAATAAACCAAAGCCTATCCGACACAAAACTCGATTCCAGAGAAGAAGTTTCTAGAAAGAAACAATCGAAGAAAACAAATTTCAAATTGATTAGCAACTCAGAAATAACAAATCATTATAAGAAAAGTAGTCATTGAAGACAGTTCTTTTCCGACTCTAAAAATGGATAAAAAAGAGCACACCTACATAAATGCGGCAATGTTGGCCAAAGTATTCCTTCACGAGAATGCAGGAGAACTCAGCGAAATGGAAACTTTAAATTATTTTAACTCTCTGTGGAGAGAAATGTCCTGCGGTCAACTAAACGCAGTTTCTGAAAAAGGGAAAAGCGGTTACCTATGTCAAAGCTGCTTTGACTCACAGTGAGTACATCATATCGAGTAACACAAATAAATTATAAGAAAATAATTTTTGTTTCAATCATTTCTTTAGCTCTAAACCCGAATTTCTTCAACACGAAGTCTCCCTTCATTTAACCTTCTTTAAAGAAAAAGCGCTATGTCGTTTATGCAAACAAAGTCTTTACGACATAGTGAAAAAGGCGGAAGGATGCGAGGGATGTGACGATGTAAAAGAAGAATTGAAGAAAATTTTAAATATTGCTCGTTATTTCCCTTTAATGTAATTTGATTTCAAAAATTAAGTTTTAGTTAATATAGTTTTTTGTTAACCAAATTTTTTTTTTTTTTTTTTTTTTTTTTTAAGAAAAAAATTCTTTCAGTATTAAATTCAAAGGTTTAACTTTGTCCGTGTGTCATTGCAAGACAGAAACTAGAATAAACTTGATCGGCTGCAGATTCTGCATTGATAACCAAAACAGGAGCCGATAAAGAAGAAAAGGTTTGTTTTACTAGCCAATCTTCATGAACCTCATGAATAGTTCTGAGTAGCTCTAAAGAAATACTCGATTCTTCCTCACGAGAACGGGAACTAACTCGAGCAAAAGAAGTTTCTGGGGAAACTCGCAAATGAACAATCAAATCTACTCTGAGCTCAGACGAGCGAATGAGAAGATCAAAATTTTTTGTCAATAAATGAGATTCGAAGTCGCGAAAATTACCTAACCTTCGACGAGCTTCTACAAAACAATTGCTACTGAATATCGATTTTTCCATCACCTTTACAGGCAATGAAGTCGTCTGCAGATGTCTATCTAACATAACCATTTGAGCGAAATGCTGAAAATAATAGCAATAACGATCTGGGTTCTGATACATCAAATCTAAAAGATTAATTCCAGCTACATTTCGATATTCTTCAAGAGGTTCTAAAAGTGTACAGACCTGGCGATCTGCTAAAAACCTCTTGGTGAAAGTTGTTTTTCCGCATCCGATATTTCCTTCAATAATAATCGTAAGCGGTCGAGTTTTACTTAAACGAATTCCAAAAGGTAAATTCTTCTCCCAATCGATGACCGACTGTGAAGAAGGTCAAGTCGATCACAGTCGTCAAGGGTGTTCGTTTGAAGATCTAACCTCGAAGGATGTTCCTGGTCTTGGAGAGACTGTTCCAGGTTGATCTTCTCCAAATGGAGCAAGACGATCCAAGTGAACCACTTTCTGACGCGAATGAGGAGATCTTCGGATTCTATAAAGAACATCATTTATCCGGTTAACCACTAAGTAAGGGCCTTCCCAATTTCTTTGAAGTTTTGGACATCGTCCTTTCTGTCTTCGAGGTTGAAAGAGCCAAACAGAATCTCCAGGATTAAATTTTAAATCTCTGGCTCGAATATCATAGCGAGTTTTTAATTTATCTGAAGCCATAGAAATTCTATTCCTAGCAAAGTGATGAATTTCTTCTAAACGTTGTTGTAATAAAAGGCATAATCTGTTTAATAGTATCTTTGCACAGGACCAGGGCCTTTCTCTAAATCTGATGGAAGTCGAAGATTTCTTCCGGTAAGCATGAGGGCTGGCGTCTGCTTCGTCGTCTCATGAATCGCAGATCTGTGAAATAAGAGGAAGGAAGTGATCCAGGAGTCCCAGTCTCTCTGATTCTGCTCTGCGAAGGACGACAAATACTGTAGCAAGGTTCGATTCAGACGCTCTATCATGCCGTCAGATTGCGGATGCAAAGGAGTCGTACAAGTTTTTCTAATCCCTAAAATCTGAGTAACCTCTTTCATTAGGGTTGACTTAAAATTTCGGCCTTGATCAGTATGAAGTTCGAGAGGAACTCCGTGTCTACAAATAAACTCTTTAACGAATGCCTGTGCTACAGTGGAGACTTCTTGATTAGCGAGAGGGACCACTTCAGGCCACTTAGTAAAATAATCAGCAATAACCAAAGCATATTTATTTCCAGAATGGGTTATTGGGGGAGGTCCGAGAATGTCCATCGCTATCCTTCCAAATGGAGCTTCGACGTTGTGAATTTGAAGAGAGCTTTGTCCTTCCGTTCGAGGTCCTTTCTTTGCCGTGCAGATTCGACATCTTCGACACCAATCTTTAACGTCCATCTGGCAACGGGGCCAAAAGTAGAAGTTGCGAATTCTGGCCAGAGTTTTATTTGAAGCGAAGTGTCCGCCTGCAGGAGAATCATGATAAAGAGCAAGAATCTCCGGAACTCGTGACCTGGGAACCAAAAGTTGCCACCTGATTTCTTTCAAGTTTGCAGATTCCCATTTTCGGTATAAAATTCCATCAATTAAAAGGATAGAGTCCCATTGAGCCCAATAAATTTTCAAATCTGGCTCGGCCAAAGATTTATCCTGCCAGTCCGGGCGAGTTTCCGCTTCTTTCCAAGACTTCACTTGAGTCAAAGTGTCGTCCTACTATTGCGATTTTCTCAATTCCTCCTGGTTATTTTCGAGAGAAATCTGCCGAATTATAAGAGAGGGGTCACGGTTTTTCTCTAATCGGGCACACTGTTTACACTCTGGCATTTCCTCGCAGGGTCTCCGAGAGAGAGCATCGGCGTTTCCATGATGAATTCCTGCTCGATGACGAATGTCAAAATCGTACTGACCGAGCCTTTCTAACCATCTAGCTACCTGACCTTCGGGGGATTTAAACGAAAGTAGCCACCTAAGAGAAGCATGATCTGTACGTATCAAAAATCTCCTACCGTACAGATAATGGTGAAAACATACTACGGTCTTAACAACAGCTAAAAGTTCTCTACGAGTGACACAATAATTCTTCTCAGTTTTACTCCAAACTCTGCTGAAATAGCTTATCACTCTCTCCTGACCTCCCTGAATTTGTGACAGAACCCCGCCTATTCCTGAAAGAGAGGCATCCGTATCTAAAATGAAAGGAAGTTTGACCTCTGTATAAGCTAAAATCGGTGAGGAAATAAGATTTTCTTTTAATTTCTTGGAAGCCTCTTCGCATTTCGGGGTTCAGTCAAAAGGAATCTTGATTCCGGTCAAGTGATGGAGAGGTTTAGTTATACTAGCGAAACCTTTTACAAATCTTCTGTAATACGTACAAAGGCCTAAAAAGCTTTAAATTTGTTCTTTATTCTTAGGTGTCGGCCAAGAAGAAACCTTCTCGATTTTGGATGGGTCGGTCTTCACACCTTGTGTTGAGACGATATGTCCGAGGAAGCCTACTTCTTTCTGGAACAGATAGCATCTTTTCGGGCTCATTTTTAGGCCTGCTTGCTTCAGCCTAGCGAAAACTTGTCCGAGATTTTGAACTTCTTCTTTAAAGTTCTTGCCAAAAACGATTATATCGTCTGAATACACGAGGCATATTTTGCCAATGAGCCCATGGAGAACAGCCTCGATCATTCGTTCAAAGGTAGCTGGGGCATTACTTAAACCAAACGGAATAACCTTGGACTGCCATAATCCTCCTTAACCCGTAACAAAAGCTGTTTTTTCTTTATCTAAAGGATCCATTTCGACCTGCCAGTATCCGCTCCGAAGATCTATGGTGCTGAACCAAGTTGCACCAGCTATCAGGTCGAGTGTCTCGTCGATTCTGGGTAGAGGGTAAGAATCTTTCTTCGTTACATCGTTCAGCTTCCTGTAATCGATACAAAATCGTTTGGATTCGTCCTTTTGTTGACAAGGACGATTGGTGAAGCCCAGGGACTAGACAATGGTTCAATCACATCGTTCTTTAGCATGTCTACCAGAAGCTTCTTCACCTCTTTTCGGGCGTTGAGAGCGAGTCTTCGAGAAGCTTGTTTTATTGGTGAACTCTCTCCGACGTCGATCTTGTGCTTGACAGAAGTACATCGGCCCTTATCACCACTATCTTTGGCGAAAGAATCTATATAATCTAAATTCTAGCATAAGAGATTTGAACGATTCTGCCTGAGCTGAATTCAACGAAATCGAAGATTTATCAACAAGGCTCTGTAAATGTAAAGGAAAGTGTTGTTGAAAATCACCCTCAGAAAGTACCATCTCCCAAATTCTAGGAGGAGTCCAATAAATTCCATTTCTATTCGTACAAAGAGTTATTTCGCGATTGTTTGAAGCTAGTGAATTTCTCTTGGTCGAGATAACACAGTTATGAGCTGCAAGAAAGTCTATTCCCAAAATACATTCATCCTCTATGTCTGCTATAAAAACCTTATGTGGAGAGTCGATACACCCAAAAAGGTTAATTTGGACAGTAACCTGTCTCAAAACCGTGGTCGTCTCTCCAGTAGCTGTTCGCAGAGATAAAGAGGGAACAATCTGGTCATCGGATTCAAATAGATCCGATCGAACTACGGTTACTTCCGCGCCAGTGTCTATTACCCAAAGACAATCGACGTCATTTGCAGTACCGCGCGCGTAAAGACCAGACTGTCGTGGACTCCTAATTAAAAACTGTTCTCTCAGAGGGTTTTCACTCTCAACAATCTGCGATGATTTTCGCCCCGAAAGAACATCTGAAATTAGTTTTTTGGACGAGTTCCTGTTGAAGAACTCGACTGAGGATTTGCTTTCCCTATGTCTTGTGACCAATTTTTTTGTGTGTTGAGGGTAAAACGATAGAAACGAGATAATTGGTTACCCTACGGCGCAGTCACTAACCTGAATAATTAGATAGAGAGAGAGAGGTAATAAGAGAGAAAGATACGATTGTTGGGCGCCAGACGCACATGCGTCAAAAATAGATAATTAGAGAAAAAGATAAAGGTAAAGGTAAAGGTAATAGATAAAGGTAAGGTCAGGTTCTACGACGGTTTTGCACAGTTGGCTCAGATAGACAAGATAATGGTAGAGAGGCGGGGTCGAATCCAATAGATAAAATAAGAAACAGGTGAAGCAGGAATAGTATCAAATATATTAAGTAAGAAGCGATAAGTTTAATGAGAAGCAAGTAGCTGAAGAGATTGAGATACAATTACGATAAATGCGATAATCAACAATATTTACAGCCAGAGAAAAGTTGAGCGAGAGATTTAACAAATAACGGAACTTTTTCCGAATAAGCGGGAAATATGCGCAAGCTCGCGATATTATGATTCGAGGTAATAACTAATACGGTTCTATAATGAGTATGCAGAACGGAAAAGATATACGGTACTTAAATTGAGCATTAAGCAAATAGACCATAAAATATGAGAAGCGATTATAAACACATGCGAAATGCAAAACTTGCAATAGTTATCACATTACCAGAATGATCAGAAATAGGCAAAGACAGGGAATTATGAATTACAAGGTAAATTCAAGGCAACAGGTCAAGTAGAAAATTATTAGAAAATACAGGTATTAACAGATAATACGTAGTCTCTAGTTTGCGGTAAGTGCGAGAGAAAGAGAGATAATATTCGGTACGATAAAAGTAAATCCAAGATAAGACAAACAATATTCAAGATAATTAGTATGCGCGTACGGCAAACCAAAGAGGTTACGGACAACTGCGATCAGCGATATTAGCGAAGAAAATAATGAAAAAGATGTTATGCAATACGGCACAATACTCCAATGTCAAATGAACGACGAGCGGGACCACGCAGCGATGTAAGATCGCTCACGCGGTGCACTCACTAAAATACGATAATCAACGGTAATAGGTAAAGAGACAGATATGAACTAATCAGAGAAAATATAGTGAAATAACAATGCTCAATAACTAAGATAAAAAATTGATCATTTAACAGAACGCGCTGCTATACAGCGATATTAGACATTTAGATATTCTAGATGAGAAAGATAACAAAATAAAGCAATAGTCACTATAATGCGTAAGTAATAGTCAACCAGTCGCGAAGTTACTTGCAATAAGACAGAGAAAGGGACAAGATAAGAGATAAGAGAGAATAAGGTACGAGCCCAGGTGGCTCAAGCGGACCAACTGCAAGATGATGAGAAAGGGGTACGAGCCCAATTGGCTCAAGCAGACCAACTGCAAGATAAAGAGAGAGAGAGATAAAGGTAAAGGTACGATATATTGCAAGTAATCTCGTGGCTTCACAAAATAGAAAAGGAACCTCACTTACGTAAAGGAAGATATAGCAGGTACTAGAGAATGCGGTACAATAGTGAGAACTAAATCGGCAGATAGCGGTAATGGCACTAAATATTACGATAGCACGTCGTGGTTAGTCAAAAACTGAATATAGAGTGACGAGATGAGCGATAATCCTGATTTTCGTCGAGCTGCTGTCACGTGATTCTTCCTCAAATTTGCGGTATTCTAATTGGACCAGCAGGTCGCGTAGGTCTGGTCTACGGGTAGGCGGCGATAATCCCTCACCGCTTGTTTTTCTTCTCCCTCGACGACAGGTATCGAGGTATCGGGACGTCGGAAGGTGGTCAGCGATGTTTTCCCTCAGCTGTGCGGTATCGTTGGTGAGAGGGGAGGTCGTACTGCTCATGTGTTGCGATATTGAGGTGTGCGGCAATATTACGTCACCGGTCTCCTGGACTTGCGACCGACTGTAACTCACTCCTTGCTTTACTGGTACTCCCCGTTGTAGCTATTTCGTCGGCGCTGCATCCCGGCCCTCGTTTATTGAAGCCCTCATGCCGGAACGATCTGGTGGTGATGGCCCTCAACCCGGATCCCCACACTAGATCCACCAGATCCACGTGGTCAGCATATCATTAGCCTATTCCACGCCGCAGTCCTTCGATCGGACGGTTCGTGAAGAGAAAACCGTCCTCTATTTGATAGACAACGACTTAGTAGATGTTAGGGTCGGTTCAGCTCCAGGCTGATAAGTATCGTCGACGGGAGGCTTTGTTGTGTTTTTGACGCACAGCCCTGCACGCCGCCTAACGATGCATCCGAGCGGTAAAAGCATTCATTCGTGGTTCGGCTCCTGGCTGATAAGTCTTAAATAGTCGGAGGTACTGTTTGTGCATCACGCACGACCCTGTTCGACAACTAGATAGGCATCCATCGGGAGTGGTTTCAGCGGTATTCGTTCGTCTGTAGTCGGTGGTGGTCGATGTTGAGCTGGTCCGTGACCCCTGTCCGGCAGTGTCCTGGTATCTTGACGCGAAGGTCTCGCAGATGGTTCTCGTAGAGCGTTACAGAATTAGAAAATAGCATACAATTAGCTTAGTAAAGAGAATTCAACTTAAGGATAATTAAACGTTCGTTTTTGGAGTATTGGCCTCAGACGTGCTTTCGTTATTTTTAGCGATATCTGCTTCTAGGGGAATGCGATAATTAAACAAAGTAACGGGGTACGAAATACCACGTCACAGTCTATATATTTCTGACGCCATTTATAAGAGTTCGGATTCGAACTCTGTATTGGTTCTCCACTAATTTTTTTAATTAGAAAACAATGATTGGCGTCATGTGCTTTTTTTTTACAAAATATTCACGTCAAGCCGGTTTGACTTGTCACGACCGCGTTCTTAATTCCACGCTTGTTTTTCTGGTCTTGAAAAGAACCACGATTTCTTGTTTCAAAATTATTATTGTCATTTTTATTTCTATAATTTTGAGGCTTTGGCTCCTCCGAGTGTTTAAAACTTCGTCTTTCTGAGGTGCTTTTGGACACCACAATCCGACGAAGCTTGCTCAACCCAAAATATTGTTTTCGCATTGCCTCTACCTCAAGGGCTTTGGCCGTTGCCTCTCGTAGAGAAGTAAGACCCGATGTCCCAACGGCCATTTTGATTTCTGGATCACTGATTGCGTTTAAGAAAGCTTGTGTCGCTAATGAATTACGAGACGGCTCGTGGTCTGGCAAAGCTACACGAGAAAGCCGTTCGATATCTTGGCTAAGTGACGCGAGGTCTTCGTCTCGTCCTTGTCTTTTAGTCTGTAATTGAGCTGTGTACAATTTTGTCAGATGGTCATTTCCGTATCTCAATTTAAGTGCGGAGCTAAGTTTTTTATAATTGGAAATTTCTTCTTCAGACAATACCGTTAAAACATCCAAAGCCGGCGTTCGAAGACAAGAGGCAAGGCTGTGGGCCCTCATGGCGGAGTCCCACTGATTATGCTTTGCAATTGTGTTAAATTGACGTTCATAATCTGCCCATGGAATCTTTCCATCAAAAATTCGCGGTTTTGAAGGATAAAAGGGTTTTTCGTTAATTTGAGAAGCAACCCCAGGAAATCTTGAATTATTTAATTGACTTAAATGGGAATAACGAGGTTGAACCTGAGGCAGAGGCTCGGAAACGCCAACCTCGATATTTACTGTTGTTCTACAAATTGGGGATTCATCTATTCCCCTAATAAAAGGCACAGACCTTGAGTCTCGAACACCCTGGAACCGTCCTGGATGTTGGACCTGCCGAACAGCGGGAACGGGAACAGGAGAGGGAACAGGAGAGGAAAGCGGGGTAACGACTCTGGAACCTCGAGGGGTGACAGCCGGTTCTCCTGAGCCGTTTACCTGATAAACAGCCTGAAGAGCTGCCACAGTCGTCCGGAACAGTTCATGAAGACTGTTCTCGGATCATTCTTGAGTTTCTCTATCAAGCCTCCGCTGCTCCAACTGAGAGGCAATTTCCCTTTCTCGTTGTTCTTGTTCTCTTTTTCGCTGCCCTTGTTGATCAAGAAGCAGCTGGAGAAGTTACTGTTGTTGACGTTCAGCGGCTTCTTGTTGTTGGGACATGGTCTTCAGCAGATCAATCTGAGAGACCGCCGAAGGAATTGGAAGAGGGTCCACTGAAGCTGATGAGATTGTTTCGGGGACCCGCGGATTTTCTCTAATGAAAGGTTCTTCTCCGCCACTTTCCCTTCGACGTGAGCGCGTCATACGACTATTGCTCATAGTTAAAGTTCGCGCACTGAATTAACTCGATTGAAAAGAAACTCAAGATCCCACTTCTGACACCAACGTAACGTTCTTACACGTTACGGAAATAAATATGGATCCGCGAGTTTAATTATCAAGTGAAAATCAAGAGCGTGAATAAAATGTTATGAAAAAGCTTTAATTGCGTAATATGTTTTTCCTGTTTAAAGTCTGAAACAAGACTGTTTTTACAATAATGTTGGTTGACGCAGCAGCCTCATTCTTTTGAAAGACATAAGAGGTTTATTAACGTCTTTTATCTATGATGACTACTAGATCATTAAAAGGGGGCAAAACGGGTGATTTCACCCTTTGTAACAATATGTTTGTAAGCCCCCCGTATTTTCATTTTCCGTATCTGTTCTTACTACCTGATAGTTATTTATGTTTATCATACTTACTCCAACATCTTCGGTTACATGTTTTTCCGTTGAGCATAATATTTTCGGTCTGTTTTCGTTAATTAACTTCTGTATTTCATCCTTAAGATTGCTGAATCCCTGTGCATTTAGCATGATCATATCATTTCCTCTCTGCCTCTTATATTCTTTATATTTGTCATTCACACACTTTCGTCTTTGCCCTTTCCGTTGCTATTCACCACAGTACTGGATATATCCACTCGCTTTTTCAATTAATCTTTTATATATTGGACACCCATAGTTTGTTGCCTCGTGATCCACATTCACTTCTACTGCGTTGTACCTTCTATACATTCTACAGCAATTTGCGCACTTTTTTGATTTTTCTCTGCACTCTCGACCATCGTGTTCTTTCGCACATTTTCTACAGCTCCTTTGATTTTTACAATCACTTGCGATGTGATTGTATCCATAGCAATTATAGCACCTCAATACACTTATAGAATCGTCAATTTCAGAATTTTGGAAGCCCACTTTCATTTTTTCCGTTTCGATTAATTTTTAGTGTGTCTCCGGGTTGACTTCTAATGTTAGGTCCCACGCAGTTTTGCTTATTTTTACTTTCTTGACTACTCTCATGTCAAGGTCTTTTTCTTCATCGTTCAATCTATTATGTCGAATTGTATTTCCTATAAGTTCCTTTTCATCCACTTTATCTAGTTCGTTTTGAATACTTATCACTTTAATTTTTGGGAGTTTCTTTTTTGGTTTATATATCTTATACCTCGATCCCATATTTTTAGTTGATTCACTTCTTGGTTGTTCTTGATCTTATTTTTCTTGTACATCGAAAATTACTTTTCCCTTAGCTCCCCTCATAATTCTATCAATCCATGTTCCGAGTTCAGCTACGTTAACTTGATTTTTCATTCAACCTTCTGTTACTTCTCACGTTTGCTCGTTTACCGGTTCTATTATTACAGATTGCCTTGCACTGTTTTTCAACTTATCTGCTGTGACGTGGTATTTCGAACCCCGTCACATGGTTTAATCATCGCACTTTCCTACGTACGGAATATCGCTAAAAATACCGAAAGCACGTCTTAGGCCAATGCTCCAAAAAGAACGACTAGTTATCTTTAAGTGAAATTTTTTTTACTAAGCTAATTAAATTATATTTTCTCATTTTGTAACGCTCTACGAGAACCGACTTCGAGTCATTCGTTTCAAGATACCAGGACACTTCCTGACAGGGGTCACGTATCAGCTCAACACCGACCACCATCAACTACAGAAGAACGGATACCGCGGAAACCACTCGCGATGGATGCTTACCTAAGTTGTAAACAGGATCGTGCGTGATGCACAAACAGTACCTCCAACTATTTAAGACTTATCGGCCAGGAGCCGAACCACGAATTATTGCTTCTACCGCTCGGATGCATCGCCAGACTGCGTACAGGGCTGTGCGTCAAAAACACAGCAAAGCCTCCTGTCGACGATACTCATCAGCCTGGAGCTGAACCGACCATCACATCTATCAACTCGTTGTCTATCAAAAAAGGGACGGTTGTCTCTTCATGAACTGTCCCATCGAAAGGCTGTGGCGTGGAATACGCTAGACTATGCTGACCACGTGCAGCTGGTGGATGTAGTGTGGGGATTCGGGTCGAGGGCCATCACCACTAGATCGTTCCGGCATGAGGGCTCCAATGAGTGAGTGCCGGGATGCAGCGCTAACGAAATAGCCACAACGGGAAGTACCAGTAAAGCAAGGAGTGGTGCATAACCGGTCTCAAGACCAAGAGATCGGTAACGCAATATTATGGCACACTTCAATATCGCAACACATGAGTGGTACGACTTCCCCAGTAGTATGACAAGGTGGGTTCTGGATAGAAACACGTTCTTTACCGACCAGGCCGACCAATCCGCCTATACGTGCATCCCAGACGCAAACCCTTGAAGGTTACCCCCACTCTCGTAAGATGGAATGTGCTCTGCTGACCGCTCGTCGGTAAGAAAATCTCCCAAATGACTATGATCATCGGTAAAAAATCCTCCAAATGACCATGATTGTCGGTAAAAAATCCTGTAAATGACCATGATCGTCGGTAAAAAATGCCTAAAATTGCCGTGGTGTTACCCCTTGTGGGATAAATTGTGCTCTTTGTCGGTAAAGAAAATCATGCTCATCGCGCGGAATCGATAACTGCATTACCGAGCACACTTCGTAAATCCTCGGGCGTTCGAGCGGACCCCGTGGATCCTCGAACGTTCGACCGAGAATCCTGGCATGTGTCAGGTTTCAAAAGCTTCCAGAAGGTTTGAGAAGATTCTCACGGCCTTGAACGTATCTAGACTGACAAACAATTCGTGCAACGTGTTTAGACTGGATGGTGAGCGGTATGCGGTCAAAGGATTTCGGTGCGACGTTGAATTCTGAAAGACCCGCTCTGGCCTTGAAAGAATTTTAGACAAACAATTCTCGGAATCGTCCGACGAAAACAATACTCGGAATCGTCCGACGTGTTTCGACTTGACGGCAAGCAACCTGCCGACAACGGATTGCGGTGCGACGTCGAATTCGGGGAGGTTCTGAAATTTGTACGCGGCTGCTTTGACCCTGAACGAATGTAGGTTGACAAACAATGCGTTCGGCAAGTTTCGACTTGACGGCGAGCGGTCCGGGACCGTTATAAAAAGCTTCTTTGACCCTGAAAGATTCTCGGAATCGTCTGACGAATACAGTACTCGGAATCGTCCGACGAGTTTCGACTTGACGGTAAGCGGCCTGCGGACAACGAATTGCGTCGCGCCGTTGAACTCTGGAAGGTTCTGAAATTAACTCTATAATAAAGACAGAGGTTCTGAATCAACGGTTAATATTGACGATGCAAAATATTTTAATGAAAAAAACAACTCAAGATTACAGTTTTACATGAAATTCATAATGCTGATATATAAGTGTTCTTACTCGATGGTATCGTACCCATGCTTTAGACAATGAAATTGAATAACTGTTCGAGTAGATATCAATTGTATTTTGTGTTTGAGTAAAAAATTTCGCAGTAACAATACGTTTTGAGCTGCACAGTTCGGACGTAATATAGCGTGATGCGGACAGTTTGAATTCGTATACGACATTTTATTCAATTTCTGCAACGACGGACAACCCAAATCCATCAAATCAACGACTTCAACTTTTTCACCCAGAATTTTCTGCGGCTAACTTTTCTTCTCCGAACCGTTTACGTAAACTGTCGAAGCATCACGCAGCGACATACATTCAACGGTGAAGTCGAGCTTCTCGAAAGGTGAATCACCACCTTCCCAGGATAGTCCATGATAATTCCGTGACAGCCACAAAATTTCGC
The DNA here is from genome assembly GCF_021901495.1 of Neodiprion virginianus. NCBI lineage: Eukaryota > Metazoa > Arthropoda > Insecta > Hymenoptera > Diprionidae > Neodiprion > Neodiprion virginianus. The sequence goes on from NC_060877.1 coordinate 16,739,246, forward strand.
TTTTGAATGGAACGAGTAAATAATTCCAATCGTACGGAGGTTCGAAGAGAAAAATTGACGGGTTGGCCTCTTCGTCGAGTGACACAACTGCCAACTCTTTTAGTGTAAAACCGGGACCCGGTCTTCTGAATCCTTGTACGTCGACTATGAACTCCATCGTGAAAAATACTGAATCGATTGTCACAACGTTCAAGGTTTTTATACCAATTTCCTCACCCCACCACTCAGCGGGTTATATTCAATTATTCGATCATGTGAAATCAAGCAGTAGGCAGATGTACCGGTAGGAAAGTTATTTTTAACTTCAAATTCGATACGAACATCTACCGGTCCAGATTTCAGAGCCTCGTTTTGTTTCGAACAGTCGATGAAAATCAAAGGTTCGTACTGTGAAAATTCGCTCTTCGTTAACAGAGGCTCGGGTTCATTGCTGTAATAGGTGGCTTGAAAGTTTGCGTACATCTCGTACAGTAATGCAAAGCGATTGTGACTGATGTCCAAGTTCAGGTTACCGTACGGATAATACTCGGAATTCAAGAGGAGCTTGACGTCAGTAATGTTACAGTGATTAAGATGAGTGGCATTTTTGCCGGCTTTGTTTTTTCGATTCGTTTGAAGACCGAGCATGACAAATCGCGGTTTTTCCAAATGGGTGGACGTTTTCACAGTCCAAACGTGTTTCGTGGTTGACGGTAGCAAAGGATATTCGTACAACTCTCAACTGCGGAAGCTCATGGAGACCGGTGTATCTTTTCTAATAAAATTCAACAGTGCAATATTTCGTTGATCCAAGAGCTTCATATAGGGTACTAATTATTCCACCTGATCGATCCCGATTCTGAAGTCTTCGTCTTGATTTTGAACAATGGCATTTAAATCATTTTTTGATCTTGTAAGAATCAGCTCGTGTTTCGCATTAACTATGATCTTGCGATAGTCTTCAGCGAAGCCCAATATCATGCTCAAAGGAATACCTACGTCAAAGTTGCCATCGGCATCAGGTAATTTTTTCGTTTCCTGAACATCGAGCCATCCAGCATTTTCCATAAGATAACTTTGACCAGGGTTGAGCGAAGCGGAACCTTTCAGCAGGCTGGTCCGACCAACATTTTTACATTTATCAATCTCTACAGCGTTTAGTTCGTACCGTACATCTTCGAACAAATGACAGATGGCGTTATTGACTGAAGTTGTGATCGCCGCTGCAGTGCCGTCCGATTTGAGCAATATTCGAGAGATCTGCAGCGAACTCTTTCGCGGTAATACGCATAAATCTTGATGCTGAACGGTGATTCGAATCTCATCGCTGTTATTGAAAGTTGACGATGCGTACGGTTTGTGTGCGTGTATTTCTCGGTAGGCGATTGATTCGTCAAACACCACAAGTGTTTGAGTGCTCAAGATTTCCTCCTCCATGGTACGTAGCATACAACGAAGCAGCAGAATCGCAGTTTTATTTGTCGGAAATTTCTTTTCCTAAAGGTGTCAGCCTTAGACCCAAAGCTATCAGGAACCCCACGTTTCGACGTGTTAGCGGTTCGAGAATCGATCAATTGACTTGATCAGGACATGCTGGCTGACTGATATAACTCTTTTTGGACAATCTGTTATACAGGGTGTCCCTAAATTGCCTCCAACGGACTAGCCAGCATGATACCTCGTTAAAATCCAACCGAGAATTTCTTTTCCGGAAGCTCGTCCGACGCATAGTTTTTGAATTATAAGCGATAGCGCTAGGCCAATCAGAGTGCACCATTTCATCCAGATTTGCCGCCACGGAAATTGCTGTTTTGTTCGTCTGGGTGAATTATTATTATTCATTTACGAATTAAATATCGGCACCTCCCTACTCTAACTGCTGTACCCCTTGTGCTTGAGGATGCGCTTTTGTTCACATACACAAGTGTGCCCCCATGGATGAGCGGCCGGCAGCGTGTGCCGCGGCAACAATACCGTGGTCAGCGCCCGAGAAGGGGTACAGCAGCGAGAGAGGGGAGGTGCCGATATTTAATTCGTAAACGAATAATAATAATTCATCCAGTTGAACAAAACAGCAATTTCCGTGGCGGCAAATCTAGACGAAATGGTGCACTCTGATTGGCCTAGCGCTATCGCTTATAATTCAAAAACTATGCGTCGGACGAGCTTCCGGAAAAGAAATTCTCGTTCGGATTTTAACAAGGTATCATGCTGGCTAGTCCGTGGGAGGCAATTTAGGGACACCCTGTATACAATACCCATCTTTTATTGCGATTTGATGTGCATTCTCACAGTTATAACTTCTGCGCGAAAATTAACAAGATCTCCGTCTTGATCGACTAACCGAAGCTGTACGTGATCTATGGTCTTGACGGTGATCGGGAGGTAAATGACGTGCGACGGCACTTCCACGATCTTATATCCCGGTGGAACAATAGGGAAAAATTCGTAAATAGTATGCACTTCATGTCCATTGACGTAGTCGCCCGTTGTAATGGTGCATTCGGCTCGCAACGCGTTGACCTTGAGAATAGTTACAGGCATATCTAAATGGTGAGTTTAGTTAGCTGCCAATACGCGCAGTGTCAATCCGCGAAGCTGACCAATAGAATCTTCAGGTTCCAAATTTACTATGTGGTTACATTTGATTTCGCTGCATAACGTATTATTGTTAGGCTTTATGCTAATTTTAATGTCGGTATTTTTTATCGTCTTGAACATACTTTTCAATAATCTTGATTACGTAGCTGTCAGTGGATGTAGCGACTACCTTATCGGCTACGTATATTTTATTGTGACCGACATCAACGTTGGGAATGGAATTGAAGGTTAACAGTTCAACTAGACCGAGAACATAATTTTTGTTCAGAGCAAGTTCGATCGGAGGAAAATATTGCGCTTCGAGAATCGAAGACGTTCCCGATATCGTTAATGTAAACGAATCATCCATGACTGCAAGTGCTCGACTGACGTTATTAAATTACGTGCCATGTTTATATAGCTCATCGCTTAGAAATTTCAGACACAAGTGTTCGCAATCGAATGTACTGTAATCCTGATATCTTTCGTCGTTGAACTTTACGCTACCAACACCGAGATATTTCACAAGGTCTAACGGCGGTTGAAGATGACCGAAACTGTCGAAGTAAACTACATCGCTGCCGCGTTTCTTATATGCAACCCAGTGTGTCCCAGGGCCATCTTCATCGTCGAGATTGACTACAGCTGTTTCGTTTTTACGCGGCCCGGTTTTGGGCATTTCGTTGCGCATAAAGATACCTCAGAAGTATGGAATTTTCATGATTTTTGCATACTTCAGCAAATCCCAGTTGGTCAACGCTCGGCGTGGTAGCTTGACATTTAGTTTTTTGAAAGATGAAGACCGAAACCCTTTTAATAAGGTTTGAGATGGAGACCTTAACCTAAGGCGATCGCTTCCATCGTTTTGTTATGCCGTTTGCTTACCTCCAATTCTCGTTTAGCCGCGCTAGCATCGTTTACAGCCTTTGCTGTACCCGCAGTACCTCCCGCCAACGCACCCGTAGCGCTAAGACCGGCAAAAATAGGTATGAGAAAAGGTAGAAGTCCGCCAAATTTTGAGGGTACCGGTAAAACGCGCGGTGATCGGACATTAAGTTTACCACCTTCTTTTTTCAAAGCTTCTCGAGCACCTTTGAGTGCAGACTTGATGCTCGTTTTCGCGTCGTAGCTCCGAATCATAGACTGTTTTGCCGCTCGTTTCATTTTGTTCAAGGAAACGTTCTAAGGTTTTCGACACCTCATGCCTAACTTTTTTTTACCTTCATCGTATTAGCTACAGCCCAAGCGGCTGCCCTTTTACCCAAATTTGCGTCCTTTGCGAGAACCCGTTTCCAGGCTTTTTCGGCTAATATTCTATCCGCAGTGCTTCTAGTTTCAAGGTTCTCACGATTTTTCGAGTACGCTATATCGTGTGCCTTACATGATGCATCGAGAGGATTGATACCGGTATCGCCTCTCGCGAGTCTTTTCGTCAACTTCGTACCAGGACCATAGTATTAGTAACCGGGAACATGCAACTCGATCGGAAGTTTGTTGATAATGCTATTGACCAAACCTTTCCCACTTGATCGCTTCTGTGACTATCACTTACGATGACGTGTGTGCATAATCATGTCCGCTCTGCGATTGAGAGAAAGTTGTTATAAACGATGCATTTATAGAAAATCCAGTCAGTGACGTTCGAGATGAGGTTCGAGACACAATCGACCTAGCTGCCCGTGATGAATTTTGACAAATTCACGCAGCAGAGTACAAAACGAAAAAAATGTCGTGGCGAATTGTTGCCGAGTAGTGTACGTGGCAAACTGTGGCAAAACCACCGCATTATTTTCGCTTATAACGCATCCGAACAGTTTGAGGTTCGGAAACCTGTACGTTTATTCAAAATCTCTCAATCAACCAAAATACAAGTTTTTGAGTCACGTGCTCGAAAATGTCGACGGTGATCACCCCTTCAACGAGCAGAAGCACGTCATTGCATCGAACGAGACGCAGCCTAACTCGATCATGATATTCGATGACGTAGCGTGCGAGAAGCAGGATGACATACGCGCGTACTTTTGTATGGGTAGACATCACGATGTAGACTGTTTCTATCTTTGTCAGACGTACGCTTGAATCCCTAAGCATCTCGTGCGCGACAACACCAACTTGCTGGTCTCATTCAAACAAGATGAGATGAATCTGATACATGTGTACAACGATCACGTAAACACCGATATGTCGTACGTGGAGTTCAAAGACTTGTGTGCGGCATGCTGGAACGGTGACAAATATGGGTTAGTAGTGATCGACAAAGATAGAGAGCTCGGTAATGGTCGGTATAGAAGGGGATTTGACAATTTTATAAACATGACGAAAGAATAAAATACGAGATCTTCGAAGCCGACGAAACAGTAGCTGTCCAGAACTAGTTGTGTCAACATGCAGGAAATTTGTCAGGAAAAAGAAGTCTTGCATCGTATCGCTCAAGCGAGTGATGCGATTCGTCGTAAGCATAGAATCCTCAGGATGAAAAAGAGTTGCTGCAGGATGTATATCTCCAAACCTGTGTTAACCCCGCTGCAAGAATTGGTCAATGTTTCTCGAGCCACGAAACTTGTCAAGAAAGAGGTGAAGGAAGAACCCAAAACTGAAACAAAGGATGAGCCGAAGAACGGAATGGAAGCAGGAGATTCTTTTGCAACTGCAGAGGAAGAGGATCAAACTGTCACGGAATCGTCGGTGAGATCAGAAAATGAATATCTTGAGATGCTCAACGATGAACAAAGACAGTACGAGTTGGATACCGTGTACGGGGTACGGAGTCTTTCTACTGTCGGGCTGATGGTTGGTGACTCACGGATAAGCTTCGAGCGCGATTCCGTTCGCATAGGCGGTACGCTATATCCGAAAACTCAGGGACTGCTGGAGCTGCTGTTCAAAAAGATGCCCAATAGCGCTCACGTTACCCGCAACGACGGGGAGAATTACAGAAATATCCTTCTCGCAACAAATGCTCACAGAAAGTACTATAGCGCCACCAAGTCTATCCGAAATGCTCAGAGCGACAAATTCAAGCATTTCATTGCTGAGCTGCTCAATATTTCTACATCAGGCAAAGGCGTATCACCATCGTCACAGATGTGGAAGCGTACGGGCAAAAGTGTTTTGCTACCTCAGGCTTTCGTTACTCGACAAGGTGTTGAGACAGATCATATTTTCTGGGACGACGCTAACGAGCTGGTGGAACGTCTTCGTTTGCTTATGGCATCTCAAGCGGCTGGGAATACAAGTCACAACAATGTAATTATATCGATTCTGGAAGAATTACGGGAAGCCAGAATCATTTATTAGCCAATTCTCGTCGACTCTGCAATCATTGACGAGATGAGCGTCGACGTGTTTGGACGTCAGCTGAATAAAAACACAGCTGCGAGCACTCGCGGTCCTACGGGTGTTGGATTCCAAATAACAGCGGACGGGCATTACGATATACGGAACAAGAGACTGTGCAATGTCGCAGATCCCGCAGAGCCGAACAATGCTGTAACTTCAAAAACCTTAAGACGAAAATTCAGCATGCTGCAAAAACAAATCGACAACCTTGATCAAATGATCAAAGCTTTGGCGATCACCACGCAGAAAGCCTTGGATACCTTCTACACAAACTTTAAAACAGGCTGTCGATTCGAAACGCTGAAATCATTTTCAAATTAGGCACCAGACTAAGAGCGTTGGAATATGAACGAGAAAAAGCAAGCACTGGTGATGGAACTGCATAAGCCTGCACGCCGGAATTACCCGCGTCGACGTGTAGACGTGAGCGGTATCGACGAGACCTGGCAGACGGATCTTGTTGATATGACGTCGTACGCTAGACAAAACAAAGGCTACAAGTACATGCTCACAGTCATTGATATTTTTTCAAAGTATGCGTGGGCCATACCGATAAAGAGCAAGTCCGGAGACGATGTTACGACGGCAATGGAATCTGTGCTTGCCCAAGAACGGGTACCGAAAAATTACACCTTGACAGAGGAACGGAGTTTTGCATCTCGAAATTTGAATCGTTTATGACACGTTACGGAATCAAACTCTACTCCACGTACAGTAATTTGAAGGCTTCGATCCGTGAACGTTTCAATCTGACGCTGAAAGGTTGAATGGGGACACGGTTCAGTATGCATGGAAGCTACAAGTGGCTCGACATCTTATCTGATTTGGTTTCGGCTTACAACAACGCCAAACACCGAACCATAAGAATGAAACCGTCGGGTGTCACCGTTGCAAACGAAAGGCTGTTATTACGTCAGGCGTACGGAAGGCTTCGAGCGATACCTACCATATCGGCAAAATTCAAATCTGGTGACAAAGTTCGAATCAGCAAATTTCAAAATGTCTTCGACAAAGGTTACACTCCTAATTGGACGACTGAAATATTCACGATCAGTCGAGTGGAAATTACTCATCCTGTGACGTACAAGCTCAAAGACTACCGAGATCAACCCATCGCTGGTGGTTTCTACGAACAAGAGCTCCTCAAAATCAAGCATCCGGATATCTATCTGGTGGAGGTGCTCAAGAAGTGTGGAAAAAAAATATATGTTGAATGGTTAGGTTTTGACAATACACACAACAGTTGGATAAACGAATCGGACATGTAACATTTGAATAAATGAATTTTTCTTGTAAAAAACGTATGTGCCTCTTTATTTTATATCCGACACATAACAAGTATGCATCTTTACTTTTTTAGACGATCGACAGACATATGCATCGTCGTACAATTTTTTATATTTCGTAGCGTTTTTATTCACCATCCTACATAATAATAATATTTTATACATCATGGTACAGTTATAAATTGAGTCCTACATAGATTACGATACGGTCATTATAAAGCTAAGACGCAGGCTTGTAACCCCACGGAAGCGTGTCGGTTGTGTTTTGAAACACGATCCGCTTGTCGCCATTCCAGCTCAGTGCCACTTTCTGCTGTTCTACGGTGAATACTAGACTGGGCTAAAAAAATTGACTATTTTTTTTATTGAAAAATATATTGAGAATATCATTCAGTATGGCAAAAAAAAAATTTCATGAAATTTTAAGCCCTTAATATTAACTTTAAGAGGTCTATCATCGCTATTTTTGATTTTTAGTAATAATTTGATGTTTTACGTCAGAACTGTCGAAATATTGAAGTGAAAAAAATTATGTTCACTTATCCCTTCATAAAATTAAATTCCCTACAAAAAAGGTCTTTTATAGATTTTTGTCAGACAAGCCGTTTCCGAGTAATTAAGCTTAATAAATTGATATAATTTCTCGAGAATTAATCGAGAATTAATCGAGAAATTATATCAAGTTATTAAGCTTAATTACTCGGAAACGGCTTGTCTGACAAAAATCTATGAAAGACCTTTTTTGTAGGGAATTTAATTTTATAAAGGGATAAGTCAACATAAATTTTTTCACTTCAATATTTCGACAGTTCTGACGTAAAACATCAAATTATTACTAAAAATCAAAAATAGCGATGATAGACCTCTTAAAGTTAATATTAAGGGTTTAAAATTTCGTGAAATTTTTTTTTTGCCATACTGTATGATATTCTCAATATATTTTTCAAAAAAAAAAATAGTCAATTTTTTTGGCCCAGTCTAGTGTATACGTCATGCTCTCGACTCAATATCAAAAGCTGATTTGAGGATAGATTTTTACGTTTCAAAGCACATTCCAAATAATCGTTGGAAGTTATTTTTCTCAACGCTGATCCTCTAATACCTTTGTCACGTTTGTTGTCTTTTTCATCTCCCAAGACTCGGAATGCGTACAATTTAGCTCGTAATCCTACAAATTCCAACATTATTTTCCCGTTATTCTCGTCTTTCATCAAGCCGAGAACTTTTTTGTTTGCTCGAGGCATTCCATGAAAGTTGTCAAGCGGATAATCAGACGTGTCGAATTCATGCAAGTCCTCCTTCATATGTTCGTATATGTCGGGAACGGTAAAATTGTGAATCAAACTGTCGGTATCCGTATACATTAATTTTGCTCGGTTGCCAAATTTCAGCTTGAAATAATTATAATGAAAATCATAGATATATGTTTCAGACAGATCCAGGATGGAGAAACCTGCATACAATGGTTCATTCAATTTGACTTTCGTCTTACTCATTTCGACGATAATCATCTCTTTGTCGAAAACGGTGCAGCTGTGAAAATTAGGCTTGGCTATGGTAGCTCTAGCACCGTACCGTCCATCCCATTCGGTGATCAATCAAACATATCTGTACTTTCGCACGTTTTGCATTGTTTTGCCAAAAACTGCGTTGTTCATCAGTTTGTAAAAATTTTTCTCGAATTCGTTGTCAGATTTTTTGCGCCAATCGGTATTCAAATCTATACATTTTTTGAGCCACGGGGTTTGCCTGAATTAGAGAACTCTGTGAATTTTGAGTAATTTTAAGCCTAATTGTGAGCATTGTTCCAAAACGCTATAGTAAACAACGTAGTCTTTCTTGGAAAATAGCGTGGGTGTCAATTTTGGCTGTTTATTGTTCGAAATCGGGGGTACATAGTGCTCCAGCCACAATGGTACATCTTCATGAGTTTCATGCAGTTCCGCAGAATATTCCAAATCTACCCCCAGCATGTAACCAAACTCCGCATTGTCCGAGATGGTAAGAACATCGCATGATCTGAAGTCTGATACCAATTCGAAGAAACTGTATAGCAGAGCAAAGCTAATAGCAGTACCGTACAAATTATCAACGTCAAAGTACATGAGATAAGATTCTTCGACCTCAGGATCGAATTCCTCTCCCATATATATGTATTGTTGGCCTTTGCGTATGTGTTCGAACACTGTGACACACCACCTCGAATACCCTTTTCGATAAACATAACCATGTCTATGTCGGTAAGAAGCTCGAGTTCGATGCCTGTACATTTTAACATTGCATCAAACGACAGACCGGGCGCTGTGTAGTAATGTATCGGGTCCAGTTTGTACGTCGTCCAACAGCTCTGTCGAAAATTTTGAAAAACGTCAGCCAGTAAAAACACGTCCGTTTGTAAATACAAGTCCGAATACTCTCCCAAAGTTTGAACGTTAAAAGTTTGCCACACGTCGCACGCGTGTGCGTAATCGTCGTCTCATTTATTCCGGTCATTCAATTTTGAATAAATCTGTTGTTTAGCTGGTAAATGTTTCTCCTCGAGCTTTTTCCAACCGTCAAGGTATTCGTAAGGAAAGACACCTTTCCTAGTCAATAACCAAAATTTGTTCAAGCTACAGCAGAATTTACGTGTTATTGTTTTTTGACAATCGTCCAGATACGATGATGATTTATCGAGGCTGCTCTGCATGAAACGGTACGAATCTATGAAACGGAAAGTTACATCCGTTCCTTCACCGAATTTAGTGGAGGAAATGTACTTTTCTTAATTAACAGGTAATAGTTCAACAGTACCTTAGAATGACGTTGCCAGGGCTTTGATCAGAAAATGCGAATCGTAACCCGACAGGTTGTGGAATATCACTGGGATAGTGTGAAAATTTTGGTAATTTAGATTACAGCTGCGGTGAGCAGCACCACGGTACTGTCCCGTGAAATGACAGTGATCCCGATGCTTCACGTCTGTGGGTGTAGACGGTTTTCCACAAATATGACAGACTGCCGATAAATCAGATTCGTTGATCTGATTGAAATTTAGTGGTTCTATCGGTACAACAGCCTTGTAATATCCCTCTAACGAATGTGCCAATTCCTTCAACTCATTCACAAACCATTGGATGGAAGTTTCTCCGCGATTGATTTTGAATTTTGAAAGCGAATCGTTAAACGCACAATGTCGATAGTAAGCTATACCATACGGAAGATGCTTGTGATAAATTGCTCTATTGTCCCCAAAACTTTCATGTGTGGGCTGCAGTAAACATTCTAGATCTGCGGAAACGCAGAACGGAACGGTTTCTTCGTGTTCAAAAGTTTTAAATATGAGAATCTTGTTCTCTTCTGCTGGTAAGATTACTTTGGTTTTGTTTAAATTCATGCAATCTACATTGTGCTCGAACGAACATCTTTCAGATTGAAAGTGAGTCAAACATCTGTCACATAACCATGTACGACATTTATGTTTAGAAATTTGAGAAAATGTCAGCCGTGATGAATTCCGAATCCGTGCAAAATGATGTATTGAATTCTTTTTAATAGTTTCCACACCATCATCATCATCGTCATCGTCGTTTTCAGACTCTATTACTAAAAGATGGATTGTAGGCTTATCAGACTTGTTTCGGCTTGAATAAATGGGTACAATTTCACTGCGCTTTTGTTTTTCCGCACTGTCAATACCATAAACGTTAATCGAAAGTTTGTTAAGTTTCTTCAATTTTGGAATCTGGTTCAAAGACATTGGAAAATGCAAACCGTCGTATTGTAGTACTGAGCTGAAGTGTGGACATGAAGTGATCTCGCTAAGATTGTTGTTGACTGGAAAGAGGGCTGCGGTGACCGACCATAGAAAGCAACATGAGTCGCTGTTACAGATATTGACGACAGCCTTCTCATCTTGAATATCTTTGGGTAGTGGTGTGTATGTGAACACACCGCCTCGCAGTGGCACGTACTTGTTGATATTCACAGTCAAATTGATTATTTCAGTCTGCGACCAACCAGAGTCTCTCTCTTGAAAATCTTTCACCTTGGCCAACACTTTCTGCTTTACGTTCTCTTCGAACCACCCGTGTATGTCAGCTGGCTGGAGGATGATCTGGTTTTTGGTGATGAAATATTTCTCTTCTTCAACAAGTTCAGCGTTTTTGGTTATATTGAATTTACAACACAAGACATAGTTTGCTTTTAAACTTCCCACTTTCCGTAGCATTTTCTTCAGTCTTGCAATGACAAAGTGTTTCGCATCTTCCAAAAACCTGTTCATATCTTCATGCCGCAGATTCATAATGGCTTCCGTTCGAATTCGGCTCTCGAAAGCTGTCTCCAAATCTTCCCACCGTACTCGATTGCTTCTTCGTCGGCTTCGTAATCCGTCACCCACTTTTTAAAATTGTTGAAATTTGACTGTCAACGATTTCATAATTTCAATTGTAGTCAAAATTCTTGTCTTCTCCCCGATCGTTGAGGCGTTGTTGCGTAAGATTTTATTCAAAAGCCTGGTATTTTGGGTTCCGAATCAAATCTATTTTGCAATTTCTACCGGTGACGATTTTTCAGATAAAATCTTAAACGCCGTTTCCATGATTTGTATTAATTTCAAACTCCTTTCGGAATCCATGTTTCTTCTTTTTCCGATCACGCACTTGACAAAGATAGAGTTGCGAAGCTTGCTCTAGAATGACCGCTGTACGCTGACACGGTCCCTTCTATGGGTAAATACCGACGTGACTCACACATTGCCGAAAATTCGTAAACAACCGTATGCAATATTTTTCAGCGAAAAAAATTTCCTGATATTACTCGAACGAACCTGCAACGCTTGGAAGATGGCAAGGCAGTTCTTGGAACTTGGCGAAGAAGTTTCGCACGCCTCATGTACGAGAAAGAGCTGTGAGAGTGAACTTATCGCTAGAGTTATACATGGAACTGTGATAGGCTTAGTAGATATCGTTCACCGAGAGCGTTACGGGGATGTTTTACTTTGCCCGACGGTGTTAGTTTCACGATTTCGAGGTCTACGTACTAGTGCAGTAGGACAGAGTGAGAAGGATATATCCTGCAAACGTAACCGACAAGTGTCAACCACTTTATGATTTGGGATTAGTTTAATCGTGAACCTAAACATATGAAGAAGCTGTACGAAGAGTAGGGTGCTTCGTCCGTCAGATGAATTCATTAACAGTTGAGCTTGCAAACTGTCAAGGTGTGTGATTGAAATCAGTGCACTTATACAGTTTCTTTTTACCTTGAGTGTACAACAACAATTTTTCGATTTCACTTGAGTGAATAGAAATAATTTAATGTGTGTGCGTTTTTTTCCAGATTATTTTCAAGAGAAAAAAAATGAAGTGCGTAAACATTTTACAACATGTGCGGGTGCCTATGGAGTGGATATTCGAAATACCTTACGATTTTCTGGTACAATCAGTAAGGTTGGCAATGAGCGTGGACATGGCGAACGGTGACCGTGATGACGATAACAACCTTCGACATGACGTTATCGTTTACCAGGCGGGTGTGGCGGCCCGCCTGGTACGTGGTGAAGAGGGGGATTTTCTGTTTCAATAAATGTAAGAAAAATTTTCATTCACTTTTACAACTTTTAGAACAACTTTATTTGCGTTTTTTTCTTTCTAAAAACGAAAACCTTGAAACTCTTGTGACACATTCATGTCTTACGTTTCCAAAATATCATTTCACAACTTTTGGAACAAATTTGATAAATACTTTTGTGTGCGTGAGTGATACATCATATCTTAAATTTCCAAAATTATTGTCTGTTTCAGAGAGCTGTAAACAACAGCATGCAACGTAGTAGTAGTAATGGTAGTAGTATATCTAGTTATTGTACAGCAAAAAAAAAATAAAAGCTTTGTGAAAATGTTTTTACAATTTTCTTGAACGTTATGAAACGTAGAATACTTGAAAACTTCTTCGAAAGTTTTTTTTTGTTAAGTTTTTGAAATTGTTTCTTGATCACGTTCAGTAGTCGCACGCTCCATGCTGGTAAGAAGGAGACGCTGCACACGTTCTCCAGGTACGGTGTACGAATCAAGCGAAAGTCGACGCATCTTTGAATTCAATTTGACCATACTGGCCGCCCAGATACTGCAAAAGCAACCGCTCTTCCTCCATCGTCTGCACCAATTTCTGGTATTGGGTCCCGTCCATGTTCAGCAGTCGCATAATCCGTGCCAGTAAGAATACGCTGAATTCGTCGTTCAGATCTGTGACGACACGCTGTCCAAACCTCGTTTGGACTCGTCGAATATTGGTGACTTTGTAGATTTTGAAAATTTCTACCTCCGTCAATTTCTTTGTCGGTAGAAATTCGTTCACGCTTGCAACTTTGTACAGTTTTGTAAAATCCATTTTTTTTTTTTTAATCTTTAGCAGTTACGTGTTTCTTGATAAATTTAGATTTGCGAACTTTTTTGTCACTTTGTCGAGTTCTGACTTCCGTTAAATAACGGTTTTCAAGTCGTGAAAATGTTTTAAGAACAGATCGATTTGCTGTTTTAGTTCTGCGTTATTTGGAGTTCTCTTTATGAGAGCTGAAGGTGCAAGACTGTCTTTCGGACCTGAAATTCAGCCTTTCATAGCCGTATTCCTCCCACCAGGCACACAGAATCCTTGAAAAACTTCTAGAAGCTACCGAAATGATGTGTCTCCGATTCTACGTTAAAAGCTTCCAGAATTTAACGTCGCACCGCAATCCGTTGTCTGCAGGCCGCTCAACGTCAAGTCGAAACTCGTCGGACGATTCCGAGTATTGTTTTCGGCGGACTGTTACGTCCAGCATACCACTTCTCTCTATTTTTCCTACTCGCTAACTCTCCCACAGTTCTTACATTAATCTCATGGTCTCTGTGCTGTCCTCTTATCTCTACGTAGTCTCACGCTATTGACTATCACGCTTACTCCTCAAATTCCATTCCCTACTCCTAGCGCTGTCACACCTTTTCTGCACCCGTCCGTTTCACGTCTCGAGGTACACTCCTATTCTGACACTCGACAATTCCACATCTACCCTTCATATATATCTTTTCGCAACACACAACTCATTCCTACCGCTATCTCATGTTCTACGGAATAAACTTATAATCGACATATCAACATACTCCAGTTTATTCAATCCCATCCTGATTTCCGGTTGACCTGAAACGTAAAAGCGAAGCCAACCAGGTTACTCCTTCCGCTCAGGAGTAAACTCTACCCACGGACGTAACATTGGTGGCAGCGGTGGCCTTCGCTTTCCGGAAATCCAGTGATACAATTTCACGTGTGTGCTACGCATGAAGTGCCATCTGATAGACCGGTTCTGAAGTGTGCAAGCTCAGTGATGTTAGTAAAAAGTAATACCACTGTGTGATAGTGTTGAAGACACTCTGAAAGCCATATTCTACGTTAACGCAATCAACGATCTCTGATTCACACGAACGTCACAGACAAATCCGTATCTCCAAATCGATATTGCTGAAAGACTATCTCCTGCTGCTACTACGACGACATCTTCATTCTTCACGACTTCTAGTACAACACAACGCACACCGACGTCATCACCGGCTACAGACACGAAATCGCTGGACCAACATCCTCACGGAAGAATGCAACATTTTATTCCGTTCCTCCTCTTCATCTTCACTTTGTAAGTCGACAAATCCTAGATTAAAATTTACAGCATGGCTACCGAAGGCACTTTTCCGCACCTGCCTCTTAAAGATGCATTAGCTCTGATTCCCACGTTCGATGGCACTAATATGCCCGTATCCGAATTCATAACTAAAGTAGAATGTGCAAAACAAGCTGTCTTAGCCAGAGAACTGAATTTATTCTCCACACTCATTCGCACGAAAATCGAAGGCGACGCGAGTAAATATATAGAGTCAGATAATCCGGATTCTCTTCGAGATTTGCTATACTGCCTGAAACAGGCCTACGCGTCTAAACAACACCTCCCAGATATCCAGCTAGACCTCGCACAATCGGCACAGAGGCGAAACGAGAGTGTTCTAGATTACGGTGCTAGAATAAAACATCTGTTAAGACAAGCGTGCGAATCAATAGATGCCTCAGAATCTATCAGTGATGCTCAAGTGCTAAAGAAAAATATCAAAGAGACCGCAAGACTAAGATTTATCAAAGGATTACTAGACGAATGAGAAATAAGAGTAGCTCATGAGAATCCACAAACCCTACAAATGGCTATAGACACGGCCACCAAGACTGAAAAACTATTATCAGATAGACTTAAACTAGCCTCATACCGTGATACCAACTACGAAACACAAAACCATATAAAATGTAGTATATGTAAATTAACCGATCACATCGATAAAAATTGTCCTGAACAACCTTCCCTATTAGTAGTGTGTAGATACTGCAAGAAGGCAGGTCATAGTATAGAAGAGTGCAGAACGAGGCAGCGCAACAACACAACTTGCACGCAGTGTGGTGGCAAAGGCCACTCAAACGATAATTGCCGCTCAAATCGTTCCCAATATCCCCAGAATCCAAAATTCTACCAAAATTCAAGAGTTTTCCAAAATAACACTAATCGTCAACAACAGAACAATCCCAATACCCAATATCGAGCAAGAGACCGGACAAACCAACCTTTAGACCAGACGCGAAATGACAGTCAACGCTCACAACAGTATAACACACCAAATCCTTCACGATCGAACTTCAGGGTTAATTTCGTAACACAAGACTACTCGAACGAGAATTGCGATAGAGGCATCCACCCGGAAGTTTCATACGAAGCAAAGCAACATCGCGAATATTCAGGCAACGCGAACCATTTAAACGAGTTCAGGGACGGCCGCGCGGACGCATCGACCTCCCTCAAACCGGAGCAGCGTCCAAACCAAACGTCAGCTCCGTACAATTAGAATCTGGCCCTCCACAGATTCGAACACAATGCCCGCAGTCTTTGAATGGGTACGTGACACTAATAATAGATACTGGCGCTAATATTAATTTGTTAAAAATCGATAAAATCGACCCAAGAGTCCACGTCACAAAGACGGACATTAGGCAGATTTCAGGGATAACGGAAGAATCCATCAGAACAATAGGAAGTCTCTACATCGAGTTAGCTAATACACGCCACGAATTCCATCTTGTCGATAACTCCTTCCCTATCATCGAAGACGGTATACTGAGTGCAGACTTTTTACGTTCGGAAAAGGCGACTATCTGTTTCAAAAACAACTACCCTATCTCTCGCGAAACCGGCGTTATTCCCTTTAACAATCATAGAACCAAAACAAAAACACCACCGCGTATCCTCATAACATCTGTCACACAAACACCGAAGGTTCGAATAACCACCGGTGAACTCACACGACAACCCAGCACATTTATAGTTGACACCGGTGCTGATGTAAACATAATTAAACTCGGAGCAATACATCCGCATGTTCCGTGTAAATTACTCGAAGATCAGATCCACGTTACCAGTGCTATACATGAGCCAATAAAAGTAGTAGGAACAACTAGCATTCGAATCAGTGACAACCTTCATATATTCCATATAGTCGACGATCTGTTTCCGATACAAGAAGACGGAATCTTAGGATCGATATTTTTACGGAACGAAAATGCAACGATATCTTTCGATACAGAAAAAATAATACCGAGCAATACTAGCAAACCATTCAAACTCCTAAACGAAGACTACATATTGATACCACCACGAACGGCCCAGGTGATTGCACTGAAAATATCGAATCCCTCTGTAAAAACGGGATTCATAGAACAGTTGGAAGTAGGCGCTAACATATTCCTGGGACAGGCCCTGGTTACCAACCAACAAGGGTTTGCTCACGTTTATGCAATAAATTCCAACGAATCAGCTGTGGAAATAAGAAGACCAGTCGTAACACTAGAAGAAGTCGATGAACTCGCGAGCACCGCCACGCTCAGTGCAAAAACACACCTAACGCATACAAGTACTGCAAGCAGCGGACAGGTCTTACTAGCACAGGTCTTACACGAAAAACAAAAAAGGATCGAGAATCGCGTTCTTCCCACATCCCCAAATTACGATTCGAGACGCCTTGAGATTTTGAAAGAAAACTTACGATTGGATCATTTGAACGACGAAGAAAAACAATTAATAGGTAATCTTGCTATCGAATTCAACCATTTATTTTTCCTCCCGGGTGACACCCTGGGACACACAAACGTAGTCAGCCATACGATCCCTACTACCAATGACGCACCAATTTATACCAAACAATACAGACACCCAAGAGTACACAAAGACGAAATACAAAAACAAGTGACCAAACTCCTTGATCAGAACATTATCACACATTCTTCATCTCCTCACAATTCTCCGGTCTGGATCATCCCCAAGAAATCAGATGCTAGCGGCGAAAAGAAGTGGCGAATGGTCATTGACTTCCGGAAACTAAATGAAAAAACCATTGGCGACGCTTACCCGCTACCAAATATCGTCGATATCCTAGATCAGCTAGGTTTCGCAAAATATTTCTCAACGTTCGACCTGGCTTCTGGGTTCCACCAAATTCCAATGGATCCCGATCATAGCGCAAAGACCGCTTTTTCGACTCCCCACGGCCATTTCGAATATACTAGAATGCCATTTGGCTTAAAAAATGCCCCATCCACCTTTCAACGTCTAATGGATCAGGTTCTATCGGGATTACAGGGTACAGATATGTTTGTCTATTTGGATGATATAGTCATTTACTCCCGATCCTTGGAGGAACACGAAACCAAATTTCGGAAACTCATGAAGAGATTGTCTGATGCAGGACTAACCCTGCAGCCAGATAAATGTGAATTTCTGCGTAAAGAAGTAGCATACCTAGGTCACGTCATCACTCAAATGGATTGAAACCTAATCCGGAGAAGATATCAGCAATAAAAAACTACCCAGTTCCCAAGAATCCTAAACAGATTAAACAATTTTTAGGCTTGATAGGCTACTACCGAAGACTCATTCCTAACCTTACCAAAATTGCTAGATCTATTAATAATTCGCTAAAGAAGAATAGCCCTTTCCTATGGACAGCAGAACATCAATTTGCGTTCGAAACACTACGCGATGGTCTGTGTCGAGAACCGATACTGCAGTATCCAGACTTCGAGAAACCCTTCGTCCTAACAACCGACGCTTCAAAGTATGCAATAGGAGCAATACTTAGTCAAGACAAAGATGGCGAGGATTTACCAATCGCGTATGCATCTAGGGTGTTACAAAAGGCCGAAATCAATTACTCGGTGTCCGAAAAAGAATTCTTCGCAGTCGTTTACGCCGTCAAACATTTTCGTCCTTATCTTTACGGTAGAACCTTTACTCTGGTAACAGACTACGAACCACTAAAGTGGATCAAAAACGTACGGGACCCGACTTCTCGTTTAATGCACTGGAGACTGAAGTTGGAAGAATATTCGTACGTCACAAAACATAAAAAAGGAATAGCGAACTCTAACGCAGACGCGCTTTCCAGAAATCCACCTGTCGACTCTTTCCGAATTCTACCTATTACCTCAAAACGGCCACGACCCGATACAGAATGCTCATCTACTGACGCCCACAACCGCGCCAAAGTAGCTCACCAACACCCAACGCGTGCTCGCGAACCAGATACGCTGTCTTCGTCTACCAGCGCTCACAAACGCACCAAAATAGCTCACCAACACCCAACACGTGCTCGCGAACCGGATACGCTATCTTCATCTACCGGCGCTCACAAGCGAATGAAACATGTAGACCAGCACCCAATACGAGCGCATGAATTTGCACATGAATCCACCAACCCTTCCTCACGAAGACGAAACAAAGCCTTACAAGACACTTCGACTTCTACTGGTACCTCTGACTCAAATGCCAGTATAACTGACAATAGCAGCGCAACGGAGGCACCGATCGTAGTCGATAAAACGATCAAGCAAACTACGGAACGAATTCAACCACTCACCTCATCTGAATCAGACCAAAACTCCGGTAAGCCCCAAGGTCGTAGTGTTAAAATACGTGAAGAACAGTCCGACACACTGAATAAGCCGACACCCGAAGCCACTACCAGTGAAGGACGAAATTACGCCGCTCGATTCACGGAATTCGTAACAGATCTTAACCACCTACCATTAACGCATAGTAAATTTATTCAAGAGATACGCGCCAATCTCCTCGACAGACAAGATAACCTAGCCCACTGCATCTCGGTAGACTGCAAGACATCACGAGGAGTCGCGGGACAACTAATCAATAGGAAAATAATCACCCGAGATCAACTACAACAACTAGACCCTGAAGTAACGACCGTATTGACACTGCCACATGGTAACCGCCTCATTTACAATCTAGTAACCAAAAAATACCACTACCAAAAACCAACTGAAGAGACACTGTTCAACACCCTAGTAAATCTAAAGAATTGCTTAGAACAAGACAAAGTCAAATCGCTTTCGATTCCAAGACTAGGCTGCGGCTTAGATAAGTTAGACTGGAACCTTGTTAATCGGATGATCCATTACATATTTAAAGACTCCGACATAACGATCACCATTTGTAATTATCAAAACCCGACTTATGACTCGACATCTTCTGAATCTGAAGCAGACGCATCAACACCCAGAATCCCTGCTCCCCCTTTAACTCGTCGGCCAATGCGTCGGACCGGCACTAGGTCAGCTCCAAGACATGCTCCGGTTTCTACTCCCTCGCGCTACCCAACTGATATCTCGGAGAGTGACTCCGTGACACATGATCCGGAGTCAGCTGTTGAAGACACGGATAGCGATGCCTCCGTTGTACCTACGGCAACGCTACCACCTTTAGGCTCACAACGTCGCGACAATCCCGAAGAGCGAAAACCGGACCGCCCCCATATTGACAATGACAACTTTTGTTGCTTAGATTACTTCATACAAAATCAAAATGACATATTACCAACACCCAACGTAACCGAAACTAATGACGGACTTCTCATGTTGTGCGATAATTACGCTCATTTCGTATCAGCTAATTGTGGTTGGACAGAAGGACTAGAAAAACAGTTGATAGACGGAAATCTAATAAGCATGGAATCTTTTCAAAACCAGAATCCAGAAATATCCGACGTAATTAAAACTCGGTTGAAAAACAACAAATACATATTTACCCTCGTAGTGAAACCACGTCAATCAGACCCGGGCAGACTTGACGACATTTTCTACACGTTAGTTAACTTGAGGATTATCTTGTCCGGACTAGACATTCGGTCCATATCATTCCCCATGTCAGGACCAGGAGTTGATGATATTCTACGATCTATCTTTAAAAAACTCATTTATCACATTTTTGCGGATTCAGACATTCGAGTAACACTTTGTAGAAATACTACAATTATACCAGACGAACGATTACGCGAAGACATGATCAGAGAGTACCACGAGTCACTGATCGGAGGACACCAAGGTGTTACAAAAATTTTCAATAAAATAAGAGAAAAATATTTTTGGCCAAATATGAAAAAGCAAATTCAAAATATCATCAGATCTTGCGGCAGTTGCCAGAGGAAAAAACTAGTCAGGATCAAAACAAAATTACCCATGGCAATCACTGACACGCCCGCAGAAGCCTTTGACAAAGTGGCATTAGATATTGTTGGACCTCTACCCCTTACTAAATCGAACAACAAATATCTCTTGACGATACAATGCAATTTGACAAAATTCCTGGACGCCATCCCTTCACCTGATGCCACCGCCAAAACTATAGGCGCAGCATTCGCAAAAGAATACATTACACGTTACGGTGCTCCTCGAGCAATACTTACAGACCAAGGACAGAATTTTATGAGCACAGTCATCAAACAGCTTTGTAAACTCTTCAAAATTAAACAACTACGAACAACCGCCTATAGACCGCAATCAAACGGCTCATTAGAAAGAAGTCACCTTGTAATTACCGAATACATCAAACATTACACCAACGAAGGTAAAGACTGGGATGAATTCATACGTTCCGCCATTTTCTGCTATAATACAGCAAAACACGACAGTACACATTATTCACCTCACCAGCTGATCTTCGGCTCGGAAGCTAAACTACCGACAGATGCGATACTAAGCAACACATCCACGCATACATACGATACATTCCTCCTCGATCTAATAGCGAATCTCACAGACATCCGTAAACGTGCCGCGTTGAACCTGAAACAAACTAAACAGAAAAGTAAAGAACACTACGACAGAAGAATTAACCCACAACGATTTGAAGTAGGACAAACTGTCTACCTATTGAACGAAACAAGGTCAAAATTCCAAGATCATTATAAAGGCCCGTATGTCATCAAACGAATAATAGATGACGTTAACGCCGAAATATACCTCACGCTAAACAAAACTAAAATAGTTCATCTCAATAAACTGAAAATCGCACATACATAGTAAAATCCCACATTAACCCCTTCAATAGCTACTACAGTACAACCGACAATAGCATGCTACCATATTGCCTGCGATCGCGTTACATTACGTCTCATACTCTTGCATATCGCTGCAGGATATCGCAAAACAAGCTACTGATATCAGCACACACCACCGCACACAGCGCTATATGTTGCACATCAAAGACACTCTTACTTACAGCGGTGTTGGTTTGCTATCTCTCGCAACCCTATACTTATTCTACCGTCACTCATGCCTCGGCAAGGTCATTACTCTGTGCACACATTGCAAAACAAAAAAGACGAACCAGACATTTAGAGCCATACAAACAGGGTATGACAATCCATTCGAGCTGAACATTATTCACCCACCTACTTCTTCTGTCCTACCCATTCCCAACGAAGTAAAAACCCATCATGCAGTTCCTCACACACCACCTCTGCTTCCTTTAAACCCACCCACCTTACGAAAACCTTATTACAAATAGGCAATTACTATATTGCTATCAAGATCTGCTGTTGCGCTGTCAAACAGACATAAATAAAATAAATACTTGTGTACACTACTGTACTAAAATAATTGTAGTGACGATCTTATACCCTTAGTTTAAAATTAGCCCAAAATATATCTACACTCATAACCAATATCATTGTAAAAATAGGTCAAACTCTGTATCTCGATATATCAAGAAAAAAATATGGTATTACTTAGTACCCAGCTAATCAAAAAAAATCATTGTTGTTTAGTCGTAAGTACTAACCCGCTTCCATGCGCATTAACTCCAGGCGCCTAGCTTTAAACAACATTATGTAACCATAGTATTATAACTATATGCCTTACGCTCATACGTAATCCAGAATATAAACCATACACTACCTATAATAAGAAAATTGTAAAACTAATTGTAAGCACATACTTTAAAATCATGTTTCACATTTCCACCTTCTTGCTTCCCATATTCGGGACCATACCTACCGCTATGCTCCCTCTGACGGGGGGGGGTGTTACGTCCAGCATACCACTTCTCTCTATTTTTCCTACTCGCTAACTCTCCCACAGTTCTTACTTTAATCTCATGGTCTCTGTGCTGTCCTCTTATCTCTACGTAGTCTCACGCTATTCACTATCACGCTTACTCCTCAAATTCCATTCCCTACTCCTAGCACTGTCACACCTTTTCTGCACCCGTCCGTTTCAGGTCTCGAGGTACACTCCTATTCTGACACTCGACAATTCCACATCCACCCTTCATATATATCTTTTCGCAACACACAACTCATTCCTTCCGCTATCTCATGTTCTACGGAATAAACTTATAATCGACATATCAACATACTCCAGTCTATTCAATCCCATCCTGATTTCCGGTTGACCTGAAACGTAAAAGCGAAGCCAACCAGGTCACTCCTTCCGCTCAGGAGTAAACTCTACCCACGGACGTAACAGGACGATTCCGAGAATTGTTTGTCTAAAATTCGTTCAAAGCCAGAGCGGGTCTTTCCGAATTCAACGTCGCACCGAAATCCTTTCACAGCATGCCGCTCAGCGTCGCGTCGAGTCGAAACACGTCGGACGAATTGTTTGTCAGTCTAGATTTGTTCAAGGCCGTGAGAATCTTCTCCAACCTTCTGGAAGCTCTTAAAACCTGACACATGCCAGGATTCTCGGTCGAACGTTCGAGGATCCACGGGGTCCGCTCGAACGCCTGAGAATTCATGGAGTGCGCTCCGTAATGCAGTTATCGATTCCGCTCGATGAGCATGATTTTCTTCACCGACAACGAGCACAATCTATCCCACAAGGGGTAACACTACGGCAATTTCAAGCATTTTTTACCGACGATCATGGTCATTTAGAAGATTTTTTACTGACAATCATGGTCATTTGGAGGATTTTTTACCGACGATCATGGTCATTTGAGAGATTTTCTTACCAACGAGCGGTCGGCAGAGCACATTTTATCTTACGAGAGTGGGGGTAACCTTCAAGGGTTTCCGTCTAAGATGCACGTATAGTTTGAAATAAAGAAGGTGTTTCTATCCAGAACCCCCCTTGTTATACTACTTTTTTTCTCAGCAACGATGCCGTACAGCCGAGGGAAAACATATCCGACCACCTTCCAACGTCCCGATACCTCGATACCTGTCAGCGAAGAAGAAGAAAACAAGCGGCGAGGGATTAGCGCCGCCTACCTGTAGACCAGACCTACACGTCCTGCTGGCCCAATCAGAATAACGGAAATTTGAGGAAGAATCACGTAACAGCAGCACAACGAAATTCAGGATCACCGCTCGTCTCGACACTCTACGTTCAGTTTTCGATTAAGCAAGACGTGTTATCGCTATCCGAAAATTCAGTTTCTCGCTTTATTACCGCATCTTCGGTGCCTGTTCTATCTTCTTTTCACGTAAGTGAGGTTCCATTTCTATTTTGTGAAGCCACTCTCTCTCTCTCTCTCTCTCTCTCTCTCTCTCTCTCTCTCTCTCCCTCCCTCCCTCCCTCCCTCCCTCCCTCCCTCCCTCCCTCCCTCCCTCCCTCCCTCCCTCCCTCCCTCCCTCCCTCCCTCCCTCCCTCCCTCCCTCCCTCCCTCCCTCCCTCCCTCCCTCCCTCCCTCCCTCCCTCCCTCCCTCCCTCCCTCCCTCCCTCCCTCCCTCCCTCCCTCCCTCCCTCCCTCCCTCCCTCCCTCCCTCCCTCCCTCCCTCCCTCCCTCCCTCCCTCCCTCCCTCCCTCCCTCCCTCCCTCCCTCCCTCCCTCCCTCCCTCCCTCCCTCCCTCCCTCCCTCCCTCCCTCCCTCCCTCCCTCCCTCCCTCCCTCCCTCCCTCCCTCCCTCCCTCCCTCCCTCCCTCCCTCCCTCCCTCCCTCCCTCCCTCCCTCCCTCCCTCCCTCCCTCCCTCCCTCCCTCCCTCCCTCCCTCCCTCCCTCCCTCCCTCCCTCCCTCCCTCCCTCCCTCCCTCCCTCCCTCCCTCCCTCCCTCCCTCCCTCCCTCCCTCCCTCCCTCCCTCCCTCCCTCCCTCCCTCCCTCCCTCCCTCCCTCCCTCCCTCCCTCCCTCCCTCCCTCCCTCCCTCCCTCCCTCCCTCCCTCCCTCCCTCCCTCCCTCCCTCCCTCCCTCCCTCCCTCCCTCCCTCCCTCCCTCCCTCCCTCCCTCTCTCTCTCTCTCTCTCTCTCTCTCTCTCTCTCTACGTGAGTACCTCTCTGCATGCTTACTCTACACGCTCCTGCTGTTAGGACCTTTACTGCTTCCTCCTGCCCTCGGGCTCTTTCTTCCAGATTCTGTTGCATGCGCCTCATTGCAAGCCTTCTACCCGGCTTGCCTGTCTTTCTACTGCTGTCTCTGTCTGTCCTGGCTTCTTGGTTTAGTCTCCTGGATGGTGATTATGAAACATAACCTGCAACCTGTCAGCCTGCTTGCTGTCTGCCTTCTATCGCGCATGCGCTGTTGTGCTCCTGACGTTACGCATCGATCGATCGTCGTTTCGCGAGTGATTCATCGATTCTTTTCACTCCTATGCCTCAACTGACTGCTGCTACCTGCCGCTGATCGACCGTACCTTGTTAATCTGTGTTGGAACAAACGACTCGCAGCATGCCTCCTGCCCGAATCTGTTCAGGCTGCTCCAAACCTGTAGCGCGCGATGCCGACTTTTGCGTTGCATGCAGATCTTACTACCACTCCAGCTGTGCGATGAAAAAGATTCCAGCTGGTGCAACGAGAAAAACTCAAGGCTGCTGCCCTGGCGCATTGTTCGAACGCCTTGAGCTCAGATCTCCTTCGCCTTCCACCCACTCCTCGCCTACCTCGTCACGCCACACGTCACCTCTTAGGCAGGCTCCTGCCGTGGTGTTTGGACCCATGACCTCCCCTCTACCTGGAACATCGATTGCACATATGGCTGATTGGCCGGTCCTTACAGCTGCCACCCTTAATGACCTCTTCCGACTGGTTAACGCACGCTTTGACGACCTTTCTTCGCGTATTGGCACTCTGGCTACGATGCAAGTACAACTTGATGCCAACTCGGTGCGTATTGTGGAACTTGAAGGCCAGAACCGCGCGCTTTCCACTGGTCTAGCTGAGCTACGCCTGAGGCTTGATGCTGCTGGACAAGCAGGGTTGCGCCATCCCGTCGCCTCTGCTCGTGCTCCTGGTGTGATTATATCGGGAGCTCCGTGCTCTTCTGTTGAAGCTATACCCGTGGTGTTTAGCCAGATCGCGGCTGCCGTTGGATGTGTTGTTAACCCTACTGACATTGTTGACTCTCGCTTTTTAATAACTCGGTCCAAAGCTCGAAAGAATACCCCGTTGCCGATCATCGTTACCCTCCAGTCTCGTGATTTGTCAGCTCGTCTCCTGGAAGCGAAAAAGGCCAAGGGCCACGTTACGACCGAGGTTCTCACTCCTCCGCCTGAGGGTCTACCCACAACTGTGAATGTCAATGAGGCCCTACGCGCCTACCTACAAGCTTGTCCTCGCTGTCAAAGCAGCTGCAAAAACCACGGGATTCAGATTTGTTTGGCACCGCGATGGCATCATCTTTATGCGAAGGGAACATGGTGCTCCTGTCGTTCGAATTCGCTCTGCCGTGGATCTTGAATCGGCTGCCCTTGACTGACGCCGACCATCCCTGCGATCATCTGTGGACCATCACCTGCACTCTCCAAGGCCTGCTGGACGTATGCAATCTTCTTGCAATCAACATCTGCGGATATGTCATGTCAATGCCAATTCCGTACGAGGTCACATTGACTTACTGCTATATCACTTTGCCTCCTGCTCTACCCATATTATCGCTATTAGTGAATCGTAGCTACACTCATTGATCCCTGACTCTATGGTGTCACTGTCGGGCTATGGTATTCTACGTAATGATCGTGCCGGCAAAATAGGAGGTGGGGTCGCATTGTATGTGCATGCCTCGCTTCGTGCGAAAGTGCTGGCTGTCTCACCTTCGCAGTATACGCACAGTCCGGAATTTCTTATTGCGGAAATCAACTCTCCATCTAGCCCGCCTTTTCTTGTTGCTGTGGTTTACCGCCCGCCTAAGGCAGCTAACCTTGCGGCATTTGAATCTGCCTTCGACGCTACATCTGTTGCCTATAGTCTCTCGGTAATGTTGGGTGACTTCAATGCTAATCAGCTAGGCCAGTCCTATGATGCGGATAACGTGCGTGATTTTTGCGCCTCTCGGGCTCTTTATCTTGTACCCTTCCGGGCCACTTGCCATACCCATACATCGGATACCCTCCTTGACTTGTGCCTGGTTAGTGATCATAATACTGTGCTCTCGTTTTGCCAGTCCTCCACACCCTTCATTGCTGGGCATGACTTAATTTCGGTGGAACTGCATACTCCTGCTCCGCCACCTGGTCGCAGATCCTTCAGAGCACGTTCCTTCGGCAGCTTTGACCTTGATGCGTTCCTGGGTCACTTAGCGTCCGCCGACTGGTCATCTTTTGAGGCTCAGAATCCGGTCAATGGTTTATTGCGTTGCCTACAGGACAATGTTACTCTGGCCCTAGATCGGCACCCTCCTTACCGCGTTTGCACTGTCAAGCGTAGTATGCCCCCATGGATCTCTCCGGCCCTCACTGCTCTCACACGGGCGAGGGACTCATTGTATCGTTCTTACAAGCGCCTTCGTACGGAAATTTCCCTTGCTCGCTATCGAGAGGCTAGGGATGAGCTTCATAGGCTTATTTCCGCGGCTCGCTCCGATTTCTTTGCATCTCGTCTTCTGGCCATCACTAAACCTCGTGCGCTTTAGAACGAGCTCAGGGATCTAGGCATTGCCCCTGCACAAGGGAATGACATTGGTGACTTCTCGGTGGATGAGCTTAATTCTCACTTTGTCGCAGTTTCTCAGCGACCGGGTTCCTCATCGGAAGTACGTGCGTTCTTCGTGGACCTTCCTCCCGCGTGCTATAGTGATGAGCAGTTTTACTTCAAGGACATCTCGCCTATAGTGCTCCAATCTGCGATTCGTCATTTCTCTTCGCAATCGCGTGGAGTTGATGACTTGTCGCTCTCCAACATCCAGCTTGCGCTTCCAGTTATCTTTCCTTACCTTCTTTCTTTGCTTAACTACTCGCTCAGCACCTCTGTTTTACCGGAGTTCTGGAAGCAAGCTCGGATCTGTCCAATAGGGAAAGTGAAGTCGCCAACCTCACTCGATCAGGTTCGTCCCATCTCAAACCTCTGCTTGCTGTCCAAAATCTTTGAGCGAATCGTCCTAGAGCAGATAACCGATTACCTTGAGGAGCGGAACCTACTAGATCCTCGCCAAACTGGCTTTCGACCGAGCCATAACACCCAATCTGCTTTGCTTCGGCTTACTGAAGATGTCCGTAGAGGTGTTGATGATCGGAAGGTGACTATTTTGGTACTTTTCGATTATAGCAAGGCTTTTGACACGCTATTTTACTAACTGAGCTTCTTGGTCTTGGATTCTCGCAGCACGTGTTGAAGTGGATAGCGTCTTACCTCCAGGATAGGGCTCAAGCGGTCTCAATTAATGGCATGAGTCTATCCTCGTGGGATCCTCTCGATCTCGGAGTTCCGCAAGGCTCGGTACTGGGTCCTTTGCTTTTCTCGCTTTTTGTCAATGATTTGTCCAAGGTGCTTCGCCATACTGATCACCTGTTGTATGCCGATGACCTGCAAATTTACCTGCAGTGTGCACCCAATGATCTTCCTGAAGCAATAGCTCATCTAAACCAGGATGTTGAAGCTGTGTCTGCTTGGTCGAGGGAATCCTCTCTGCGTCTGAATACGAAAAAGACTCATGCTCTGTTAATCGGCAGCGGTTCCTTCGTCTCAAAAATAGATCTCTTGGGGTTGCCTAGAGTGATGCTGGATGGACAATGCATTTCCTTTATTGAGTCGGCCCACAACTTGGGATTTGTCATTGACAATAAGCTGGCCTGGACAGCTCATATTAATTACATCTCTTGCCGTGTACATGGCACTCTCCGTCAGCTTTCTGCCTCCCGGCGCCTCCTTTCGAAGCCGTTACGTAAGATGCTAGTTACAACGTTAATCTTCCCGATCTTTGATTACTGTTGCGTTGTGTACAATGATGTGTTTGGGATTCTAAATACAAAGCTGCAACGTCTTCTCAATACATGCGTACGCTTTGTATGTGGTGTCGCACGTGATGAACACATCACTCCGCTTCGGCGGGAACTTGGATGGCTGACGATTAGGGATAGGAGACTATTCTTTCTTCTGTCGGTTTTCTTTACTGTCGTTCGCCCTGGCCGCCCCTCTTACCTACGTGAGCTTCTTGTTGATCGCGACGCACCTGTGCACCGCTCGCAGCGACTTGTGCGCTCCCAGTTTATCGTCCCAACCCCGCGCACAGAGTTCTTTAGGAGCTCCTTCGCTGTTGCGGGGGTCCATCACTGGGATTCTTTGCCTGCCGACATTGAGTCTGCGGTCTCACTCCAGTCGTTCAAGCGTGGCTTGCATGTTTTTCTCTTCAGCACGGAAGATGCTCGGTGATGGCAGGCCGTCTCGCTTGACTGCGAATCTTTTTCGCATCCTTTGCGCACCTCTCCCTGCTTTCTCTTACCTACGCGTAGACCTACTTACTTGTATACTTAGATTTAGCCTACCTTTAACTAGTCTTAAGTTCTTTCTGTACCTTGCTGTTATCTTTGTCCAACATTGCTATGGATAATAATAAACCATATTCTATTCTATTCTATTCTACATTCTCTCTCTCTCTTGCAGTTGGTCTGCGGTGAGCCACCTGGGCTCGTACCTTGTACTCTACTATTTCTTATCTCATTACCTTATATTTCTTATTGCAAGTAACTTCGCGACTGGTTGACTCTTACTTACGCATTGTTAGTGACTATTGCTTTATTTAATTATCTCCCTCTTTCAGAATACCTGAATATCTAATATTGCTGTATGGCAGCGTGTTCTGTTAAATTATCAATTTTTACCTTAGCCATTGAGGCTTACTATTTCGTTATACTTTTTCTGATTAACTCATAACTGTTTCCTCACCTATTATCTTTGAGTAATTAATTTCAGTTAGTGTACCGCGTGAGCGATTTTACATCGCCGCACGGTTTCGCTCGTCGTTCTTTCGACTCTGGAGTATCGCGCCGTATCGAATAACATCTTTTTTCATTATTTTCTTCTCTAATACCGCTGATTGTAGTTGTCCGTAGTCTCTTTGGTTTGTCGTATGTTGCGCATTAATTCTCTTGAGCATTATTTTTGTTAATCCCGAAATTATCTTTCACCGTACCGAATATTATCTCTCTCTCTTCTCGCACTTACCGCAAACTAGAGACTACGTATTATCTGTTAGTTTCTATATTTTATAATAATTCTCTACTTGACCTGTTTCTTTGGATTTACCTCGTAATTAATAATTCCCTGCCTCTGTTATATCTCTGACGATTCTGGTAATGTGATAACTATTACAATTCTTGTATTTCGCATGTTTCTTGTAATCGCTTCTCATATTTTATGGCTTACTTGATCAATGCTTAATTTAAGTACCTTATATCTTTCTCCGTTCTGCTAATTCATTGTAAACCCGTATTGATTATTACCTCGAACCATAGTATCGCGAGCCTACGCATATCTCTCGTTTGTCCTGACAATGTTCTGTTATTTGTTAAATCTCTTGCTCAACTTTTCTCTGGCTGTAAATTAATTGTCTCACCGATCTTAATTGTATCTGAATCTCTTCAGTTGTTTGCTTGTTATTGAAATTTATCGCTTCTTGGTCAATATATTTGATACTCTTTCTGCTTCACCTGTTTCTTATTTTATATATTGGATTCAACCCCTCCCCTCTACCATTATCTTGTCTATACTGAGCAAGATGTGCAAAACTGTCGTAGAACCTGATCTTGTCTTTATCTATATCTTTTCTTTTAATTATCTATTTTCTGACGCATGTGCGTCTGGCGCCCAACAATCATACCTTTTTCTCTCATTATCTTGCAATATCTAATTATTCAGGTTAGTAACTGCGCCGTAGGGTAATCAATCTACATTTAACCCTCAGATTGCGTTACACTGCATACGTACTTCTATTATTTTGTGTTTTCACGGCTTTATCTTTTTCTGATTCTTTTATATTTCCCCCTACCACACTCACTGTCAGTTCTTTCCTTATTTTATGTATTTCCTTATTTATTTCTTCGACTAAACTTTGTTTATTCTTATCGATATACTCTTTCTGCATTGCTTCCTTGAGTCTCTTCATCTCTTCTTTAACAATAACCCTAACACACTCTTCAATATTCTTTATCCCTACGTGTTTCTCGTCTATTTTTTGTACTATCTTATATACATTATCTAATTTTTCTTCGAGTGTTGCTTCCTCTTCTTTCCGTGCCTCTTCTTCATCATCTGCATCTTCGCTCGTTTTTGTCGTCTTTTCTTCGGGTGTTAAACTCTTATCCTTATTTGTTTGTTTGTCCATGTTAATTTCTTTGTGTATCTCCTTTGCTTTATCAATTTGAAATACTTCAATCTTGCCGTCACATAGAACTAATTGATCATAACTGTTGAATGCACGATGAATTTTACAGCAACCGGAATGGTAATACTGAAGGCATCTTTTACACTCGTGTATTACAGTCTTCGCTTCTTTTTTACATTTTGCGCATTCATACGCGTTTTCACGAGTTATTTTCGAAGGTGTCGGCATACCGAGTTATAATGATAAGGGCGTCTCAATATTTTGAATTACTTCACCCACACATTGGTACTGCGGCATATGGAATAATATACTCGATTACACACAGATACATTCGCACACCTTGTTAAGGGGAGCAATCCCTTTAGAATTTTCAGAAAATCAATTTTTTTTTCTTTACATATTTCGAAAATATAATACCCAAAGAATATACTGACCAAAGGAAATCCCGAAATAATGAATATTTGCGGAGTTATCGCATATAGTGTAGAGCGGAGTAACAGCGTGCGGTCAGGTAGCGAGTCGGGTGCTCGGACCGTTGGAGGCGGAGCAACCTTTAAAATTGGAAGATCTTTCACCGTTACTTCCCGAAAATATCCAAGAGCATCTCCTGCCAATTTATCAAGATCTGTCCAGAGATGATTTGCTAAAAAGGTGCTTGGGAGCCATACCCAAAATGCAAACGAAAGCTTGAACTCGACGATCTGGCGATTGGCTCCAAAACATTTGCATTCCGGCTTAAAAATTGTTGAAATTTCGGCCTACACCGCTGTTGGTATATTCAATGATGGCTTCTCTTCGATCTTGAGGATTATGAATGCATTGGACATAGTTTTTGGCACCAACTGCAGAATTTTCGCTGAAATTTCGGATGAGGAGCGAATTGTACGGCAAAACAAAGTGAGACTTTCTGAGACGAAAGAAGCTCGTACTGCCCGGAAAAAACAGCTGGCGGAAGAAAATCAGCTTTTTGAGGAAGAAGAAGGTCTGCTGTATGCGCCTGGCATCGCTGATTAATCAGCAAGTCACTACAATCACTAGTTTTCACATGTTGAAACTTTAAACGCGATTATCTCGAAACAACATTTTCAAAAACTGCTCGTGTTGTAGCTCGAAAAGTTATCGACCGATTTCGATGAAATTTTGGGAGATCACACTCAGTAATATTATCGGAAGGATGTACCTAAAGTTCGAAAGGTAGCGCGTAAATAAATACCTTTTTAGGGGTCAAGTATGTCGAAAAAATGGTCGAAAATTCGAACTTGAGAGTAAAAGTGCTCCCAAATTTTCAATTTTGCACTTTGTCATCATTTTTTAGGTATATCCTTCCCCTCAATATGTCAGTAAACGAATGACACTTGTTAAATCTTTTTCAAATCAACAGCAAAAGAGTGACAACTGCAGCACTTTTCGATGTCACGGAAAACAGGCGTCCCAAGACCCTTAATAACGCCGCCATTTTGTGTATGATCGCAACAAAAAAAATTCTATCTCACCTTGAATGCTTGAATAAAATTATGTTAAAATTTGAAAATTATTAGATAATTTTTTCCCCTCTAAAAAAATTCTCGAAAAATACCTATTTTTCACGCTTCCAAAGGGATTGCTCCCCTTAATGTAATGGGCACTTCGCTCGTGTTTACTATTTGAAGCCTTCTATCACACACAGTTACACACCTGTAAAAAAATTTATGTATAGTCTGAGATCGAGTATCACACAGGCGTCACACACATGAACGCACACCTGAGGACATGTGTAAGCTGTTGATGCGGTGACGACCCAACGGACGATAATCCACGAAAACGTGAATATTCACGGGATCGACGCATGAAAAATCTGCAATATTAATCACTACAGTGCAGTTTAGATCATGACTTCGCGGCCACAGGGTACAACGGTCATTAGGAGCACAATGCACTATAGCAGTGAATTATCGGATTATTTGTACTGATTTAATACGATATAAAATATGGATCAATTATAAGCACGTTTTCTCGAAAAAAGAGAGATAGATAGATAATTTAATATGCCCTAGCACGCTATGGGGCAACATATAATACATAGATTTATGTAGAGAATATTCTTGATGAATAGATGATTGTGCAGGTGTAATAACAATATTAAAACTACTTGAAACTAAACTCAATTTAAATGCTTGAAAAGAACTAAATACGGAAATAACAAAAAAAATGAAAATATATGGGAATCGAATACAGAGTAATATAGTATAATGTTAGGCTCATAGGACTGGAAATCAGAAGAAGGATATTGCATTGATATATTGTTGACATACACGGACCAGAGCCGAACTAAGAAGAAGTCAGAAATGATTCATGCTGAATTTAATAAATGAATTTATTATGTCTGCGCACTTAACAAACCCTGCTCTAGCTGCCAAAAATGTGCATAAAGTTGTGATTTAAATACCGGGACAATCTCTTGAAACTATACATATAACGCGCATGCGCCAAATAATTTAATCTCATTGATCGGTGAAATCGCGCCGCGGTGATGTTTTCTTCTGCTGAGCAAGGCGCCAACGTACACAAAATGAAACAAAAGCTGTAATTCTCTCGCGCGTAAAGCCGTGGATTAAGGTTCTGCTGCTGTTTATTTTTACGTAGCGTGAATTGTCTAAGAAGAATAGTATCGTTCAGCAATGTGTGAATATATAAAGTGTTCTTCCTCTTCGAGCACAAATGTAAGAATGTCTGTAATTGTGTTTACATTTTGGAATCTTACGCTTCTGATGCGAAGCTCGTAAGACAGTCAATGACCGTCTAATATTGAAATGCGGATATGCATTATCAATATTAATATTAATCACGAGGCATTTTTCATTGTTGAAACGTATAATGTTGAAAAACTGGTAAATTCGAAAAATTAACGACGGAGCCAGGAATCGAACCTGGTATCTAGCGATGCTTTACCGGAGCCTTACTCCACTAGACCACCTAGCCGCCCTGACTCTGATGTCGTTAATTCCTCTCATCACCAGTAAACCGTAGTCCAAGGGAGCGAGATCAGGTGAACGGGCTGGCTACTCGACCTCCGGGCTTGCCCTACCAATTCAGCGTCCAGGGAATTGTTGGTCGAGGTAATCACGCACCGCACGTGTGAAGTGCGGTGAGGCTCCATCCTGCTGAAACCAAACAGGTTCGCCCTAAACACAGAAAATGATACGTTACTTGCAGTAAGCGTAAAATTATTCATTTGAAAATCATACGCACTCTGCTAATAATAACGCCAGCTCTACATGATAAAATACACTCACGATTTCTTCTTCAATCAGCCTAAGAGCCGGTACAATCCTCTCTCTCAGCAACCAGAGATACTTTTCGCCGTTGAGGTTTCCATCAATAAAAAATGGCCCAATCAGCCGATTGCCAATCGCGCCAAGCCAGACGTTGAGCTTCAACGGGTAATGCGTGCCCGCCTGAATGAACAGACGAGGGTTGTTTCGACACCAGGCTCTGGTGTTCTGACTGTTCGGTTTCCCGACAAGTATCACCGTACTTTCATCTGAGAAACAAATGCGACTCAACAAGCCCTCGTCTGCGTTCAGACGTTCCATCAACTCTTGGCTAAAGCGAAGACGACTATCGTTATCACTAGCCAAGAGTTCTTGATGGACTTGAAACTTGTACGATCTGTACTTAGCTTCACGCAATACTCTTCTGACCGATGCGTTAGATATTTTCAAGTCCTGGGCGATGCGGCTGATAGGCTTGAATAGATCCTCTTCGACGGTCAAGCAGATGTCCAGCTTGGTATCCCAGCTCAGCTGACGGTTTGGTTGAGAGATTTTCCTGGTCCTCTCGTCGACACTACCGGATTTTTCAAATTTTAGTACCAGATTCCTGATGGTCACTAACGAGGGTGTCGGTCGATCCGGGTGTGTGACGGCGAAATGGTCCTGATTTTCCCGGTAAGACAGGCCCTGGTAATGATGCTTGACTAACTCCACCTTTTCCTGCACAGAAAACTTGTAATTAGGCATTTTTTCATCTAACGAACACGATGAAAAAATTCACAAAAAGATCGAGGTAATTGCCAGACACGTGATTGAAGTTGCGTGATCTTTTTGCAAAGTGGTCAATTTACGCGGGCGGGGTTGTTTATATTCGCGGGTGGGAAAGTTACGAAACTCTGGAGAAAGATGATTGTATTGGCTGATACCGGTCGCGATCGTTGCCCTCATCCAATCAAATTCTGGTATCACCAGAATCGTGGTTTTCGCGCCCTCCCAGTGTCGCCGGTATGCACAGAATTAGGATACAAACTATCTGGTTAAATACCACGTGGTGATCTGTCTCTGAGTTTCAATTCTAGAAATCGATGTCCCTCTTCATCATTACGTAGGAAAACAAGGAAATAGTTTCGCGATGTGATCGGCGATGTTTATTCACCTCGTATTCAGCGGTTCAGGTGAACGAATTTCAGTAACCTCGCGATCATACCGTGATATTCGCGATCATATTGTGAATTTGCTAATCGAAGAATTTTGTTGATTTCGAAAAAATATGGACTATGAAAAAACTCCACAATACAAATTCAATAAATGGTATTCACAAAAGCAATACGTCAAACGATATCTAACGATCAGTAATTTGTGATTGTAATTTTCGAGCATTAAGCCAGGTGATGTCTGGTGGTGCGTCTCATTAACGTTTTATGTTTTGTGCATTTTATTGGAAATTAGTTGTATTCGAAAATACCAAAAGATTCTGTTAGATAATAATGGCTTCTAATATTTTCAGGTACGAAATAATTCATTGTCAAAGCGGGACTAAATTTGTCAGGCATGGAAGCATATAAGTAAATTTCCAATTACGTGATCTTTGACAATGACAATATTTTAACATGGATTCAATGATAAAATTCGTTTTTATTTTCAGCAGGCTCGAAGTTTGAACTTTAATTAATACGAGGAAAATTATGCCTCACCTGATGGTCAAAACGTTTAGGTGGCAAGGATCCTGGTTTCTCGAGCGGTGCAATCATTAGAACCATCGAACCTGGTTGTTTCGTCAGACATCAGGTGCCGGAGTGAATTTTATCAGGCCATCGCCACCTTCTTAAGGTGCCGCTGACCTGGCATGTCCTATATATATTTCGTGACGTCAGAAGCGGGGAAATCGCCCGCACAAATCCTAATAAAACGGGGGTACGAATCTGACTGGGAAAATTTTCAAAAGATAGCTTGAATAAAATTGTACGTCTGTATCTCAGTCACTACTATCGCAGATCACTGATGACGTCTAATAAAAATAATGATGAACTCAATAAAATCACGTCGCGTCAAACATGGCCGATCGGGCTAGCGACTTGTTGAATATTCACCGCTTGTACGATATCAGAATTTCTTTCACTTTTGCCAGGGAGATACCGACGTACAAAAACACACACGTAATCCGGGAAAACCTATAGCACCAGTCAGTTTTCTGTAAATATGGCACGATTTGTGCGGGCGATTTTCAGGTGACAGGAGCCCGTCCTGATGCACGAGAAGTCTGTAATTTAGTTGAACGTTAAACCTCCAGAAGCGCTGTAGTCGACCGAAGCGGTACCAGATGGTAAAACGACATGGTAATACGCACATGTCCTATGTTTCTACTAGAGCAATAATCTGCAGTGCCGACAAGAGCATAGGCTATTAGGTGGATACAAAAAAATGTACAACTCACTCAGAATAACCGTTAGATTTTGAAATTCGTGCATATTATAAGGCATCGTTTGGAAATGGTAACATCAGTTTACAATCGCGGTAACTATTCGTAATCGCACGTAGCCGGACTATACGTGAACGGGGCATTCCATGCGAAACCGACCAGCCCGTGACCCCGACCAATTTTGATTCTATTGAAAATTTTACACTTTCTTGTACCTGCCAAAAGCAGTCTTTCTGAAATATTTTAGATGTTTGTCTCAACCCATCCAAACACCATAAATTTATCAAAATATCGCACAATTTTTTTTTAAATGCTCAATACTTTTCCAAAACCCGATATTAAAATAACATACTGTTTCTTTTCTCGTTTTGAGTCGTAGTTCGGCAAAGAAAATTATTCTTTTTCATTTTATTGAAGGGTTTTGGGGCATTCTACATCGAGTACGCACCACTTAAATCTGCCTTTTTTCATCGATTTGATAGAAGATCATTAACAAAAACGAAAATACCTATCCATTAATTCCTGTCCGTCGAAAAGGCAGATATAAATGGCGAATAATTGACATAGAATGCCCCATATACGCTCCGGATATCCTCATCTAATAGCATCAATGTCCGCAAAATTGTCATACTTACAGATTATTGACCGAAAGATTAGATGCGGCAGTAAAATAAATACCGAAATTGCAGGAAACACGCAAGTATAGGCGTGAGGGTTTAAGGTTGAGATAAAAAATTGTGCTCTTGAACAGACCATTATTTATTTATTTATAGCAAATTGGGGGGGGGGGGGGGGTGGGCCGGTTGATAATCGTCCGAGCCTGTTTTAAAGATTACCCTAATACATACGCGAAATTGTTTCTGAACCGGATGTGTTTAACAATACTAGAAATACATCCCGCAAAAAATCTATGTCATTGTACATACATACAATTACCGCATACAACGTTTCAAGATTTGTGGCAAATATTTTACAGGGCCGATCCTTGTTAAAATTCTGATGAAGATTTGCTTGCCAATTTTTTCTGTTTTTAATTCTCAACAAATAAGGATTTCATACTTTATTTGCTTCGTTTCATTTGTCTAGTTCTGAACGCCTAGTTCTGAATGATGCTACCAAAATTTTTTTTTACATCAGACGATCTACCTGAAAGTTACTCATTAGGTGGAAATCGTTATAAAACTACATACCGTGACTTCTCGTAGATGGTATACGCTACGGATACGCTAGCGAGTTTTGGGTTGGTTTCTGCATCGTATACGACCTACGAAAAGTCAGGGTATGTGTTACTGCTGTATATCAAAGTCCGGCACAATCCTATAATATTTCACAGAAATTTGGAACTCTCGAAGGAATCAACTTCTTCGGATTCCAAGTACTATCCCTCACGCGCCACTGTCCCCACTATCCGCGCGGCCGTCACTTCTGCGTTTCCTCCCACTTTTCGCGGAGAACGAAGTGAACGCGAGTGTTCTGCTAATTTGCCGTGTCACAAGTTCTAATCACGTGCAAATTTTCACGCGGCCAGTGTGTATACATATATTTGTTACAAACAACAATAATCTTGTGAGTGCAACAATGGATGAGTTACGTCGCACGGCTGAACCGAAAAAAGGTTAAATTTGACGCGCCGACGAACGAATCGTTCGTTGCAATGGTAAGTGTTTTATACTGCAAATTTCTGTTATGCAATTATAGATATCATTTACAAGAATCCTGCTAAATCTGCACTTGCTATGCAGGGTGATTCATAATTCACAGCAAATACTTGACAGGGCGAATCCTTGTCAAAATTGGAGTCGAAAGTTCCTAAGAAATTTTTCGGGAAAACGCGTTTTTCCATTCCAAGAAATGGAAATTTAATTTTTTCGGATTTCTGTTTCGATTAACCTTTTAATTTCTTGGGTCATCGTCAGAATTGATATCGAAATTCCCCGGTGTTCCGTAGGAAGAATAAAAACATAAATATATATGTATATCAGCACATATATACACACACATAAACAAATAACATTTGCTAGCTCGCGAGAGTCTTCTTTCAAACAAAAGGACTCTTGTTGTAGCAACTGAAGTTTCAGTTATCGCGAAACCTTTTTTTCGTACGCACGGAGTCCCGGAGCAAAAAACATATAAACCCATATAAAATCGAATACACCTTCTTAAAGCAATTGCCTTTGGCAAACGAATTATACGATCGAGTGCTGTCTCTCAACTAAATCATACGATCGAGCGCTGTCTCTTAACTGAATCATACGATCGAGCTTGTCTCTCACAATATAACGCGACGGGCTGACGAGCCCGTCCGTAGGAGTCGAGCATTTTCTCCTCCTGACTTTCCTCGTGGAGTCGAGCGGTCTCCTCCCAATTCCCACACTTAATCATTCACACGTTATTAAATATTCATACCTCTTCGATATTTAATTGATTTCATCTAACCTTTGTTCTTGTGTTGAAATATAAATAAATTTGGGTTTTTTATGCCTTACGGCTTTTTCCCAACTAAATTCCCTGGTCCAAGTTATTTTCACATAGAATAAGTGTCTTCGTAAGTTTCCTCGTTCATGAATAAACACCCGGTTAATTTGTAAATAATTTGTACGAAAATTTTTTTTTCACAGCTGTCTCGGGGGAGTCACTGGGAGTGTAAATTCAAAATGGTCACCAAATCATGCTTATGCGTATATTCGAAAAATGGTTTTTTTAGGTTAAAATGGTTTTTCTTGAATAACTCGGCCGGTTTTGATTTTACAGAAAAACCGTAACAACAAAAGTTGTATAAATTTTGATTCTCTACAAGTTTAGCTCTTACAGTTTTTCTTCTAGGATCAAGAGTTTTGGAATTAAACCAGAAAAAAGCGACAAATTCGAAATATTTCCATTATCTCGTTTATTTTCAACTTAATGGCATAAATGAATAGCAACAAACTTGTTGAGAATCAAATTCTGAACAACTTCGGTTTTCACCTTTTTTTCCAAAAATCGATATTTTCGGAATTTAAACCGAAAAGGAAGGATTCTCCGTCAACTCGGCCACTTTTTTTTCGACCATCTCAGATCTGCCCCATAATTGGTTACATCAAAATACTACTAAAAGGTACTCTGCGTGAATTTTTTCAGATTTTTCAATTCATTATTTGAGAAATTGCCGTTTTTTTTTCAAATGAATATACACTACCGTTCATAAGTATGGAAACACTCGCCCCAGAGTGTTCTCACTGTACCCATGATGCTCATTGTATTTCTGCGAAAATGTATACCCTTGAGGAGTGGGGAGGGACTTCCAGCATTTTCATAGTATAGAAATAAATGTAGAAAACAAATCGGCTTGTTTACGTTTGCTTCGAAAGAGTGGTGTTCGAAAGATCGTCGTTTTGTTGACATTTGTTTCGATCGTCGGTCTGTTATACATTTTTCAAAATATTGAGTAACCAAATTGTATACGTGTTTCAAATTTTCTTTTCTCTGTTCTCTTCATACATAATCATTTTGATTTTTCGTTAGGAGTGTGCAGAACATAAGAATTACTGAATGCTTCGTTGTGAGTACCACAATTTTATCGGAGCCTAGATTCGAATGCTCGGAGAGTTCAATCATTATAATCGTACGGTAATTTTCTTTTCCGATAATTGGAGAAATTTACACGTGTTGACATATACCCTAAGTACGATGCAAATATGCGAGAAATTTCAAATCTTAAGGAAAATAAATATTACGACTGTTATTATTTCATCATATAAACCATAAAATGTCAGTTGGGACGAAATTTAGGTTCTTGAGTCAGAAATATCATTCTGACAAAATGTGACCGCGTATTTTCCAAAACAATGAAAGCTTTTTCGAAGTGATATGTGAGCATAAAAAGTCAAAACCTATTTCTACGATTTTTTTTTCCGGAAGCGCCGAGTCATTCAATTTTGTTGCAAAATGAGCGCGCAGCAAACTTGAAGAATCAATATCTCATCTCCGGTTCTACTTGACGTAGAAAAATTATTCACAGCACATTCGCGAGCAGAGAGGATAAGATTTCGTAGAAAACTTTGGTTCATCCAGAAACATTGAACATTGTAATTGTTATTAACGAACGAATTGTTTAATGGTACCATTTTTTGGCGAGGCTTCTACCATTTCATACATTCTGTAAAAAATCTTTCCGATTACAAATAATCCGTCGGGTTTGACGATGAATTTCCTATTCATATTCATTCCAAATGACCATACATTAGATATCTGCTATCGGTAGTAAAATATTGAACACGGTGAAATTTAGAGTGATTCGTAAAAAATGAATATCTTAATTTCAAAAGAATTATCTCAACTTTTCGGATTATTCAAGATGATCAAAATTTTTAATCACACTATTCCATTTCGTCAGATTCGACCATTCACTTTTAACATTTTTGGGTATAGTGAGATGGCGCCGACACATGGCTGTAAGAGAACAGAAGAGGACCCATGTATTTGTATGTGTCCTTATAGGATAAGGAGGGAAGGGCACGAATTCTCTGCCAAAGTATATTTTTATCGACAAGTACTAATCATGTTATGGATTCTGCATTGAAAAAGCGAAACAACCAAATGAACACGCTTATATTTTACAGGATAATCCGTCGTAACCGTTGGACGGACGCAATGTCACATGCCACGAGGATATCTTCATGGAGTGGTGAACTATGTTGAAATTACATTACTTCGCAAAGGATGTTAGAAACTCCCATCAACCGGGAGAAGGAACTGTTTCGCACAACCCGCAGCTTCATAGTGTGGGCATATTCGAGAACACGGAGAAGAGAGAGAAAGGACGACGAAGAATGAGAAAGAGAGAAGAGGAGGGAATAAGCGACGGATAGTCAGTCGGCCTAGAACACCTGGCCAGAGAGGATCGTATCTCACAATCGTCAACAATTACCCATCAGAAATACCTTAATCATTATTACGAATATTGTTATAACAATCAATCGGGCTATAGCCAACAGTGGAAAAAGGGATCAGAGGGGGACGCCTGGATAAGAACATTGGACAGAGCGTCCAATACCCACGACGCTGGAGCGGGATTCGATCTGACCATTTCTCTTTCGTACCATCGATCTCACACGGAACTCGACCTTATGTACGACACATCATCCCGGGGAATATCTCCAGGAACGAGGAAGACGCTAAGCCCACGGGAATTAGACGAACACCGAGTTACAAATTAAGAACAGTTTGTCGATTTATTGTTGAGGTCGTATGATAAAACAAGAATTGGTAACAATTAATAAGTGGGTGCCCTTCAAGGTTTCGGTCACCCATCTCTTCATTTTGTGTTTTTCTTCCCTAAATAGTTATTAAATAAAAGATATTCTTATAATAGTTACCTCGAATCTCAGATACTATTTCCTTGCATTTAATATTTCAGAGGGTATAAAAATAATCCTCAACGTCGATGTCAACAATTGTTTCATATATCCATAGTAACATGAATAAAGTGTTCCAATATTGTATATAATCATTTTTTGAAACCCTTTTCACTAGTAAAATAGCTTCAAACATAAAATTATTTCATTATTGTCAGTAGAGTTGTGTGTAACAAGCGATGTACAATTTCAGAATGATTCCGATATAGTAATACCCCGAAGTGACGCTATGGGTCGTTCCGGCATTGACGGCGTAAGTCGAAAAAAACGTAAGTCGGGGTGCACGTTTCATACAATTGTATAATGTATATATATATACGTATAAATACTCACCAGAGATAATCATGTATGTACCTCATAGAAAACCTCTGAAGAAGAATGAGAAATACTCTTTATTTTCGAACTACAAAATGTTCGAGCACAGTCGTCTGACGACACAAAGATTTTTTTTTCCCGCGCACAGTCACTATCCGTAGACTGAGCGAATAATCGAATACAATGTAATGCACGGACGAAAAATAAACATGACCATTCAAGTTTGCGACAAGGAGAAGCGGAGTTGGGGGGGGGGGACCGATGGCGTAACTTCAACAAACGAGACCACAACGATTCGTACCCGTTTTGTTTCAATCGTATTTTTCGAACATATTTCCAAATATCTACAAATGGTGAATGGTGATATTTATGAAATCATCTTGAAAATACTTCGTGCTGTGTAAAGCTAATATTGCGCGATATGTTTTAATGTATATGGGACATTCTTTTACAACCGAACACCTTTGTGACCGACACATTTTTGACTCAGCTGAAATTTTTTTTGACGGGTTCTATACTGAAAAAATAGGGATACGTATTCGAGGATTTTATATTTCACATATTTCGTAAAATAGAGGGGATCGAAAATTTGGTAATTTGGTGTTTTTTGGCTTGGAAGACTCACTTTCAAAAATTCATAACGCTGGTTCTATTTGAGCTGGAAAGTTCGTTTTTTTCATCTCAAAGCTAATAAAATGAATTTTATTACAACAATTCTTTCATTAACGATTATTCCGAAATTTATACTGTTATAAACAATTAATATGTTTTAATCGATCTTTAACAATTGCCCCAACCTCGTAGCGAGTTCTTAGCACAACCATCGTATTCTACGTCAAATTTTTCATCCATAACATATTTTGAATTGATGGAGAAATTATTATTACTGGAGGAAAAGAATTAATTTATCTAGCGCAGCACGTCACATCGGCGCGCGAGTTCCATTGTACGCCTCATCATCTTGCCTCGTATCGTTTTCCTCTGTAATATAAATGATTACTCTATATTTTTAATTGAATAATATTATTTATTAGCATATAAGACTTTATAAAAAATTTAACAAAAAAATAATAAAATAAAAAACATTATTGTGGAAAATAAAAAATTAATTTACCAAGATTTTAATACATTATTATTATTCAATAAACACTTCGTTCTACATTACGTCTCAAAATATTTACATTCACTTTTAATATGTATAATATTTTTCGTTTAAAAATTTGTTCAACCGTTTTTTTTTTCTGACACAATGAGGATTGCTTTGTTTCCAATTCTTCAAGAGAGGTTGGAATCACACAAATTTTCAAGAATAAATGTAAATATGATACGACGTACTGCAGGACGAGGTACTTATTAACTAAAAATAATGTATTAAAATCTTAATAAATTGATTTTTTGTTTGACACAATAATATTTTGTATTTGATTATTTTTTTGTTACATTTCTTATAAAGTCTTACTTGCTATTGAATATTATTATTCAATTGAGAATATACAGTAATCATTTATATTACAGAAGAAAACGATACGAGGCAAGATGATGAAGCGTGCAATGGAACCCGCGCGCCGATGTGACGTACCGCGCTGGATAAATTAATTTTTTCCTATAGTAATAATAATTTCTCCATCAAATAAAAATGCGTTATTAATAGATAATTTGACGTAGAATATGA
This sequence comes from Neodiprion virginianus, assembly GCF_021901495.1. Taxonomy (NCBI): domain Eukaryota; kingdom Metazoa; phylum Arthropoda; class Insecta; order Hymenoptera; family Diprionidae; genus Neodiprion; species Neodiprion virginianus. Next base: position 16,783,345 of record NC_060877.1, read on the forward strand.
TGGTCGTGCTGAGAACTCGCTACGAGGTGAAGGCAATTGCTAAAAATCGATTTAAACGTATTAATTATTCATAACAATATAAATTTCGGAATAATCGTAAATGAAACAATTGGTGCATTAAAATTAATTTTATCAGCTTTGGGTTTAAAAAACCAACTTTTCAGCTCAAACAGAACCGGCGTTATGAATTTTTGAAAATGAGTTCTCCGTGCCAGAAAACACCAAATTATCAAATTTTCGATCCCCTCTGTGTTACGAAATATGTAAAATAAAAAAATCCTCGAATACGTATCTCTATTTTTTCTATATAGAACCCGTGAAACAATCTTAAGCTACATCAAAATTGTGTCGGTCGATTTTTATCTAAATCTGTCCGATTCGTCAAAGAATGTCCCATATTCAAGGGTGTTTCACGGAACAATAAATTGAATTTGCTATATTCACCGTAAAACTATCAAAATAATCAGTTCGGTCGTGATGCAAGCGCTACACGCATGACGTCATCATTTGCATGCAAAATTCGAGTCAATCCTGTTGGTATGGTTACCGACTCAGATTCAGGCTTTTACCGACCGCGTTTTGTCTAATATTGTGTTGCGCTACTCCCCGGTGGAGAGTACCACCTTCGAATGGTTTGGAACCGAGGAAACTTACGCAGAGGGCGCTTCGATCGATTACATCTTTTAGATCCAGGTCAGCGGCACCTTAACATCAGTTGAGGCAAAATTGGAGAGCGGGACATACTGCAGATCATAATGGCTGAATATCCCATCATTTTACTTTGATCGAGCCAATAGCGATAAGTTTGTTACTTAACCGTTGCTGCCAATTCATTCTACCGAGGAATCATTCTGTGCACCATTGTAATTTAAGCATTATTATTGACCAGCATTGTTTTTCAAACTTTATACCATTGGATTTGGTATCTTATTTTGAAGCTTACTTTTACTCTCTTTGGCATTGAATTCAGATAAATAGTTTTTCAAGTCCTCAATTAGATTGTAGGGTTGAATTTTGCTAGGCAAACTGAATCAATCTAAATCTAGAACTGTTAAATAAGTTCAGTTGAAAATGTCTTTAAATTTAATCTTAGTTGACGGTGTCATCTGGCTAGCTAGTTGCACGATAACTTGAAACCAAATTCAATTTTACACTCTTTATAGGGTCCTACGCTAAGACTGAAAGCTTGTGAATCTCCATGTACCGCAATTATTTCTGAATTTTATGTTAGCATTATCTAGAGCAAAAAAAATCCCATTTTGAGATTGAAAATGGAACCTGAAACACAGAGTTATTCAGTAGCACGAATTGAAAACCAAGAATTTTATAATGGTTTCTGCAACAAAGGGACCCTTTCCAAATATCCTTGTTACAAGGTGATGTTTGGAGGACTATGAACAAGATATTGTATCGGATTACATTATTTGGAAAAAAATCTTCATAAACTTGGTTAAAAATTAGATATTCATTTATTTTGATGGAACAAGGGACACAATCTTGAATCCGATAAGTCAGGATCCTCGTAATAATGTTCTGACATTACTCTAAAACATGATTGTCCTTGAAGCTAATTGTGACATTGAGGCGCATTTTGAGAAACTTGATTTTCAACTTGTGTCACAGGATGTGATTTACGTTCCTGAGTTCTACGCTTTCGATTAGATTTTCTTTGTTTCGAACCGCACTAACATGAAATACAGAAATCATTTTAATAAATCTAATATTACTTGAATTTTCAATTTGAGTATTAGGTTCCCTTCATTTATTTAATCGAACATCATTGAAAATTTGCGAAATAAATTCTGATAATCATTCGGAAATTTTAAATAGTAGTAGCAATAATTTGTTAATCGGAAAAAATACATTGGCTATCGACTATTCGTAAATTTTGTTGAACTATTTTCAAGAAAAAAAAGATTCACAGTTCCGTTACAGATAGTGAGATATTTAAATTTCTTGAACGCTCGGTTTAATGTCTCATTTTCGAAAGTGATAAAATTCACTATTACCGCCTGAAATCACAAAAGAGTGAGAAAGTTGCTTAGTTGCTTGAAAGTGGCGATGATCTTTGTACGTCTGACAAATTGAATGGGCAGATAACAGTGAATATCAGAGATGTAATTATTTTGGCCGTATCACCTGTTGATGGATAAAAATTCCATTGTTATTTCTAATGTACGAAATAATAAAAATGATTAAATAAAGTGTTCGCACCTACCTGCTGCGTTTCTTCCAAGCACCCAACATTTAAACAGATTTCTCATTCTAGACGAATAAAGCCAATTTTCAAAGAGCATTAGCATCAACTTTCCGAGTCACTACCTCGACTGTTTGAGATTCTAACCTCAAAAATTCGTATGAACTACGACGCCGCCAGGAACAGAGTTTGACAGCTGAAACTCGGAGTCGCCAGCCTGCCCGAGCAGCCGATAAAACTCGCGCATGCGCATTATATGTATAGTTTCAAGAGATTGTCCCGGTATATTTAGAGTAGGGAAGGAAGTGATGTTAGCTGGTGACGAGTGCCAGAAATATGCTGCAGTGAGTCGAAAAGAGCAGTGATACGTTGCTGTTCTATGAATAGGGATATGAAAAATGGAGGAAGAAGGAAGTCGAAAAGAACATCGCAGATCAGGGTCGAGTTTGGGAAGGAGAAGCTTTAGGTAGAGAGGTGATTTCATGAAGAGGATACGGTATGTCATTATGCCAAGAAAATATCTTCGACGATTGCTCACATTTAGCCAATTCAGCTGTAGACTGTGAGGAGTAATGCGTTCATCACGACGTAAATTAAAAATGAAACCAATTCACGAGTTTATCAAACGCTGAAGTTTAGTATTTATTTCGTCAGTTAAGTCATTATACACAAGACAACAGTAGTCTACATGAGGAATATGAGAATCCTGATCAGTTTAATACGAAGCGGTACAGAAAGTGAGTTTTTGTGATGTTTAAGTTTATGTAGTATCGCATATATTTTTTGCGATATCAAAGAGATGAGGTGGTTCCATGAGAGATCGTTGTCAAGGAGGATACCTAGATTGCGGACGTTCGATACATAAGGTAGGGAATTGTTACCGATAGAAATGGATGGTACAGTAGTCAAATCAATGTTACGAACATAGGAATTGCTGCTACAAATAATAGCTTTCGATTTTGAAATGTTTAGAGCTAGACCGTTCAAACGAGAAAACTCAGCAATGACTTGGGCATCTTGAGAAACCTTGGCAATCGCATCATTTGTTTCGAATGGTAAACAGTGCAAATAGATTTGCGTGTCATCTGCAAAGATCATTCGCTGACAATAACGCAAATTGTTTCCAATGTCATTTAAGAAAAGGGTGAAAAGCAGTGGTCCAAGAACTGAACCCTGTGGAACACCAGCTGTAGTATTGAGCCGGTTAGAAGAACCGCCCTGATCATCTACAACAGCTTGCGATCCACCCGTTAAGTATGAGAAAAACCAAGTGAGAGCTGAATCAGAGAACCCGCGCCTTTTTAGTTTAGAGAGAAGTTGTAGATGAGGGACAGTGTCGAAGGCCTTGCTAAAATCGAATAGTAATAAAATAGTTAGTTTTCGCTCATCAATAGCTAGCCTGACATCGTCAGAAACTTTTAAAAGCGCTGTTTGGGTACTAAATGAACTGCGGTAAGCTGATTCTCGATTATCAATGATGTCGTGAAGTTGAAGGAAGTCAACAATCTGACTGTGAATTATACTCTCAAAGAGCTTCGAAAATTCAGGGAGATTGGCAATTGGTCGGGTATCAGACGGTGAGCGAGGTGTTTTGATTTTTGATAGTGGTCTGATGAGCGCTCGCTTCCAACTGCTCGAAAAATGAGAGAGGTGAATAGAGAGATTGGAGATGGATGTTAGATGTGAAACTAGCTTAGGTAGAGCTTTGAAGATAGAGAACAAGGAAATACCGTCTGCACCAGACGCAAGTGAGTTAGATAGTTGAGAGTGAAGATAATGAGACACTGTATCAATAGCAATCGGGGCAAATGAGAAGGATCGGAGAGGTTGGGGGTTTTCTATGAGCATGGATGAAAAAGATGAAAATGTTAATGGAGGATTTACTCCAGAGACAGAGACGAAATTAGCATTTAACTGTTCAGGAGGAAAGATATGAAGTAGAGATGAGAGTGTAGATTTTGTGATGCCCAAGTTTGCAAGTTCCCTCCACATTCTAGCCGGCTCCTCAATAGAGCTCAGTTTATTTAAAAGGTACTCATTTTTTGCTTGTCTGAGGTCATTGGTCAGCTTGTCATGGTATTGACGATAGATAGCATATTCTAGAAGACGACTCGTACGCTTCGCATGTTTGAAGAGTTTGTTCCTATTACGCATTCTTGATCTAAACTCAGGAGTGAGCCACGGTGACACTGTTCTCCTTACGACGAACGAACGATTGGGAGCATGTAAATCAAATGCTGAATAAAGAGATGATATAAGCGACTGTACTTGTAGATCTACATCAGTTACAGAATTAATCGAGTGAGGAAAGAGAACAGGTTCAGTTGGAGATAATAGAGTATCTAGAGTATTGAGAAAATCTCGTTGACTAAAAGTCTTGATGCAGCGTCTTGTTGTTTGCCGTTGTGAAGACACAGATAAACGGTGAAGGGAGCAGTCGACTTAGAGTAGGACGAAAGTTTATCTTTACTATCCAAGATAAACACATCGAGCTAAGAATCGGAGTGCGAAGTATGAAATATCGCATCAGAAGGAACAAGAAAGAGAGAATGAGAAAAAACTAAGTTTCTTAAAGAAAGTGTTTCGAAGTTGTTGGATACATGATTCCAATTTATAGTCGAGGAAATAAAGCACTAAAAACGGCCCAACTGTCGATTTTTTGAGCAGTAAGACGGATTTTAATGCGGTTTTTTGCATTCGATTCGTAACAGCGCCTACAAACTTTGTGAACTAAATTGATTAATTAATTTTTTGAAAATGCATTATGGCATTAATTTATGAAAGAAGTTCGTGACCAGGAGGAAGATTGAAGAAGAAGTTTGTCGAAATTCCGGTCAGGAAGAAGAAACGTTTAATAATTTGAAAAACGTGAGAATAAAATTCGACGTTTCGGCCGGGCCCTGCCGACCATCCTCAGGAAAAATATCTATAATAATTGACAAACAGGATGCTTCAAAACAACAATTCTGGATTGAGAGCATAGGAAAAATGTTCATACGAAAATTTGTTGTTGTACAATATAGGTGAAAAATTAAACGGTTGCAAGAAACTGTCCGAGTGACAGTTTTAGGTTAGGTGTCAAATTTTGAAAGATGGTTACATAGAGGAAAATACGTTAATGAGAAATGAATTATGTCAGAAAAAATTAATTAATAATAATGTGGAAAATTGGAATTGAAGTTATGGCATTAATAATATGCATTTTGCAAGTGCACTTCCAAGAGACACTAAATAAAAAATTTGCTACTCGGGGGTTTTTGGGGTCGCTGAACACGAATATCGCCACGGCAACCGTCTCCGAGGTACCTGGTGCCCAGGGTGGACAGTATCAACGTCTTCTCCTAGAGTTTTGGCGAAAATTGTGAT